>NC_137696.1:2153326-2684618 GCF_964034855.1 Anser brachyrhynchus | reverse complement strand
ATTCAAACAGGCAAAGTATTTTGTTTTGGTGCTCCCCACAACTGATTCTTGAGTGACTGGCTTTTGATGTTTGCTGTGGACCTGCTTTCAGCTGTGTTGCTCATTCCAGTTTCTGCTATAACTTCACACGCACGCGGCAGGAACTCAGCAATGCTAATTTTAAAATAATAGGTTGTCTTTTCCAGCAGGTTTTCCTGTACAGACGCAACAGAAATATCAAACTGGTGAGTTATACTGCTGTCACTTAGATAGTGGAGGTGTTACTGAGAAAAATTATGCCAATAATGAATGTCTACAATGGAAAAATGCATGTCAGAAACGAACTTAAGGGTCTGCTGTAGCATTACTACTAATTGGCACCTATCTGTATGTAATTATATGATCATGCAGCATACTTGAATGATAATGGAAAAATAGAAGATTTACAGGAAAAAACAGACTTGTAATTGGGATTGTGCAGAATATGTGGGGGCTGCGTTAAAGTTTGCCATTTCTCATTCACAAGTTTCACAAGCCTATCATTAAAAAAAAAAAAGTAGTTTCCAAATTGTGTAACAGTCATTTAAAATTGGTTCCTTCACTTCCCAAGCAGGGTTGCAGAAGCTGCAATATTCTTTTATTTGGGAACTGTTACATTCAGAATAGGCAAAGCTAGCCTCTTTTCGGGTTCATCACCTGGTGGAATAAAGGGCAGTGCCTCAGTCCCTGCAATACTTCTTTCACTGACATTCTTTGACATTACTGAGCCTGAGCCTGCAGAAGCATGTTTGCACTGACCTCAAGGGGAGCAGCAGATCTGCCTCCAGCAACAAGGTGCACGATACAGCTGCACTCTCCATGCGTTCAAAGCTATGGGAAAGCATACAGCCCGTACCTGACTTGCCCTTAACGGCTGCCCACCCCGCTTGGGCATGCAGAGAGGCTGGAAAAGCGTGCCAGCTCAGCAGGGAGTTAATCCTCACTGATGAGCAAGTGTGTTCCACACCGAGTGCTACTCAGTTTGCAAAAATGCCATCTAGTTTTTAGCGCCCATGAAAGAACATAAAAAAAAAAGCAAAACCCCAATATAAAACCCCAAAAACCCCAGAATACCTAAGCTGCCACTTCAGACTTTATTATTTTTATTATATTTCAGAATTTATTAAATCCAGACACCCCTGCCGAATGGTGCCAGGCACCCATGTCAAGAGGCTCCTGATGGGGCACACAAGTTGCTGCTATGCCCCATTACTGCCCCATCCTGAAGCTGTATCCCAGAAACCACCAGCCCTCCTGCCTCTGGGGTATATAGCTCCTGTTCTGAGGGGTTTCCTCACGTTGTAGCAGCTATTTAATGAAAATCAATAAAATTACAAGCTCACACAATCTGCTTCTGCCAGAAAGAAAGGGCAGGGGGATGGGGGGAAGGGGGTTGCCTTTCTTCAGCACAATTCTCTAAATGATCAAGACTGGTCTCAGAGTAGTTGTAACAGTGGCTCAATAGTTCAAAAGAAAGGTCTTGCCTGTATCTTTCCTGTTCATACTTTATTCAGTTTGTTACTGGTTTTTTTTTTTGATCTTTTTAAACCATGTATGGATGGCACAGAAAGACTTTACCAAAACAGTAGGATTCCCCAGCCTTTTCCTTTTGTCGTAACATGTTTATCCAGTTATAAGTCAGACTTCTCCTGTGCAAAGAACTCCAGGCTGTCAAAAACCCTGCAAATGTTTTATTAAAAGTGTATATTGAGAAAAGAAACTACTTTTAACATGTGTTTTTATTTCCTGGGATCCAACTTTTCCGTGCCTTCCCCCCCTTCCTATCATCCATCTTGTGTCTAAAACAGTAGTGGCTGAGCAAAGGGCACAAGCTGTCTTCGTCTAAGTGCAGAAGATGCATGGTCCTACAGTTCATGTGCATTTCATAGTCATGAATTGTGGAGAAGACAAAAACTTCAATAAAAATGAGCTTAAATCTTCTTAGAATCATTCTAGGGTACGGTTCTGGCATAATGATAAAAAGGCATTAATTGCAGTCAAAGAAACTGCACTGTATCCTTCACAGTAGAAGGATGTTCAGAGTGAAAACAACAGAAATAGCACAGTAACTACAATAAAGTACACGCACCATTCTAGTCTTATTCATTCTGAAGGGTAAGACTTTCAGCCCAAAGTGGTTCACTGTTTTATGCAAACGCCCTGTAAAACCAGCTGAAAGCTTGGGATAAACTCATTTGAATCTATCCTCGTTAACGGAGAAACAAGGCAGTAGCAAGAGAAAAACAACAGCGGAAATAAAGATATTGCCTGTAGATACCAAAAAATCACTTTTTAAAATGATAATTTTCTCACTAATTAGAAAGCTACCAATGGTTACATTGCGCCACTGAATTTTCCTAGCAGAGGAAAGCCCTGAGAGTTTCCTCAGGGCTGAGAATTCTTTCTTGAAATACTCTCATCTTAACTAAGGAAGAAAATTGGTTTTTGAAGACAAAAGTGTGTAGCATGGCAGCCCATGCTGTTTGGAAAACATTCGTTTCTGAACAGCAAGGCCTGAAACTTCTCATCTGTCAGACGACATCAGGGTCAACAGACGGAGGATGGTCCTCTCTCTTTCCCCCAGGAAGAAAAAAAATTAATAAAGCATAGGAAACTCAGTAACTCCTGTCCCCCTCATTAAACAGGTAGCTCTTCCTCCACACACGTGCCTGCAAAATCTACACAAATGCCAAACGCACAGAACAAGCTGCCTTTATCTGGCACACACACAATTTTAAGGCTGTCTGCATCTGAGCAGCTGATTATGTGAAAACTTGAGCTGCTCTTCTGCCTGCATAGCTAAACAGATCATCTCCTCCAACTGACAAAACACTCAAGTTATAGTTATTCATATCCATGCCCTTCATGACAATCTCAAGTAATCAAAAGCAATCAGATCATTACAAAAGATCAGGCTGGGCAGACGAAGTGTTGAAATTCAGCCTCCCTGGGAAAACAAATTCACATTACCAGATGATTAAACGCTCATTGTTGATTGTCTAATACTTGGGGATATTTCTAAAGACCTTCTTCTCTGTTTTGCATCCTCTCTACCCTTAGTCCCCCTCCTTGAATCCAGTTCTCAGCCTACATATCTGGCTCCAGTCCTCATAGCTCAGCCCCAGCAGCAACTTGAGCATAATAGAAATCCCATCTTGTTTCCAATCACCTTTTTAGCAAGGAAGAATATGTCACAAACCAATCCTTGCCAATGCTGCAATGGCTGCAGAGCTGCTCTGGCCTTTGCCAGGCCCCTGAGACAACTGGATTTCCTCTTTGCTCCTCTGCTGGGTCTCTACTGCTACAGCACCGAGCTCTGTACGGAGTCTTTCCTACTGTAGGTTTTTCTGAAGCCTTTCCTACATTAGGTTTGAAAGTTGCCCCATCTCCTTAGAAACATAAGACATACACAGCAGCCACAGCCTGGACTATTTGCTCTTGTTACAATACCAATGAACAATGCTGTGTAATTTACATCTGTGCAAACAACAGCATGACAACTGCTTAGCAGCATCGGTATCAAGATGTTCTTAGAGTCAAACTGGTATGAAGCTCTTGCATTCCGCTGCAAATTAGTATGATCCACGAGCTGCATCCTCAGCAGGTAGGAAAAGCACAGGCTTTGAGTAGAAAACATCAATACAATGAAAAAAAGAAGTGTTTTGTGGAGTGGAAGCTGGATGTTCAGAGCGTAGCCTGAACTTTTCAAGTCGCTGCCAATGTTCTTTGTTAGTACCAAGAGGAAATGAATATTCAAGTGCCTTTGAGGCAGTCTCACTCCCTTTTAGAAATAGAAATCTTTACTTTTTGCCCCTTTCAAAGGGAGGCTGCATCCATCGTGGTGACCAGCAAGCCCAGCAAAAGCCTGCCAAGAACTGAGCACAGGAGGGCACGCTGCCATTCCGGATCAATTTGCTACCAGGGCTGCTTCTCCTCAGCATGTCTCAGGGGGCTCGTCAGCCCCGACGAAACGTGCCAAAATGCAATCTGTTCAGGTCTGGTAGGCAGTAAGGGCACTGCACCTCATCTCTTGGTGCGTGTACGCTGCAGATTAGCTCAAGTGAAACATTGGAAAGGTTATTTAACAGCTGTGGGGGCAGATAAGCAAGAGTACAGGAGCAGTTAGGAGATGACCATGAAGAAACGTCTTGCTTACTGCTCTAATAAGAGTTAGTGAAGATGGTCCATTCATTTTGAATGTTTTCTGGACGAAAACAAATTCTCCCCCACCAATATATAACATCTACATGGATTAAAAGGGAAGCTTTGCTGCAGGTGGTCTACTGCTCAAACGACACTAAAAATCCTGAATTGCAGTGCCCATTGCGGCTGTCTCTTCCTCCTAACAGCACTGCTGCCCTCGCAAATTGCAAGTTTTCTACTAGCAACATCTCTAATCCCATCAGCAGTAACTGAACTAATAAGCGTAGTTACTGAAGTCAAGATTGGCAAGGATACTTTTAAGCAGGCCATTTCCAGATTGGATTTCCATCGCTTGCAGACACTGTTCTTGAGACACAGCCACATCCTATAAACTCACAGTTAAATTCACAGAGCCTAGCAGAAAACAGGGATTGCCAGTGAATCATGTGCCCTGCAACATCAATGATCTTAAACCACAAGATTTTTTTTCCCCCATGAATTTCTTATCCCTTCAAATTCAAATCCGGGCAAAAATCTGTAGGGCTTCCCATGCACAGGCACAAGCAATCCAGTTCAGTCAGCTTCAAAGATTATCATGATTATAAGGGAGCAGAACAAGTGAATGGGAAAATATAGGCTTGTGTCCAGACAAATAGTAGATACGGAAACAAGTTCTTCTCGTTTTCATGAGTTTTGTCACAAAACTAGTATTTTGGAACATGAACTGTTTGCATGCTCTGGTCAGCCAAGTGGAAAAGGCTTATGAGAGGCTCACTGACCCCCATGTAGGACACTGTGCAGCTGCATCACCTCACAATCACCCATGTCCTTCCTTGGCCAGGATATTGGGATCCTTGGGTCCCCACCACAGGGCATGTCAGCTGGGCACAGCCACAGCCCACGGGGGACGTGATGGCTGCAGCTGCGCCCTGCCCTAGGATGCAGGGGCTGTTCTGTTGACTGCACGGGGGGGCAGAATTGCCAACACACTGCGCTGTGCCTACATCCAGCTGTGAGACAGTCCCATCTGTGCATCCTTTAAAAATCTGCTTTTCTTCTGATGTGGAAAATTTTAAGTACTACCAAGGATGCTAACATAAATATCCCTTCTGTAGACAGACTGTCTGCAGTTTTACTTCACCTGTAGCTTGTAGCTGAAGTATTACTGTAGTCACAGAACTGCTTTTCTGCAGCGTTGGTCTATGATAGAGTTATTGGCAACTCAATTGCTAGTGAAAAGCAATGTTCTGTAACTCACCTTCAATTCCAATATATCCCAATCACTGTTTTCTAAAGAAACCAAAAAGGTAAACTCAGAACTGACCTCTTCCTGGTGTGCAACAACTGCAATATCCAATGCTGTCAGTTGATGTCTACATCTGAATAAAATCCCTGTCAGGCATGGCCTCCTGTCACCAGGCTGTGAAGTGAGTGGTGAGGAAGCTCATTTGGCTTTCTGCACTTGCATCTCTTCAGCACTCCGCTCTGAGACAGACTGCTTCTATGGAGTGTGATACAGATGGTGTCAACTGCAAGAGAGAGTTAAAAGCAAAAAGCTCAAAGATGCAAAAATATGCAGAAGGACCTCAAAACTGACAGAAGAGCAGTAAGATCAGGAAGGAAGAGATACGCCAACGTTTTGGCAGTGAAGAGAAGCACATGTCAATTACTTAACAGGGAAAGTGAGCAACCACATAATACAAAGAAAGCTGAAATCACAAACATTGAACTAAAATACTGGCCAGCCACCCTCAGGAAACCATGCTGAAGAATGCATAAGGAAAACTTAGGTATTAACATGTCTGCTTATTTCAGAGCTAGCAAATACAAAAGTAGGTGAGATGTTTTCAGTATACTGCTACAGTGTTTGAAATAATTTTGGTGTGCCAGAAATCCTTTGCCTTTCGGCCAGATGTCATCAGGCTTAGTGAACTTTCCAGTTGGAAGCCAGCACAACTGGGAGTCTTCTGTAGCTACAAAGGAAGATGAGGGATGCCCTTATCTTCAATGATTTTCTATCAGCAGACGCATAAATAAGAGCTTCTGACATGCTGACCCTTACAAGCATCAGGAAATCTGGAGGGTACCTTACGGCTCCCCACAAACCCATGATTTTCCAGTAACTCCCAACTATTTTTTCCTGCTCCTCCCTGCATCTCACAGTAGAAAGCAGAAACAGACTTTCAGTCCTGATAAATCCATCTGGTGGTGGAAAGCCAAGTTAAAAACCTAATCAGTGACTTCATATTCCTCTTGCCAAGAAAACTGATGTTCAGAAGGGAGGGAAATTGTAATGTGAGCTCACCTGAAGTGCAACTAGTAACTCACAATGCTGCAAATGAAATGATACGTATCCACTATGGGCTTGATCTTTGATTTAATTTCCAGGTAACATGGATCAGTATGCAAACTTAAGTATGTGCCACCCCGCCCTCTGCATTTTAATCAGGCTAAAAAGCTAAATCAAAGTGTGAGAACAGAGCAATAAAATTATTTTAATATAGATGGCATTCCTAACTGTTTGGTATTATTTTATAGCAATTTGCCAGTCACCAAGCTTCAACAAAAGACATTTTTGAAAATGGCAAATTTAATAATAGCTTCTCACATCATATCTGAGGAGAATAAGATATTCTTCAGTTATTACTACTCTTCTCAGCACACTCATGCAGAATTAAAGAAAAGCAGGAATAAGATATTCTTCAGTTATTACTACTCTTCTCAGCACACTCATGCAGAATTAAAGAAAAGCAGTTTTCAATTGTGAAGAGATGGCACAATAGGCTATGCTTTGAAACAAAATGCTATTGCCTAGTGTTACTGCCTGTTGAAGTTATTTTTGCTTTTTAAGTTGAAAATCCATTTAAAATCAGAGTTCAGTGAACATTCAAGCTGCCAGGCAGCAGTAGTACAGACAGGTGTCTTCTGATGCTTGCAAAACTCATCATTAATAGATATGCTGTCATAGTATTAACGTTGTGTTTAAATGCTCTCTTTCATTAGGATCTGTTTACTACTAAGGAATACAACCCCTCCAAGTTTACAACATTCTTTCCATTTACAGTATTTCAGGTAATTGAAATCCTAGACTTTCTGAAAAGTGAGATTTATTCAGAGAAAGGTCAGAACAGTAATAACAGAGCTTAGCTGCTCTGAATATATACACCTGCCTTCAGAAAGACGTTATATCATGAGCAGCTATCACACATTTGTATTGGATGCTCCACTGAGATACATACTGAGATTTAGATAGAGCCAACCATCTATTTTGGAGGTGGTCACTAGATGTTTACTCACAGAAATCCTGACAATTTTTCTGCAAATAGCACAGCAGCCAATGCAATACAATACATATACAAAGAACATTTAAAGACAATTAAATCTCTCCAGTATCATAACTGCTTGTTATAAATCAAGACAAGGTTGTCACTCCTCTTGGATCAAGGTTAATCTCTTCAAAACCATTAAATTCAGACACATGCATCATCAAGGATCTATTTTACAGCTTTTCACTCCAATAATCTGTAGCAATATCAGCTGAGCAGGGAGCAGCAAGACATTTCATATTATAGACATGGGAAAGCAAGAAAGGACTCATACCATTATCTGTGGTTTTCATGCTGTACTACTCTGGTCTTTTTAGCTGTACAGGAATAAGAGCAATAGGAATTATTTAGCAAGACGTAGCAGGGTAAAGCTATAAAAACATGGGAAAAAAAAGGTAGAAACTGGTACTCTAATGTGTTTGGTTCCCCTTTCACCCTCCTCCCACAGCAAATTATCAGAGACTCTTTTGGCACAGCAACCCAAGTGTTAACCTATCTCCTCATAAGCATAGATAAAACGTGACAAAGGTGAGCCTTAGTATTCCCAAATGCTGGAAATGAGTGAATGCTGAATCCCTGCCTATACTCGCTTGTTAACAAGCTGAAATTTTATTTTAGGACATACTTGGCCTTACTAAGTGACAGGTATCTAACTAAAAGATAGCAAGTTTTCCAGGGAACAGCCCTGAACCACAGAAAAATCAGAACCCTATTCTGCTGTTCACATTTCCAGAAATATCAGTAATGAAACGGGGAGAAGTAAAAGCCATATGTTTTGTTAAGAATAGAGAGACTACTACATAGCTTTGCAAATGCAACAAATCAATAATGGTTTTACGCCACCTGAAGATTTGCCCCTGTTCCTCTACAATAAAAATATATCCTGAGTGTCTAACGGGCTGCAAGCAACCTGCCAGGCAGTTTGTGAGAGCGCTGTAAAACCATCCTATCTCAGAAGTCTAAGGAAAACCAATGATTAAAAGAAGATAAATGCTAACTTGAAAACTGTTTCCTCCCCAAAGAGAATTGCTCTAAGGCATATTAATCTAGGCTAAGTGCATTTAGTGACCCGCTAGCATTTGCTGCCAAAAACAGCTGGATTTGAAGTGTTAAGCCTCAGCTTTGATTAACTATCCAGTAATCTACAGTGGCAGCTCTAAAACACAGAATAGGCTTATCTTTACAAGGGGAAAGAAAGCAAAATGTTTCCTCTCATTAACTTTTGAAAAAAAGCTAACTGGAGAGGCAGCAGATACACAGATCAGATTAACAGAGAGAAGAGACACTGACATTAGTCTTTTATGCAGCAGGAGCAAACAGTGTAAATTTTAGACTAATTGTCCTGCTTCAGTGTTACCAGAGATATTTTTGGTGTCCAAGATAAAACTCACAGCAGTGGCACATTTAGCTTATACAGTACATTAACGAAGGAAAAGCTGATTAGCTTATCTTACATTTAATGAAATTCACAAGATCCTCTAAGATCCTTCCTGCATGAAATGGCTACACTGATGATGTGAACACTCCCTGGGAGCACTCACGGGGCTGCAGAACAAACAAAGTAATGGACTCACAGCACCAGGCTCCACAAAATTGACATGTACCATTCCAAACAATCCACTAAATCAGGATCAAAATAGACTGTACGCAATTTCAGTGAATTAGAAGTTCAATGAGTTATTCCACTGAAATATATTTCCCAAAGCAGCATTTTCAGGGATTAGAGTCACCAACCTTTGTTACAAAAGGTGCAATTACCTGGCAGTAAGTCACACACACCTGCTGAGGGAGGTGACTGAGGCTTTTTGTGAAGAACCACATAGGCACCTCACACTTTAAATGGGATGAAGGTTAAGCTTCTTAAATTCACACAGAAAAACATCATCACACTTAAACACCCCACATGCTGCCACATCTCCCACAGCCGAAGGGCTGGGAGTCTCCTCACAGGGATGCAGTGAACGCAGGGACCCCGGGCAGAGCCGAGGGAGGGTGGCTTTGGCACCCAGGTGAGCACACACAAAAGCACGCGTGGCTTTGGCATAGCAGGGAAGGCTTCTGCTCTCAGCGAGGCTCTGACTCTGTTTCTCCCCCTTCTGGCAGAAAACACTAAATGTGCAGGATTTGGAACTACAGCTTTAACCAGATTCAATGCTTTGTGTACAGCCCATGGGGAAGAACTGGAACTATACAGGAGCAGGTAGCCCATGTACCTGGTTTGCTTTTTGCGGTAGCTTTTCTGATCCTGGTACGTAACATCTCCCTGTTAAGAAGCTCTGCTGGCGTTTCAGCCCAGAAGAGATTGACATTGGCTACAGAGGACTCCCTCAGGCACTTTTTCCACATGCACAGCTTCTCAATGCATAATTTCCCTGGCATGCCTTTACCACTCAGCCAGTTGTGTGCTCATGGCACCGTCACAACACGATCATACTTATCCGAACGGACAAATGCAACAAAAGACCATCCATCGTTTAACGCAGCTGTGCGGCTGGGACCAAAGCCATCAGGTCTCAGTACTGTGGTCATGTCTGCCCTGCCCCTGCACAGACTGGATCTCAAACAACTGGTGGTCCTTCCACCCACAGCCCCGCTAAGTGACTAATTGTGCTAAGCGTACTGCTGGGCAACTGGATTAAACGCAAAACTGACAGCAGTCCCACGGAGCTTTCCCACAGACCCCCTCCAATGGCATTTCTCTTGTAGCCTGAGGGAGCGCCCAGGCAAACCGGGCTTCCAGGCCAGGTAGGGAACAATATCAAACCACAAATACAGGTGAAGACAAATACTACTCTCTCTACCTGAAACAAGTGGCAACCAGCTTGAACTACTCACTGTCAAGTGAGGCAACATGAGGAGAAGCCTTGCTGACAGGGCATTATGGATGGCCATGTTATCTGCCAAGATTTAACTTTAAACGCATCCATATGCAAGCCAACAGTGAGGCAGGGAAGAGAGCAGCAAGCTTTTCATCCAGGAGGAAGGGACACAGCAGCAGAGCCAGGTGTCAGTAAGAATAAGAGAGTCCTGCCTGTGACATGGTCAGCACAAGGCAGCCAGGTGTCTAAATAGCATGGAAAACACTTCATGGAAAGAAACATGCTATCAAAAGAGAATAAATTTTATTTGCTGATTATCTCCATTTTCTTTAACCTGCATTAAGTCTTCTGAATTGGCATGTATGCCTGCCTTAACCTCTTTCAGGTACAAAGAAAATTTGAACCTTCTTTTTGAAAACAGGCAAATGGAGATAAAGTCTTCAGCATACCAAACACTCCCCTTATTCCCATAGCCCTACACCAACCTTTTCAATATAGTAAGTGTGCCTACAACATTCCTTATCACTACTGCATATTCAGGATCACCATGTGTTAAACCCATCCTCTGCAGTACTGAGGATAATATAGGTTGGAAATGAGTAAAGTAATTCAAAAGAATAACATATTGGTGAGATTTTAAATATCAGGTCTATCAACATTATCTTAATTTTACAGGGTGCATACAACAGCATTATAAAAACCTCTCTGCCCTTGGGAAGGAGTGCAACTTGCTTTAACTTCATAGCATCATGGATTTTCTTAATCTTTCCTGAGAGCGTTGGAATGATTCTATAAATTTCCTTTCTTATCTTGCAAATTAATTCAGAGCTGCAAATATGGCTCTAGAGGCTGATTCCCCCTATGTCTGCACTCTATTTAATTATGTTCAAGAAAAAGCAGCAGCAGCTGAGGACAGAAGGCTGCTGCTCTGCCAGGGTAGTGCTCACCATCATTGGAAACAGGAGTAAATGCACTGCAGATGCGAGGACACCGGGGATCTCTCTGTTGCTGTGAAGTGCCCCTAAGAATCCACCACAGAGGGCACTGCAAGCGGAACTGCAGACCCCTGTACTCTGGTCTCGATGTATTTCTAACTCTTGGAATAACTCATGGAGAAAAGCCAAATGCTGTTAGGTACCCCCAAATGGTTTGTCTGACATTCCGGAGCTGGGGAACAAACACATGACCAGAAAAAGAGCTACAATCAGTCGCTTGGCGCCGTGCCACCAGCCATAAGCATGATTGATACTACATTTGGTTCCATTAGATACAATCCCTGTAATAGAGCTATCAGCACCTTAGGAACAAAATCTCTTTTCTGATTGCCATTTTCAAGGTCACCTTTGTAGCGCACTAAGAGTTTTAATTGAAGAGAACTTCTGTCATGGGTTATCTGCCCCAGTGGGGTTCTGAGACTTCAGCCTGAACTGTATTTTGTCCCCATTTATAAGCTACATTGAACTTTCCATTGTCCACATTTATCTCCCGTGCAGTTCACTTGCTGACAAGTCACCCTTTGAGATTAATAATGCTTACACAATTTTCTCTTTCTGCTCTATGATTTTCGCTTCTTTTGTCAATTGAAGAGCTTTCAAAAAGTCACTTTCTCGACTTTCCAATTTCTTTTATTCAGCTTTTCAAAATGGTTTCTTTATGACCTGCTGTGTTTTTTTGAAAGTACAGAGCTGTTTATTTGGCATCGTAAACAGATGTGGAGGCTGAATTAGATTTAGTCCTTCTTCGATCAGGACTGGGACATTCTTCCAAACTTCTAAATTTGTCCTGTTCTGCTGACATGTTTTTCAGAGTGCAGCTGTTAAATTAATAGGCAAAGTGAGATGAGCAATTGTGAGGAATCATCCTGGAGCACCTAGATCTTTCCTAATGCAAACCTCCGTGATTCAAGGGAAACCTCAGGGATTCAATGCAAAAAGGGGTAGCCATGCTATGCTAAAGAGGTTTATAAAACTACCAGTTTTGAAGCTGAACAAACACAACAGACCAGTGGTCTGGTTTCTGTGGACACTATTTTATTTGCTCTGGCAAGAAAGAGAAAACACACTGTTTCCACACTGTCTGCATTCAGCAGCATTTATCATTCATTATATACTGGAACAGATCTGCTCAGAGCCACCTTTAGCTTTGCATCACCACCACTCTGCACCATCAAACATGATTGATAAAAGCTGCTTCACGTCAACAATACTTGTTGGAGCATCAGCTATGTGACCAACCATCCTATTTAAAGCCAAATCCATTCCCCAGGAAATCTTTTCCAATACTTTATACTACTCCTCCACTTTCACATAGGTAGTGCAAATTTCTGAAGTCATGGAAATGCACACATTTCACTGCCGACTTTCCAAAACCTTCCTCATGCTGCCCGAGGACAGCAACCAAGCTCTGACCCCTCCAGACAGGGATGTTTGCTACCCATGAAGCATGCGCACCATAGCTCAGCATCAGTGGCAGATCAGCCACCAGATGAGACCAGCACCAAGGTTACCAAACCCTGTGTGTGGTGGGACCTACAGCAAGCTGCAAAACTGGTCTCAAGTGGAGAGGGACCAACCACAAGATCACTTTGATAGTATCATGAAGAATGAAACAAACATATTAAACTACTCACAACCAAAAGCTGAAGTGCTCTCATGGAACATTGCTTTTGGCTTAATAAACTGTTGAGTTTTTAGCTACATCTAGTGACTATTGTGAAAACATAATATCTGTAACAACACTCCAGAGATGAGCAAGTTAATCAGAATCCCAACAGAAGCAGATGACTTTCTTCGGTCTGTTCTGTCTTTTTGGTTGCTTGGCTCTAATGAAGCTTGCCTTTTACAATTACCTGTAATTTGGTTTGTGTTGCAACAGCCCTGAAGTTGCAAACTGACAGAAGCCCTCGACAGTCCAAAGTTGTTTTTAGCTTAAGCTATTCTCATGGTAAAAATGGTGCTCAGTGAGCATAAGATTTAACATTAAGATACACACCTTCTTTAATTTCCTTCCCCCAAACATAAATAATTCCCTGTGAATATGCCTTCCCTAATGGAGAAGAAAGCCCAACAGTGAATTTAGCTCTGAAATATGAAAGCACAGCAAGACATTTTGGAAAGGCAGCTTCTGATGGTGAGCAAAATATTAGTAGGTATAAAATTCAGAACAGAATCTGTCCCCAGCCACTAGCTTGTTTTGCTCTGTCTTCCTCCTGAGGCTGATTTTTGTTCTCCTGGCAGCCAAATTCCTCTATATCAGAGCTCTTTTGCAGACAATCAAAGTAATTTAATTCCTATATTTCAAAAAGCTAGAAGAATGCTATTTTCCTGACCAGTATTTCTGGGGGGTAAAAAAAAAGAAAAATCGCCTTCTATTGAGGGTAGCACAGCAGAACAATATTCTAGATCTGTAGGTCCTTCTGTTGCATCTTCATGTCTTTCCTTTCTAATTCACGTCTTTGCTGTCTTCTTCAATGGCTTTGTTCAAGAAACACTGTCAAATCCCTGGCATTTATATCACAGCATTTCAGCAACTCACCATATTACCAGAGGCTGAACAACATTACATCTGCAAGTATCTTGTCATTACTTCCTAATGTATTTACAGTGATTCCAGGGGTCAGTCATCACATCCACGGATAAATCTATTTAAAGAGCTATTTCTATAGAGGAAAAAAAAAAAGAGAGAAAAAAAAAAAACATAATTTGAAACTCTGAAGGACCTCAAAGGGCTTAAAGAAAACAGCTTCTGAAAATTTCCTTCCGTAGTCCTTAAAAAAGCAAAGAGTTACAGAAGCAACTGCAAATTGTGCAAATTCAATCTCCGGGACAGAATAATGTGCGTTGTTATCCCAGGCAAAATAATTATAGAAAAACAAGTGAAGAAACATTTCTGGCTGCTGTAGTACCTAGCTATTAGAAAATAAATGTTAAATCAATTTAAATGCTAGCTCCTAGCACAAGCCAGAATTTGCTGATCCAGCAGCTTACAGATGGATTCATGTGTTGGTCAACGCTGGTCTGATTCAGCGTATCATCCAGCAATCAATATCTCCCTTTCTCGTATTCCAGCAATCCAAAAACTGTATTTAAATGCTATCCACTTCTATTTGCTGCCAAATATAACCTCATTTCACCTAAGCCACTGCTTTCTAGGCCAAATGTTCTTTCCTGAGGATAACATAGGCCAATATTGCCCACACCAGATCAAGACTTGTCCAGCCTTACCTTACTTTGCTCCACCAGCCATAGACAAATCCCTCACCATAATCCAAATATATAATGTTGAATGTTATTGTTGCTACTATTACCACCCAAATACAAATTTGTCAGGCTCAGTTACACAGTACACCCTGAACATGCAAACAACAAAGAACATGTCTTCCTTTCTCGAAGGGGAATGTAAACTTATTAAACAGACTTAATAGGAGTAAAACTTACTAGACAGCTCACAGAAATGAAAATACAACTGCCTTGTATGGTGCCTGTCATATTCAGGTATGGAAACATTTTGCACAGGACATTGACATTATCCTTTCATTTCACAGGTGGGAAAGCAAGGGAGCATGCAAATTAACCACAGCTACCAGTAACCAAGCCAAGAAAAAAATTTCTTCCTTAAATTCTATTCCCAAACTCCACTTATGAGAGTCCACAGATTATCAGAAATACAATTTTGATGGAGCCTCCATCAATTTCTGTGACCTTTACATTCTAACACTACTAGCAGAGCTAACATCTGACCTCTGCTCCCTGCCCTTGGCCAGGGATTTGATTCATATGTCAAGACATACAGTGACATATTTTAGTATATTTTCTTTCTTTCTTGTGCAGTTTTTTGAATTGATTTGGGATGAATCTTTGCCTTGTGGCAAAATTACATGCCAGATTACAGCAACATCAAGTAAATGTGTTTTACTAAGCTTCCTTATACACAAGAAAAAAAAACATTACTAACTCTTAATCTCAAAAATAACTGTGAATATTGCTTTTTTACCAAGCATCAAATTCTTCCACAAGAATACTTTGTCACTTGTCTATTTTAATGCCATTCCCAAAACCAGCATATACATGCTACTTCACATTTGTTTCTAACATAGCATACAGCAGGACACAGAGCATAAGAGATTGCTTTGAAACTAAGAGGTACCCAAGTCTTTCTTGAGTCTGCAGATAACAGTCAGAATGAAATCCACATTTCCAAACGACACTTCTCAAAGCAATAGTTTCAACAAAGGGGGATTTTCCAGGCAAAAACTCAAAGCCTATTCAGAACAGCACAAGATAAATCCAAAAGCAAGGCTACAACATAAATTAAGGTCCATCCAGGAGACGGGGACAGAGAAGAAATAGGAGGCAGCCACAGCTATAGCATGCCTGGTGGGAGGCACAGAGGTGTGCTCAGGGTTGAGTTGAGACTGGGCTCTTGGGCCATGTGTAGAGGCTGCAGGTAGAGGCTCCAGGTGAGGCTCGTCAGGGTCACTGAGAGCCATTAGCACCTGCAAAACCCTGATACTGGAATGGAAGCAACATTTGCAAAAATGTGTGTGATTTTGAGGGGTGATTTTTTACCATCTCTGCTTTAGGAGCTAAATTTGAAGATGTGATTTTTGTTTCTTTTTTTTTCAAACAGTACTGCTCAGAGCAGAGGCTACATTGCTAGAGCTACAAAGTGTGTTTCCTTTGCCTGCCTTGAAGTGATCACCTCAAGGTGACCAACATCACCAGCTGCTCTGAGAAATCTTGGCCTGGTAGTTTGCCCTGAACAAGAGAGGAATGTGCAACAAGCCTTGTCCCATTCATTCTTCATTTGTACCCACCAAAAGAAGGAAAAAAAGAAGACAGTATTTAAAAGTTATGAATACCTGAATACTGAATTCAGCACCACAGCAAATTCATGCTCACTGTTTGATGAATGGTGAAGGGATGGGATTTTTCAGCTGTTTGTATCGCAGCCTGACAGGCTCTATTAATTCCAATTCCACCAGAATCACTGAAATGATATTTTAGGAACTGCGAGCCATCCTCACATTAAAAGTAAAATTTGACCTTTCAGGAGATAAACAGCAATGTTTGATCCAGCGTTGACAACTTGCAAAAACTTACGGGAAATTCAAGCTTTGGAGGTTTTATGCTTTATGCATTAGGTAACATAATCCCATGAAGAACATCTGACTCACTCTTGAAATCCATTGTGTTGTATTTGCCATGCAGGAGCTGAAATACCTTTTCTTTAAACTTTAAATCACATCAATTTTTTAAAGACAGGTTTTGTCTCTTCCTTTGGCAGAGGAGTGAAGTGGGCATTGACAGGCAGTGAGGGCATCAGTGTGGCTTCAAATATATCATTTCATAACATAAAATAACTACACTAGATTTACAATGGTACCAGAGCATCCACAGAACACTTAAACAGAAAAGCCCCCTTCCACCTTCCTCCACCCCACCCAGCTCAGCAGTAACTTGTTTTCCTGCCTGTGGGACCTCAGAAGAGGTTTACCACCCCTGAGCAACCTCAGGCAATCCAATTCCTTTGATTAATTTTTAATCCTTTCCCGATTAGATCTTTGTTTTACAGTTCACCTTTATGAAGCACAGAAGTGTTGTTAATGACCAACAACTTGTGTTGCCTGTGATTTTATCTGCAGAATTTTTTTGACCTTGCCCAGCCATGCCAAGGTTCAACCCATAGACAACGACCATTAAAATGATCGAAACTACCTTAGAGCAGTTTTGCTCTAAGTTGCCCCAACTCGGAAGAAATGGTGCAGAAGATTTTCTTCTGCTGCTGTCTTGTCAGCCATATCCATGCTCTCCCATGCTTGGTACAAACACAGCTGAAGAGGAACATTCATGTCACAGGACCAGACTGGCACATTTCTACCTCACTGATGTTAGATTTTCTGATTTAATCTTTTTAGTCAGATCTACACAAGATGAGGCTGCAGGATGCCAAGTTTCACTGTAAAAAAATTATGCCCTGAAGACAAGAGGCAGTTGAGATATTCTGGGGAGCACTGGCCCTCTGACTTCCATGGTGTAACTTGAAGCTGCTTGTCTTTAGAGGGGACAGAAGTAGGCTCCTTGCCTCCCAAAGGTCTCCTTCACGCAGTGTTTCACACCATCATGTCTGTGCCTCCCCTACTAAGTGGGCTGAAGTAAATTCAGTCATGGTCTAGTTTCCTGTGGGTTTTAGCAAATGACCTCTTAACTCAATCGGCCAAACAGAATAAAAACACAAGCAGAAAAAATGTTCCTCTGCCCAAAAAAGCAATGCAGAAATCTCAAAAAAATCCATTTGCCCTGGCAGAAAGAACACTGCTTTATGTCCCTGTGTCCAGAGGGGAGGGGACAACTTCTCAACATCTTTCTTTCACTGTATTTATCTTTGGCTAAAGGCTGTGTCAGGTTCAACAGGGAGCTACAGACCTGGAAAACAGAGTTATTTCTGAAAGCAACAAAAGGTAGAATATTGTATTGGTAAGACAGAAACCTTTGGCGGTACGGAAATGTTTAAGGGATTGGATACAGAAGAATCTGGTGATGATTTGAGAGAGGGTTACTCAATTTGAAAGGAAAATGAACTTAAAAAAACCTTCTGAGTGGTGCTCAAATATCCAATCTGTCATCCTTTTCTCCTCAAAACGAACTCCCTGCAGCAAAATTACATAAATTATGAGACTGGGAAACTGTGAATTTTTCATATAGTTAAAGTGATTTTACAGGTGTGCCTCCTGGTGGCTAATGACAAAAAATTGATTAATAAATAATTTCATCTACAAAGGCCAGCTGGGCTTATATTAAATGTCTCTTCTGGGAAAACTTCGGGCTTAAAATTCCAATCGCATTTAAATAAAAATTTGCTCAGAAGAACACTGTGGCAAGTAGCAGGCTGTCCAGCAGCAGGCCATCCTGCTGCAGCCCCAGAGCAGGAGCTAACACACCGCTGGGGCTACCTGCTCATCTCCCCTGCCTCCCTCCACAGTCACATAGGTAGCAACTCCTCCAGAGGGTACCCCACAGCAGCTAACTTGTGCTCTGGTTCCCAAATAGCATTACATCTACTATGCTGGTCTCTGGGCATTATATACCACAGGATGTTATTTCTCACTGTGAGCTCCTAACAATTGACTCTGGTATCGCCAGTCACCAGGCCTGTGCTCAAACAGCCTCTGAACGCCTGTATTTCGTTTTAAAAGACTTTCAGAGATCACACTCTAGCTGATCAATCCGTGGAGCTGAGATGGCAGTTCAGCAGCCCGTTTTTCTTGGCTTTGTTTGGCTACACTGTGATTCTCTGTAGTCCCTACACAGCGTACCTTACAAGACGTTGCCACTTCTCCAGATGTTACTTACACTTCACTCCTCAAGGACTTGCAGTCCTGGAACTGGGAGCTGTCCCTTCCCACACAGCTGTAGCCGCTTCCCACCTCCTGTTGCCTCTAATTTGCCCACCCACCAGTGCCCACCTCCTTTTGACCCCAACGCCCATCCCCTACATGGGCAAGGAGCCACGGGCAGGCAGCAGCACGCGCCCTGCTCCGTCGCGCTCCCTGCCATCCGCGCAGCAGTCAGCGCCTGCGGCGTGGGCGCAGCCATCATGTCAAAACCTGGCCAGGCACCTCCTGCGATGGACTTGCCTCAACTCCAGCGAGTTTGGGAAACACAGGCATAGCTTTCATCTCCTGTCAGCGCAATCGCTTCCCCAGTGCCACTCTCTGACTTCAGAAATGTTATGGGAAGAAGGCTGATTTGACCCTGCAGTTGTGACACTGCATTGAAGAACCATAAAAACCTTTTCAAGTCATAAATAAGGTATGATAGCAGCTTTCCGTGATTCATCCTGACACCAAGATTGTGGTTTCATGCTCTTAGTCGCTTCAAATGAAGCTGCCATTAGGCACTATTCTGTTGGACCCAAATTCATTTCAAGAACGTGCAGAAATAATCAGCACAGGTGACCTGCAGTAAGGCTTTCACAGCACGTTAATCTCTTTCTCAGATTGACACTGAACTCTTGACGGCCATTTAAATCTCAAATAACTTGTGAGAAAAAAAGAACTATTGTTTTCTAATGAAGCACCAAAATATGATTCAGACAGTAGACTGAAGGATGAGCCTTAAATACGTTGTGGCATGCTGTGGGGTAAAGCCAGGGACATGGAGCAGAAAGGATCCCTCTCTGCATGTGCCTAAGTATAAACCAGACTGCACGATGCAAGCTGCTAACGGTAAAAGTGCTTCACAGCAACATGCTCTGGTCTGTAAGTGTCTGTTTATGCTGAGATTGTAGACATAAGGAAAAGGAGGGTGTCTTTTAGGTAAAGTGGGGCTATGGGAATTGCAAAGGGAATCCTTGGAATCATTCTGCCCGACATGAAAATTCAGGGTGAAATGACAAACTGCCAGTGACAAATATCAATGGCAAAACCACCACAATGTTCAAAAGGGGTGAAGTGAAGGGGCAGGATATTGTCTGTGGCAACAGAAAGTGATGTTCACTGAATAAAAGGAGCATTAAAAAGGAGATGCTGAAGAGAATACAATTCAAAAGGCTTTGTCAGCAGAGAAAGCAGTGACAAAGGGAAGCGGTGACAATTTAGCTTGAATCTAAGACTGTAGCTGTAATGGATGAGGGTTAAATTTTTTAAGAAATGCAGCATCCGACCTCTCCCCCTTAGGCCTACAAAGAAGTCGGTAGGTTTTCCAAAGGATGTATCTCCCACTGAAACACATCAATTAAAAAGCTGCTTCCTTTCCAAACACATTCTGCAGCCCATAGCACCCACGGAAAGCGAAGATGCATTAAGTGCATCTTTGAGAAAGATCCAAACCAAACAAGACCATCTCTGAAAATCTGAAGGAGTGACAAGCTTGACTGAGATAGAGGACATATTAAACTCCTTTTAGATGTTTTGAAATCCGAGGGCTCCTGAATATGGGGTGTAAGTAAACCAGTTCTTGAGGAAGATGCCCAATGCAAACCTTAGATCTGGATCAGAGCTATTAAAATGAAGAATTTAAAGCAGGACCATTAAAGCTCCATCTGGTGCAGCTAAGAAACTTTTAACAGTCTCCCATGAGAAGACACGAGCTCTGCATTACAGAATTTCTACAACAA
Organism: Anser brachyrhynchus; assembly: GCF_964034855.1. Classification (NCBI taxonomy): domain Eukaryota; kingdom Metazoa; phylum Chordata; class Aves; order Anseriformes; family Anatidae; genus Anser; species Anser brachyrhynchus. The sequence goes on along the minus strand of NC_137696.1, from coordinate 2,664,196 downwards.
CAGGCCAGGCAAGCCTCTGTCAGAAATTGCATGGGTATATGCAGTGCAGCCCGGGAGCAATGGTATAAATCAGAATATAGTTCTGAGAACCCCTTCCAAACTGTTATTCTAGATGAGCTATATATTATTTCATACTAAATCTGTTAGAACAATGGCTATAAATAAAGGAAAATTGTCTCTTGCAGTTGTAAGCCCAGCCTAATAACTGTTCTTTTGTACAATAGGCATAAAGGCAGAAGCGGAAGAAAACTTCCCATTTCCAGTTAAAATCTCCAGTTCTTGACTTTGAAAAGACTTTTCTAGAAATTCCAAGTAATTTTACTAACATTCCCTGGAGGCCAATGCTAAAATAAAACATTTCAAGAGGCTAAATTGACCTTTTCTCCAATTAGCAAGAAGTTTCCAAGTACTGATCTTTGTTTTTTCGTACATCTGTCACACAGCAAACAGAACTTGTAGTGACGTGGCTTTCCAGGAATCTCTGGAAATGGGTTTGACAGTCTTAGTCTAAAATTAAGCAATCCCTCAGAGCAGATGGGGACTACTGGGAGTGGGAAGAGTCTTAGCAGAGAACAAAGATGGTAAATTTGACTGGTAAGAGGCAAAGACAGCCTCAGGAACCCTCTGCCTTGCTGTTATGCAAGGATATACGTTGCTGCATACCACCACTGCCCAAAGCTGGGACATCGGTAATCACCAAGCTATGAGTGTGTCTAGGCAAAATTTGGGGAGAAAAGCACTCAACATTTGCCTTCCAGAGGCTTTCTGATCAAAAGAAGGTTTTTTTTTAACATGCATAGGCCAAAGTAAAAAAGAATAACAAACAAACAAAACAAACAAAAAAAAAAAACAAAAAAAAAAACCTAACACACCCAGAAGAAAAGGAAAAAAGAACATGTAATATCTAATAATTAAACAAATGTTGAGTGCTTATCGACTGAAACATTTTTGTGGCCATTCACACTACAGTACAGCTGCACCAAAACTTGGCACAGTCCCTAGGTTGCTCCCTGCACTGCCCCAGATACTGTCACTTTTATTTTAGGTAAGATGAGCTTCTCTAGCAAGGGGTGATTAGCAGCAGCTAGGAACATAAACTACTTATATCTATGTCTATATTTTTTATAGACTGCTGTCGAGAGCAGGGGCCGTGCTTCTCACAGATCAACACGCTGAGCTGAGCAAAACAAGCACCATCTTATGTGATCACAAAATGAGGAACAGGGATGATGGAAGCAGGAAATACACAGAACTAAAAAGTGAAAAAAAATAAATAAGTAAAAAGAGAGGAACTTCTAAATGTAAGAAAGCTGCTGATTGCCCCTGGGTCACCTTGTGCATTGAGCAAGCTCTGTGCAGCCCTGCTAAACCTTGTGCCATTGGGCTGCGAGATCTGCCTGAATGCCACTGTCCCCAGAAACCTGTGCAGCTCAGAAAGGAAAAGACCTTTCGGATGAAAGCACCATGTCTGCTGTTCCAACAGCGGTGACAGCCGTCTTCGCAGGGTGTCAGTATGGTTGTTGACAGTTTGCTCTGCTGCTCCTTCAGCAGCTCTGCCCCTGTTCAAAAGAAGAGAAGTGCAGTGATACACTCAGTAAGGAAGCGGAAAAAGGTGGTAAAAGGAAAGAAACGTGATGACATAACCCATTAATGGGGTCGAACACAGAGAGAACTGAGCACAAGATTACCTGTGTGCACATTTTGGCAGACTCCATCCCAAAGTCACTTTCCTCTGGTACCACGAAGCATGTTTTCACACACTAGAAAAATATACCCAACTCTTTCTGTAAGCAAGTCTAGTGACCTCTTGACCATAACAGTACACCAGGAACATCCGAGCACCTGGCTGGGACTCTGAGCAAAGATACACTGCCAGTTGTAACCCGTGCATGCTGCTAACTTTTGTTCTTTTTCCCACAGCATCACCAGGATGCAGGATGCTATTGTTCGATCTTCAGGTTCTTGTCGCATTTCACCAACTGATTTGTATTAGCAACCTCTGTAAAACTCCAGTTATAATTTATGCAAAGCCTATGCAAGTCCCCTAGGATTAATTACCTAGCTCAGAGTCCAATTTATTTAGCAATTTAGAAAATTTAGACAATAGGTGGTGCATTTGCTGTTTTAAAATAAAAGGCCAGAGTCCTGAGCTCTGTTACCAGGCTAAATATTAGTTTTAGAAATTCATTATTTGCAATCCCCTAAACAAGTACTTTGCAATGTAATCTTTTTTACATCGTTTAGCCTGCAAATAATTTCCCTATTCAAACTCTGAACATATTAATGAAAGCAAACAAACCAACCCAGGAATGTAAGTTGTTTACACGATAGTTTTCAGAATCAACTTTTTTGTTTGTTTGTTTCTCAGACCAAATTTGCCAGACTTGTAACAGGGGTCTCAGGAAATGCCCTGCTAAAATGTGGTGACACTTTGGGGGAAATTTCTGGAACACCCAATAAAAGCTATGAAGGAGAAACCTACTCATATGCAGAAATCCACCACCAGACTTGCGTGCACTCTACAAAATAATGGGGACTTTGAAAAAAAATGCAATAGAGTGTAACCGAGTGATAAATGGGGGTCATGTGTGGGCTGTGGGGAAGGAACACTCTCAGGCACAGCAAACTGTGCCGTCTTCTGAGGAGGAGACCTGTTGGCTACAAAGCCCCTGGGCTGGGCAGCGCTGGGACAACAAATTCCCAGCCAGCAGAGGCAGCTCCGGGGCCATGCTGCAGCCTGGCTGCCCCGGGGAGCTGCTCCTTGCGCACATTTACTCCAGAGACTGCCATTTTGGGAAGGTCGCCTCTGACACTTCATAGCATCTGCAGCTGGGAAATCCTCCCGTACATGTCCTGTGGCTTTAATCCCTCCCCAGGTCTTGCTGTGGTAGGACAGGTGACCAGGCCAGGTACTGAGGCCCCAGACCTAGCTTTTAGCCTCCAGTCTGCTCCTTTGGCTTTACGGGTAGCTCTCACGACCTGGGGTTTCGCTGTGTGTTCAACGCTTCCTATGCAATAACTACAAAGCCCCGCCTTGCACAGTACATGCCACTCACATCGTTTCACAGTCTTGCAAGTATTTTCTACGAAACAGCTTGAGCACAATTATTTGGAGCACAGTGGATGAACAGCTGTGCAGAGTCTCTGCACCAGGCATGAAGTGCACATCTGGAGGGGCTACAGTTATCAGGGCTCCAGCGACAACTTGCCTCAAGTCAACAGGGACAGACTGTTCTACAGCAGCTGAGGTTTTGGCCTAAAGGAATATAAATATTTGGGTATCATGTTACTTGATTGACTCACTAGATAACTTAATGGGAGACAGCTGAACCAAGTCTTAAAGAGAACACGCATGTTCCTAATGTAAAGCTTCCAAAAGCTCCTTTTAGTGTACCAGCTTTTCTTAAGGGACAGTTATGGTTTATGTGGCCCATTTTAGAGATGCTTTAGACCTGGTTCTGATGTACAAGGTATGTTCATTTTGTCTCTCCCTTTATTTACTCAGACATTTTATTGTAATAGAATTCAGCAGAGTGTATCTAGTTTCCTCACTGTTCACTTGGTTGGACTCTTTCAGTATTTTAAACAAATCTTAGTGGCTTTTCACCTACTACACTGATTCAAAACAAAGCCAAATGAAGTATTTGATGTGAAAATCTTAATGATGTATGCTGGCTCTAGACAGTGGAGGTGGCCTTCCACAGGTTTCCTGGAAATGTCCTGCAGAAATGTATTAGCGGCTCTTTTATTCCAGACACATTTCACATTTGTAGGTACTTAACAGATGGCTTTCTTTAGTTAATTCTTCCAGAGAGAAGTGCTCACTAGCTCACAAAAGCTGAGTCTTAAGAGTGTGCACTGTAAATCACATTTTAGGTTCTCTGCAAACCTTCTGCGCTCTTCCTGGCTGCCTACAGCTTTCTACAGTCTCATCCACTGGGGACAATGTAATGTGTCCCAGCTACCCACCTTGAAAAATGTCGGCTACTGTGAATACGACTGGAGGTACAGAAGAGGACAGGAGATCTGCTGTGCACTTCCTTTTCTGGAAGGAATTGGGAATCTCTTCCCCGGAGAACTGGGAAGCGAGAGGACTGCTCCCCAGGGTGTGGGCACTTCAGAGCAACAAGAATGCAAAGGACACCAAGTCCTTAGGGATTCACTGCCACTTTTTTCCACTCTGACTAATTCCCTTAGAGGGCAAAGGAAGCTGTCAGAGGTCCTCTGATTTATGGCTGTTCAATGTTTGACCCTCCTTCTGCTGAAGCTGCCACAGCAGCAGCCCTAAGGACAACAGCTGGGGAGAAAGCCACAGAGAAAGGTCCCTGGGAAAGGGGCTCACCCTTCTTCCTCCCCCTCCTCTCCTCTGGGAGGTCTGTATGCTGCTTCTGTTTCACAGCAGGTAGACGTAGCTGCCGCCCAGCACAGAGACAACTCAAAGAGCAAATGCAGACCTGGTTTTTACACCTTCCATGCTTAGATTTGGTAACAAAGACGCTCTGCCATTCAAGCATTCAGGGGGGTTAAAGTGGGGGGAAAGAAGGGTGAGGAGAGCTGTGCTGTATTGTTTCTGCACTGTACTGCCTCTTTAAAATTAGAAATGCACGGACAGCTTCAAGGTGCCTCCCACTGAGAAAAGGCTTTAGATGCATACACAGAGGCAGCAGAGCTATCCTCCCCCTGAGCTACAGGGCAGACCTGCTTGGGAGAGAAATGATCATTCAGCGAAGTCCTTTGGCTGCTTCTGTAGTAATCCTTTCTCTGCTCCAGTGGCAGCAGCATATTTGCAAGGGAGGAACCAGGAGGCTATACCCAGAGTGCCAGACACCTCGAAGAGGATGAGAGCAACTGCAGGTAGTTAGCTGATGGTGTTATGTCACTTTGTGGGTGGTTATTTTCATTTATTTTAAAGATCTTTCCTGGTATTTTGCAGAGAAACCTGTCTGAAACAGATACTGCTCCTTGTTTTGACCAACATACCAATTCTGTGTCCAAGTAATTGCTTAACACCTCTCTTCTATGAACGTTCACATTTCCAGGCAGCTGTGGGGATGTCTTACAAAGCAGTTAATTGTTTGAACTGTTATTTAGTTTCAGGCTTTGGCTTTCTGTTATGCTGTTGTTCTGCAACTCTCAGTTTGAAAAGCAATGTGGAGACAGAAGCTGGACAGAACCAGAGTTTTTCGCAAAAATTTTTTAAGCTTTGGTACACCAGGGGCTGAGGGTGGTTCTACGGAAGGAAGCAGGACAACAATTGTGCAGACTGTCGTTTGTAGCCACGATAGGCGTTGCTCAGGAGTGTCTGACCTGAAGAGTTACTGCTGTAATGCAGAAAAAGCAGTAATCTCCTCGATTCTCTCCTGGGGGATGGGATGGGACTGTCCTGACATCTGGGAGTCTGGCTGGAGGATTACCAGATGTAGCACAGGAGGATGCAAGAAGACAGACTTCTCATCAATTTGATACAGAATAGAGGAAAAATTAGGGAGTAGATTGGATTTTTTCCTCTGTGCAGAAAATAAATCCGTTTTTAATGTTTGGAACAACTGTCAGTACAAAAGGGGAAGCCTGTTCCTCCCTGTCTTCAAAAATCCAAGGCACTTTTGTCTTGCTTGAAGAAGATTCTCCCTTTCACCTCAAGAACATGTCAGAACTGCTGTTCCTGTGAACAGCAGGTTTGTGTTCACAGCACAGCCCTACAAGCAGGTTCATGGGACAAAGTCTTGTCCATGCAAATTGGCAGGACTCCACTGCTTTGGGAGAAGCAGTAATAGATTATGCTGGCTGAAAATCTGGGCCCCCCTACTCAATTAATACCTGCCAAAAAAAAGTGCTGGCTTTGCTCTTTTCTTGGATCTTGGCAACTCTTACTTAATTAAGAAATGTATTTATAAGCCAGGACATCAGTTCTCTTTTTTTTATTGTCTATCACATTGTCCTGACTGAGACAACTAGCATAAAGCAAAAGCCGTGCCCAGGAGAGACATTGGATGCTGCTCAACAAACTGAGGTGTCATCTCCTTTTAGTTTTTTTACCTTGCACAGGGATGACAGCACCGTGGGTTTGAAAGCTGGCAGAAGTTTGAAGTGGATTGTACACTTTTGCTATACTGTCATTTCACTCTGTGCTGAAAACAGCATTTCATCGTTGGGTAAATAAGACTGCCGGGTGTAACAACCAGTGTATTATGCAACTCTAGGGATTTTACGATAATTGAAGCATCCTTTCACAGGGTATTTCTTCCCACTGTGTGCAGCCAGCAACAGAGCCGCAGGGCAATCAGGTGGATATTACTTTCCCCCAAGCATAGTATTTTTGCTGTAATTTCCTCTCAGGAAATGTTTTACTCTTTTTGTTCCCACAGACAGAGATAAATGATGCTGTTGCTCTATAGTCTCTTGGGGACAAAGACAAGGTGACTCACTGCTCACAAGAAAACTTTGGATGAGGTCTCTTGCCTGCCACTGTTGTGCCCTGACACCCTGGGTATTTCTAACCCCAAACCAAGGGCCAGACAAGCCACGTGTCAGAAGAAGACAGACATGGCCATGGAGCAAGATGAACATAATCCAAATGCTACCATCAACTTCGCTGCGATCTACAATCTCCACGATGGGGACTTAACCTCCTTGAGAAATTTCTCCTTCCCTTTCAATTTCAGTTACAGCGATTACGACCTGCCACTGGACAGCGAAGACGACATGACCAAGACACGCACCTTCTTTGCAGCCAAGATTGTGATCGGGGTGGCTCTTGTTGGCATCATGCTGGTCTGTGGCATCGGCAACTTCATCTTCATCGCGGCTCTTGCCCGCTACAAGAAGCTGAGAAACCTCACCAACCTGCTGATTGCCAACCTGGCCATCTCCGACTTTATTGTTGCCATCGTGTGCTGCCCCTTTGAGATGGACTACTATGTGGTACGGCAGCTGTCCTGGGAGCATGGCCACGTCCTCTGTGCTTCAGTCAACTACCTACGCACCGTCTCCCTCTATGTTTCTACCAATGCTCTCCTGGCTATAGCTGTTGACAGGTAAGTGGATTGCTATGACTGCACAAGGAGATGGCTTCTGACATTGCCTGTCCCATTTTCCAGGTCTTTAACAAGCTCAGCTGCTCTGTAGGATGTGCTGACGTCAAGGTAGGTACTACGCAGACCTGGCTATCTTGTTTCATAGCAACTTACTCACATGTGGTCATGAGATTGTCCCGGAGAAAACTCAGTGGAAATTTCCTGATTGAACTTTTCAGGTGAAAAGAACGATCATTTATTAAAGCAATTCTTTTCCATAAAAATATACCTGACTCAGTGGTAGGAGGAAGTTTAGGAAAGAGGAGAAAGAGAAATCAGAAACAGTCAGTAGTCCAGAGAGGAAGGTGTTCATCAGCAGTATATAAACGTGACCGAACTGTGTATCTCTAGGGAACCTTTACTATTGGGCTATGCAGCTCTTCTTTCTCAGTCTCACCTTTTCTACATACAGTGAACTAAATATTCTTCAGAGAGAGAAATAGTTGACTGGTGAATACAGAATTTAGCAGCTAAGTTTCCTAACAGGGTTATTGCCTTACAGGGTATGTTTTTCTCCCTGTGAGGTATTTTTCCCAGCTTTTGTTTTGGTGTGAAAGAGAATAAAAGATAGGACTTCTATCTAGCTTGCCAAATAGGGTTATTATTCTCTGTCATGCCCTACTGAGCAAACCCAACAATCGCTAAATTAACCATTTGATAGTACTGATGTCTTTGCTGGATGCTCCAACACAGTAGCACATACTCAGTGACTGTGACCAGGATGCGTCTCCATTAAAACACGCTCCTCTCTCTTTACATGCCTCTCTGAGGATGGCAGAGCAGTGAGCCAGGAAACATCCAAATGTCATTTACAGAACCCATGTTAATGATGAAACAGTGATGCTTGCAGCGTCCAGAAAATGATAAAATGCTACACCAATGCAGTCTCACAGAGGTTTTCTTACAGCGCTTCATAATGGTGTGAGCAGAACACAAAGCTACCCTGCACTACCTGCTTTGAGCTGCAATCCTGGGATATTTCTATGCTTGCCTCTCACTCCAGGAATTTTAACAATGTCATTTAATTGTATTCTTTCTTGCAACTCCTGTTCTCTTAGCCCTGTGCACTGCGGACCCTGACAGGCTCAAGCACTGAGGATCAGCTTCTTGATGACTTAAGTCTGACATGACAAATTCACAGAAAGCCAGAGACCCACAGACTAAACTGTTTACAGAAATAAGTCATTTTTTGTGTATGGACATAATATACATCTCCATATATCCTCATCAGATACACACTGCATGATTCATTTAAGAACTTTTCACCGTTCACCATAATAGCATTTACACACACACCACACACGCTCTTCTTCAATTTCTCTTACACGCCATTTTATATTCTAGTCGAATGTTGCCTAGTTTTTAGCACCTGACCCAAAAGACAACTCAGGACCAGTTTAACCCTGCTGGTGGTTATATAGCTCATGCACAGCTGATTCAGCTTTCGTCGAGGTCAACAAAAATCTGTGGAAAGACTCCATGTAAGTTCAGAGATGTTTTGCCTTGTGTGTAGGAAAGGACAACCAGCTCCTATGAAACAATTCCTTAATCAGTGTCTAACGCAACAACCTTTATACAGCCCAGGGGACTCAGGCTTAAGTTTCTAAACATTGTCATTTACACATTACCATTTCCTGTTACTTATCTTTTTCAGCTTCTGATTTTTTTTTTTGAAAGCCCTTCTACTGCATCCCAGGTTGATGAAGTAATACAAGTCATTGTGCCCTTTTGCCTGCTAGGAAATCAGAAGATTTCTAGCATATCTCCCCACACATCTTTAAAAACAACCCTGGAAATGATTAATCACTGAAGTTTGTTGTAAGAACACATTGTTTTGGTTTTATTGCCTGTTTTGTGTGAGCTTTTGAACTGGTAAACAGTGAGAAAGCTGATTCATTTCACAACCAACCATTCCATGTTGGTTGTGTCATGTGGGTAGCTAACTATTGAAACTTTTCCCCTATTTAGGCCATTTTAAATGGTTTGCTCGCATAGAGAGAGTAATCCTGCCCTACAGGACTTCCCTAAGGTAGGGCTCTCTCTCACCTTTCTGGATGTCTGTTTGCACAAAACATAAAGGAATTACACATATTTAAAAAATAGTGCAGTGTGAAAGGAGAGGATCTGAAGATCAAGAATTTGTGCTAAGGGCCCAGTGCCCACGCTGTAAATATTACAGGGAGGTTAACTTTAGCTGGGTCCCCTGGAATGAATGCTCATGGGCACTTGGTGTGTTTTAGGGACATTGTTGGAGCACATCTTTAGGGCAGTTTCATCTAAGTCCAGTTCGTGTGCTCCAGCACCACTCTGCAGTGACAGCCAAAGTGTGGTAGGCAATGACAGCCAGGAAAGCCACCACAAAAGCTCCCTCCAGATGCTACTGTAGAGATTTACCTCATCCAGCCAAACGTTCTGCTGAGCTGATATGCATACTTATAACTGCATACACGTACGTTATCCCAGCACCTTCTTTCCCCAGGACCCCATCTGAAAATACTTATTTATCAGCTCCACAATGAGGCTGAATAAGTCTACTGTCCCTTGACATCTAGCCTGCAGTATTAAAAGTAATGAACAATTTATCTGCTTCCAAGATCTGGCTTGTGAAAAGCTCCACTGACTTTCCATTTTATTTTAGAATAAGCACATCCTGTGGATGCTATCTATGTATAGGATATATACAGATAGAAAAGCCTCTGAATGAATGAGTAATGCCACTGTTTGAAACAGTCCTTTGTGTCAAACACAATCACACTGAGAGCTCTGGAGTTTCTCTGATAAAAATTCCTCTTAGCAGAAGCATCCTAGTCTTTCTGGGGTAGAGGTAGCACTCTAATACAAGCTCTTCTTACATCTACAGCTTCTTTAAAAAAATAAAAAATCCTCCCAAATCTAACTAGACAAAAATAAATGAAAAAAACAACCGAGTGAATGACATTTGGTCCTAGCCCCTTTTTAACTGAATTGAGGGTCCTTGATTGATCATGCAATGTGCTTCTACTTCTCCATACTTCCTCATGAAACACCACAGTGCCTCTTGCAGCTTTACAGCTGTAAGGATTGCAAACACCTAACTCAACTTGTCCAGGGTGGCATATTACCTAACACAGCATATTTAAGATTAATTAGCTATAGTCACCTCCAGCAACATAAACAAAAATTTGCATGAGCAGAAAATGGATACATAGTCCTTTGTTGGTGGCTGGAAAACATGCTCAGCTGTAACCATTATTAGTATCAGCTTCAACTCTTCACCCCATGGATTAACAAAGAAAAACACTGTTGTGTATGTTTAAAAAGAAATGCTATTCAAATAGGCAAAACACGTCTAGGCAAAACATTCTTCTACATATCTGTTCTTTTATCTGCACCTGACTAGGTGGATATTAATGCATGTTTTCAACTCTGACCTGTACATGTGCTGTTCACCAAAGTATTTCGAGCTGCCGTATCGTGGCACGTCCCGGATACACCACCACCTGCACATCGTGTTACCTCCTTTGTCAGTAATAGGAGTATTCCCTCCCTTTCTCTTCTAGTCTATCCACAAATTCCATACATGTGATCCCTGTTAAAAAAGGAAAGGTTCGTGATATTAAATTACATCTTTTTCTCAGTTTGATTTCATTAGTAGATGGGAGTTTAAGACTGATTTCTTAAAACCACCCTCAGGCACCCAAATGTACACTCATGTTTTCAGATTGTCATGTACCCACTGTCTTAACAGACTCCTCACCTACTTTCTCCAGAACTTCTGTCCAGGTTTAGGATCTTAGTTCTAGACTGCTACTTTGGACAACTTTGTTCTTAACTCTTATAAATAAATATGTCAGTCTAACAATCACAAAATTTCCTTCCGCCTAATTCTGTCCACTTGTTTTTTGAAGTGTGCTCTGATTAACAGTGTTTCCAGGCTTCACTTTGCATGTATTTGTCTGTTCTAGGTATCTGGCCATTGTCCACCCACTGAAACCACGCATGAATTACCAAACAGCAACCATCCTGATTGCCTTGGTCTGGATCGTCTCCATACTTGTAGCTATCCCGTCTGCATACTTTGCTACTGAAACTGTATTATTTATAGTAAAAAATCAGGAGAAAATTTTCTGTGGTCAAATTTGGCCAGTTGACCAGCAGATATACTACAAATCCTACTTCCTCTTCATCTTTGGCATCGAATTTGTTACACCTGTGATTACAATGACCTTATGTTATGCCAGGATCTCTCGAGAGCTTTGGTTTAAAACTGTACCAGGATTTCAGACAGAACAGATCAGAAAGAGGCTTCGATGCAGAAGAAAAACTGTAATGGTACTGATGTGCATCCTGACTGCCTATGTTCTCTGCTGGGCCCCCTTCTATGGCTTCACCATTGTCCGTGACTTTTTCCCCACAATCTTTGTGAAAGAGAAGCATTACCTTACCGCTTTTTACATAGTTGAATGCATTGCCATGAGTAACAGCATGATAAACACAATGTGTTTTGTAACTGTAAAAAATAATACCATGAAGTACTTCAAGAAAATCATGTTGCTCAGATGGAGATCAACATACAACGGAAGTAAATCTAGCACAGATTTCGACCTCAGAACAAGTGCAATGCCAGTCACAGAGGAGGTAGACTGCATAAAACTGAAATAAGTTTTAGGCAGTTTCTAATCTCATATATTTTGGAGGGGGGCAGGAAAAAAGAAAAAGGAAGCTCCTCTCTCTTCTGTGGGAATACCCACCACTGGTGAGAGGCCTGAAGAAGCAGCTCACTGTGGGTTTCCACCAGAACCCTTCTACTGGACTGCTGTATAATCCCACAATTCAGACTGATGCCATGCGTCAGTTTACCCTTCTGTAAATTTGGGATGTAGGCACTCGTTTTAGAGCCGTTTAAAACTTAAGGAGAACAAAAAAGTCTATGAATGCATTAAAACATACTACAAAGACAGAAGAGTTGACTGCCGCTCCTAGCCATGATGTCTCTTCGTTTCTTCCTAATAGAAACCTTTTACTCTCTTGAGCTTATCATTCTACCCTTAAGCTGGTCGGTGTCCTTTTCCTTCTGCTCAGTGACGCAAAAGATAGGGAGGATGGCAAAGAAAACCAATTTTGCTTCACGTCCCTCTTTACCCTCTCAGTTTACCTCTCATGAAGAAGCTCCTCACAGTCTGCAGACCACCAGCTTTCTATTGTCCAATGCGTAGCATGCTCTTACAAAAGGCACACTCCCTACAAAGCTAAATACTGCTTCGCAGTCTAGCAAAAACCTCAAGCCTCTTCATGTGATACCCGGTTTAAGAATCTGTTATCAGCATTCCACCCTGTAGTTTTCTGTAGAGTGTTGCTCTGTTTATTACGTATTTGAAACGGCACAGCTACGGATTGTAACAGGGACTGGTTCCCTTCTCTCACCTCCAGGCACCTTACGGCCAGCTTCTGCTGCCACGAGTCACTGAGCACCTCATGGAATCACAGACTCAATCGTAGAGGTAGTGAACAACATCTCCAGATTGCCTAAGCCGCCCCCTGCTCCAGCAGGGTTAGTCAGAGCAGGTTGCCTGGGATTGTGTCCCATCGAGCTTTAACTGACTCCAAGGACAGAGACTCCACAGCCCCCCTGGGCGACTGCTGCCGGTGTTCAACAGCCCTCACAGTGAAAGGGTTTTCTTATGCTCAGATGGAATTTCAGGTGTTTCAGTTCGTGCTCATGGGACTTGTCCTGCTTTCCAGTGGGACACATATAAAAGAAGAGCGGGTTGATGGGAAAAATCCACACCTAGAGATCTCACCAGGTCTGTGCACACCTTCAAAATAAAGTGCAAGTACAGCCAAAATAATACAAAGATCTGGAGATGATCTGTACTGCAAGCAATGGAGACAGACTCTAGGTTTCAGCAAGCTGGTCACTGCTTGAGTTGAGTAGCAAATTGTCTGGTCAAATATGAGGCAACAACACAAGGCAAGTTCTGCATTGCCTCCCACAACGCCATTTTTACTATTCTCATTTTGTGCAGCTCCAGGATGAGTATTTCTTAACTGGTAATTGTGATAAAACCGGTGACAGCAGCAGTAAGACATACTCATTTGAATGACACACAAAATATCATGGACTTTTGTGTATTGAAATCAAGTCTTTTCTATTGTGATGACAAATGCTTACTGTTTTAAAGTATGTGGCATCACCTACTTTTGGAGTAAATGGCCTTTGTAAATAATTTGTCTACTTGTGAATATTAAGTGAGCAGCAAACCCTGGTAATAAAACAGTAAACACACAGTCGATATCAGCATTCTGAATTATTTTCTGTGTTTTTCCCTTAGCCATCATTTTTCTACCCAACTGACTAACACAAATTATCCCATTTCTGCTAAAGAAAAACTGCCAGGCCAACCAATTAAATTTAATGGCAAAAGGGTATTCAAATCCATTACCGTGCTCAAATCCTCTTGTCATTAGCTGCTCTTAAAAAATGAATGTTGGAGAGATCTCATAATTTCCTCTCTTTGGGAAAGCCATTACTGAAATCATTCTTTTAAATGACTTCTTTTAGGGAAATAGGGAAAAGTACTAAATCCACTCATTTCCCACCCTGCCAAAGGAATCACAAGGACCAGAGACCTGCAGTACTACATCATCGAGAGACTTAATGTTGGGATTTCTCCTGAAATCTCACGGTTTCTCCTGAAACTATCTGCCCACATTTATCTTCTGAAAACTGTAGTAGCTATTTGGGGGGTAGCCAGCAATACTACCTGTTATTAGTGTCCTGACATTCCTTCCACCTATTTTTCCTAGACTCTTCTCAGGGGAGCAGAGCCACACAACCAACAATTTTCCACATCTGGGAATTCACCACAGGTGGAGTTATCACAAAAAGCACAATGCCCACCAAATAATATAATGCCAAGCAAAAACTAGGGGGAAAAAAGTTGCTTTAACATTTTGGATATCGCTGTGAGTGCTCTGTTGCCCCACAAGAGGAAATTCCCCAAATTCCAAAGGGAAGCTCTCAAAAGCATCCTCCAGGGCCTTGAGATGATAGACTCCTCGTGGGCTGTGATGGAAAAAAGTCCTTCACGGCTGTTCAGCAATAACTCCTCGGGGTCATGCAAGAATTGATTCCTCAAAGGCCAAACAATAATTGCATGCACAGCAATATTTTTTCCCAGGATAGCAGCCATTAACTTCTCCAGGACAAAAGGCAATGTTTCCCCTGGAGTAGGAGGGAATAGTCTGCTCTACACACAAGACTAAAACTACTCCAGGGTGCAGAGCAGTAACTCCTGTAAGTGGTGCCCGGCATCAACTCTTCCAGGGCAGTGCAAGGCTAGATTCTCCTGTGGTCACTTGACAGTAAACCCTCCCGTACCATGCTGGCTAGGCTCCTCCAGAGCTCCTCAGCCATAAAACCACCAGCACTGTGCCGCAGGAGACTCCTGCAGGGCTGTGGGGCACAAATTCCTCCGTGTGAGGCAGCTCTCTGCCTCAGCTTCTTTCCTCTTCCAGTGATTCTCAGCAAGTGATGCCAGTTATTCTTAGCGCCTTGGTTTCCCTGCAGTCATTACCAGGAAAAGGCTGCTGGTGCCCCTTGAGCCCCATTTTCCTGACACACCCGTGGCCCAGTAAGGCAGTGCTTTCAGCAAAAGCAAACTGCTGCCTGAAGTCTTCTCACTTTGCTGGCCTGGTGTGCCCGAACCTGGAGGTCCTGCCTGCCACACGGGGTCAAGCTGTGGGCCGAGGAGGCTTCAGTCCTGAGGGAGTCTGGACCCAGGGCTGTGTGCTCAGGGAAGGCTACAGGATGAAGGATGCGAAGCAGGGTTTTATCTTCCTTGTAGCATATCCTGTCTTGAGGAAATATAAGTAGAAATTCAGCAGGATAGCTCAGTTCTGCACCTGCTTCTTCCATCCCCCAGCTCCTAGAGCCAAGGGGAAGAGCAGCCTCCTCTAAGTGTCACTGCACAGCTGAGAAACTCTTCTGGCCTGGCTGGCGTTCCCATACATCGCCTGCAAAGAGCACTACAGCAGCAGCTGCTACTGCCCCCGTTGAGGATTTAGGTTTTGGGGTCCACAACACTGTCGTGTTTTGACATTGATGTTTTCCCAGCAGTGTTTCAGCCTCAGTCACTGGATGGGGCAGGAGGAAAAGCTGTGCTTTGCCTTCGACTGAATGTGTTGTGAGCAGCATACCCTGAAAGACACAGCCCTCCCAATAGGGAATGGTAGCAGTCCCCTATTCCCTCATCAAGCAGCCAAGCAGTTGCGTTGCCTTTAGCCCACGTCTGCAGTAAGTCCAAACACCCTGAAACCGGTCACAGGATTCACTTTCAGGGACTAATGTCTGCTCCTAGACTGAGCTGCAGCAACTGAGAGCCAAGGGCAGCAAGCCCAAGGGCCTTGCATGGGAGCAAAAACACCATGGTGCTTTATTGTCCCCACACAATCCATTTGGTCTAGGGAGTGACAGGGTCTGGCCCCCTCCATTGAGCAGGGCTGGTCTGCCACCCAGAACTGCACTTAAAAGGAGCCCTTAAAGACATAAAAAAATTCCCTATCAGGGCAGAACTATGCAAAAGGGACAGGCCCTGACCCAAGTGACTCCCTTGGGGTGGGGGGCAGGCAGATCCTGGTCTGAGCAGAACAGTGAGGGAGCAGGCCAGACCCATGCTCCTTAAAATGAGCTGTGTGAGGAGAAAAAAAAATAAATAGAAAAGCTTTTTTGTATCCGCTCCACTCACTAGGGAGCGCGGCTGCCTAGTGGTGCTCCCTTGCTTCCCTGTCAGGCTGGGTTACCTTGCTGCTTCGTGCCCTTCCCTGCAGAAACACCTCCTCACCTGCGCTGCATGGCAACCTTCAGCGAGGGAACTGGGAAGGGCCTGCACCTGCCTGGGGCTCTGCTTGCCTGAGCCATATCTACAGAGAGAAAGAACAGCTCTAGCTGGGAGGAAGGCAGCATCTGCCATGGAGGGGAAGCAGCCGCCCTAGCCCAAGCTCCCCCCCACTGGGAGGCAGTAAAGACTCGGTAGCCATCGGCTGCCCCTGTTAGCTCCGGTGGCACGGCAGCAGTGAGGGCTTCAGCAGGAGCGGTGGGATGTGCCAAGGGGGACTGGGGTGCTGCATCCTTCTGAGAGCTGTTAGGAGAGTTTAGATGGAACATGCTGTGAATAAAACACACGCAACCTTGCCTCCTTTGTGACTCGCTCCAATTTTTAGTTGCAAAGGCAAAGATGTGGTGCTATCGTGGCTGACTCCTGTTCAGCTGTCTCCCCATGGCACAGCTCCCAGGTGAAGGATATGAGGGCTGTGGGAAGCAGAGTTATTCAGCAAACACAGGCTCACTTCATTCTGCACTAGCAACTCGAGGAATAACCAAAATAAAATCCAGTCTCTGCTCTGTCGCACTGGGTCTGTGAAGAAAAAATAAAAGAAAAAGAAAAAAACAGCTGTAACCAGAAACCAAAGTGATGAACCCTAAGAGTTAACAGAGGAAAACAACAGCTACTGTCAGCAACAAGCACTGAGAAAAAACAAGTAAGTATTTCAATAAAGCAATAGCTGGAACAGAAACGGCAGCCATTGTCACTCTACCAAAGGAGGATGGCCTAAAGAGCCCTGGCTGGGGTGTTTAGGTGGACATGAAATTTTCCAGAGATAGGACATTTCATGTCCAAAAACAGTTAGGACATGAAATTTCCCTGAGAACCAACCTGTTCAGGAGCTCAGCTTTAATGCTGCTCCCACTTGTTTGTGCCTGACAGCCTTTCCTGTGGCAAGAGCACCCTCCAGCTGCCACCTCTACCACACAGCATCACACACACAATGCACAGCCCTGAAAAATGTCCCTGCTCAGACCAGCCACCTTAGTGAAAAGGCCTCACAGACACTCAATGCCATTTGTGGTGAAAAAGAAAAAAAAAAAAAAAAAAGAAAGCACTGAAAAAACACCACAGGGCAGAAAAAAAAGTAGAACAAAGAAAAGAACAACGCTGCCCTCTCCGGCTCACCAGTAATCCTCTTCAGCCATATCCTTTCTTGAAACCCTGATCTAAAGATTCCACCTAAACTACCATGAAATGACCCTATTCTACTGAGGAGAGTTGGAATGCTCCAGTTCAAAAAGTGACCTTAAATATACATCCCAGAACACAAGATCAAGCAACACAAACTAAACTACAGAACCATCAAGTGGATTACTAATACGTAGAACAAATACAGAGAATCAAGCAGATTTCCTCTCTCAACAACATGAAAGAGTAGCAATAACAGGAAAGAAGTATCAAAGATGGTAATGATCACATGCCAATAGCAAACCTGAGAAAGAAAGAAATCTAACAAGAAGAAAAAAATATGAAAAAAAAACAACAACAAAGCCCCTTATTCAAGATTAAAATAAAAGAAAAAAAATAAACTACATATGACATGTGACAAAGCCCTCCTCATAGCCTGTGCAATGAAGAACATAAGGAAAGCTTTGCTGAGAAGAGCTCACCAAATGACAGGGAGCAAAACACTCCTTGAGGGCCAAGTACTGAAGCTCACCTAAAATGTGCAATAAGAAGAATCCAACAGCCACGCAGCGAAACATTCCTCAGGAGTCCTAGAGTAAAGCACCACAAAAGCTGCAGGATTCCTCCATGTTCATGCACTGAAGCACTCCTGAAGGGCTGTACTGTGAAGAAAAAAAAACAAGAGCATAACAATGAAGCACTCCTCAAAAGACCACACATTAAAAAAACAAATCAAAACTTGACCAATGAAGCACTCCTCAAGGACGGCATGGCGAAGCAGTCCTCAAACGCTGCACTTGAAAGAAAACACAGACAGATGAACAATGAAGCACTCCTCAAGGGACACAAAGTGTAAAACAAATCAAAAACAAGATGATAAAGCACTCCTCCAAGGGAGAGAACTGAAAAACAAACAAACAAACACACAAACAAACAAAAAAACTGCAGTGAGAAGCACACCACAGGGGACAGAATGTGAAAACACCACATCTGCACGATGAAGCACCGCTCAGGAGAAGTACAAGGGAAAAACAAACAAACAAACAAAAACCAAAACAACAACAACAAAAACTGCTCGATGAAACACTCCTCAGGGTTAGTGCAGAGAAGAAAAAAGGAAAGCAGGTAGGATAAAGCACTCTTCGGGGCATTACAATGAAGAAGAACACCAAACACTGCACAAATAAGCAATCCCAAGGCTCCACAAGGTCAAAAAAAGACAGAAAGCTGCACAATGAAGAACTCCTCATGAGACATATGCTGCACAAAACACAAGAAGCTGCATGATGAAGCAGTCATCATGGGTAGCACTATGAAGAAAAAAGCAAAGGATGCACCATGAAGCACACTTCAGAGGCTGCTCAGTGAAGAAAACACCAAAAGCTGCACAAAAAAGCTTTACTAAGGGACCGTACCATGAACAAAACATAAAAGATGCACGAAGAAGAAACTCCGCTTGGGCCGCAGTGCAGAAAACGCCAAAAGCTGGAAGAAGCACTCCTCCGGGGTCGTGAAGTGAAGAAACCTCCAAAATCTTCATGCAAGAGCATTCCTCGGGGGGCACAAGAAGAAGAAAACACAAACAGCTCCATGAAGAATTACTCTTCAAGTGCCACGGTAAAGAAAACACCAAAAGCTGGACCATGAAGCTCTCCTCAGGGGAAACGTGGTGTGGAGAACCGCAAAAGCTGGACAATGCAGAACTCCTCATGGGCCGCAGTGAAGAGAACCCCAAAACCTGCACGATGAAGAACTCCTCGGGACCTGGAACGAGAAAAGAGACACCAAAGGTTGGATGATGAAGCACTTCTCATGGGCAACAAGGTGAAAACAATACCAATAGTTGTACGAAGAAGTTCTCCTCAGGGAAAACACGGTGAGGAGAACCCCAAAGGTTGGACGATGCAGAATTCCTCAGGGCCGCAGTGTAGAAAACACCAGAAGCTGCACGATGAAGAACTCCTCAGGGCCGTAGTGAAGAAAACACAAAGAGCTTCAGGATGAACAACTCCTCAGGGCCGTAGTGAAGAAAACACAAAGAGCTTCACGATGAACAACTCCTCAGGGGCGTAGTGAAGAAAACACCACAAGCTACATGTAGAAGCAATCCTCGGGGCCACAAGGTGAAGAAAACACAAAAAGCTCCACGAAGAATTACTCCTCAAGGGCCACTGCGAAGAAAACTCCAAAACCCAGACGATGAAGCTCTCCTCAGGGGAAACGTGGTGTGGAGAACCTCCAAACGTGGACGTAGAAGCACTCCTCAAGTCGCGGGAAAGAACACACCAAGCGCTGCTCAAGAAAGCACTCCTCAGAGGCTGCACTGAAGAAACCCCAAAAGCTGCGCGATGAAGAACTCCTCAGAGGCCACAAGGTGAAGAAAACAAAAAAGATAGACGATATTGCTCTCCTCAGGGAAAATGTGGCGAAGAGAACCCCAAAAGCTGGACGACGAAGAATTCCTCAGGGCCGCAGAGAAGTAAACACCAAAGGTTGCAAGATGAAGAACTCCTCAGGGGAAATGTGGTGAAGAAAACCCCAAAAGCTGGACGACGAAGAACTCCTCAGGGCCGCAGAGAAGTAAACACCAAAGATTGCAAGATGAAGAACTCCTCAGGGGAAATGTGGCATTGGGAACGCCAAAAGCTGGACGATGCAGATCTCCTCAAGTATCGCAACGTGAAGGAGACACTACGAGCTGCTCAAGAAACCGCTCCTCAGGAACTGCAGCGAAGAAATACCAAAAGCTGGATGCAGAAGCACTCCTCAAGGCGCAGTGAAGAAAATAACCAAAGCTGCTCAACAAATCACTCCTCCGAGGCTGCAGTGCAGAAACACCAAAAGCTGAACGAAGAAGCTCTCCTCATGGGAAACGTGGTGAAGAGAACCCCAAAAGCAGAACGATGCAGAACTCCTCAGGGGCCACACGGAAGAAAACACCAGAAGCTGCACGACGAAGCAATCCTCAGGGCCTGGAATGAGAAAAAAAAAACAATTGTTGGAAGATGAAGCACTTCTCAGGGGCAACAAGATGAAAACAGTACCAGAAGTTGCACGATGAAGCTCTCCTCCAGGAAAACATGGTGACGAGAACCCCAAAACCTGCACTTTGACGAACTCCTTAGGGCCGCTGTGAAGAAAACACCAAAGCCTGCATGATGATGCACTCCTTCGTGGTCGCACACTGAAGAAAACACCAAACGCTGCACAGAGAAGCACTCCTCAGAGGCCACAACATGAAGGAAATATGAAAAGCTCCACGAAGAATTACTCCTCAAGGGCCACTGCGAAGAAAACTCCTGAAGTTGGACGATGAAGCTCTCTCCTCAGGGGAAACGTGGTGTGGAGAACCTCAAAAGGTGGACGTAGAAGCACTCCTCAAGTCGCAGGGAAGAACACACCAAATGCTGCTCAAGAAAGCACTCCTCAGAGGCTGCACTGAAGAAACCCCAAAAGCTGCGCGATGAAGAACTCCTCAGGGGCCACAAGGTGAAGAAAACAAAAAAGATAGACGATATTGCTCTCCTCAGGGAAAATGTGGCGAAGAGAACCCCAAAAGCTGGACGACGAAGAATTCCTCAGGGCCGTAGAGAAGTAAACACCAAAGGTTGCAAGATGAAGAACTCCTCAGGGGAAATGTGGCATGGGGAACGCCAAAAGCTGGACGATGCAGATCTCCTCAAGTACCGCAACGTGAAGGAGACACTACGAGCTGCTCAATAAACCACTCCTCAGGAACTGCAGTGAAGAAACACCAAAAGCTGCGTGACGAAGAACTCCTCAGGGGCTGCAGTGAAGAAAACAACAGAAGCTGCACGATGAAGCAATCCTCAGGGCCTGGAACAAGAAAAAAACACCCAAAGTTGGAAGATGAAGCACTTCTCAGGGGCAACAAGGTTAAAACAACACCAAAAGCTGGACAACGAAGCTCTCCTCAGGGGAAAAGTGGTGAAGAGAACCCCGGAAGCTGCACGATGAAGAACTCCTCAGGGCCACGGTGAAGAAAACCCCACAAGCTGCACGGTGACGCACTCCTCCGGGGTCGCACAGTGACGAAAACACCGAAAGCTGCACGCAGAAGCTCTCCTCAGGGGCCACAAGCAGCCCGCCTCGCCTGCGCGCCGCCATCGCCGGAGTGCCGCAGCCCCAGCACACCCAGCACCATGTCACCCACCCCGCGCTGTGACACCTCCGCTCCCTCACAGCCAGGCACCGCCCCATTGGCCGCCTGCCTTGGCGCCTCTGGGCGCAGCCAATAGCGAGCCCGCTGGCGCTTGTTGCTAGGCAGCATGGAGCTGTGGCACCCAATGGCCGGCCTCCCAGGGCTGAGGCCTGGCGCAGCGCCTCGCAGGGGCGACGAGGCCTCCCTGACACCGCCTCCAGCTCTGCCTCGCCTTGCCCCCCGGCCCTCCGAGAGGCACATTTTGACCACAGGAGCACGCAAACTGCTCCAGCAAGGCGGCAGCGGCATTGTGCAGGGCACGCTGACATTGCCCGTCAATAAGTCCCTCCTCTAATGAATCCCCGCTGACACACAGTACACTGCCCGCTTCCCCGTGCTGCCCAGAGACACGAAATGGAGTCCTCAAACTCCTCAAAGGCTACACAACAAAGACGGTTCTGCTGACACAGCCCACAGGACTAAACTCGGTTCAAACCATCCACTGTGAGAACGCAAATCTCCTTCTTCCTCACCAGAACTCCCCAGTGACACAGACCTTTCGCTTCAGCTTCTGGCGGAACTGCATCTCCTTTTCACTGGTGCATGAAAAAGCTCAATAATTTTCTGCAGACGTGAGTTTCTGTGAAGCTATATGATTCTCAAGTGCAATGGCGGGTGTCCTGCAAGCGGAAGCACACAATAAAAGTTTATTATAACTTTATATTCCCTGTTACCCGACACCTGATTTCTCCTGTTTCCTCACTGGCTGAGTACTACAGGTTCACAACCTACTCGACGCACTTCTGTACCATAGATACACAATTTTACTTGACCGACTGTTCATTTCTCCTTTTCCTTTTTGTTTATTTGTCCTTCTTCTCTCGTGACTAGAGGGCCTGTCATTTGGGTTTTTACTGATGTTGTACTGTTCATCCTGTTTTTCTTAGCTATCCTCCTTCTTTTGGGACAGGCGGACCTTTCCTTTATCTGCTCAACATACTCCCCACTGTTATGCCGCACAATCACTTTTGAATTTGCAACCTTAGTGCAATTTTCCACTGCAAAAACACCTTCTGTCGCAAAAACACTACTTGGTTTCTCACAATTCCACCCCTCTTCTTTTCTTACTCCTATTGTTCTTTTTGCACCTCTTCACATACCCCACTCTTGAGTTTTTCCAACATTAAGGCGCAATATTCTTCTTCCGATGTCATGGGGGATGACGGATACACAATGCCATTATTGTTATAATACCAACAAGTAGTCGTTTGAGCCAATTCCGTTCAGGTAACCGCGAAGTTAATTTCTCCCAAACGTTTCTAAATCCCCAGGAAGCGTCTTCTTGAGCCACTCTATGCAGGATCTTGTTTTTCTGAGTGTGTTATTGTTTTTCCCAAATGTTTTTGAGACCGGTCAAATTTCTCCCATTTGATCTACATACATACAGCAACTAGCATTAATTACAGTGCATGCTCCTCCTTGTGAGGTTAGCAATAAATCTAATAGCATTCGACTGTGGAGTACTATTTTTGCAAACTCCTTGCCTCTTTTTGTAGTGCCCGGACTGCATCCAGAGTGTTATTTTCTAGTTCTTCAGTTATAACTGGGATATTTCCAATAGCTTTTTCTAATTCGCCCACCCCTAACCGAGGTAAAAACCACCCTGCAAAACTGTGAAATGCCTCCTTTCTTTTTACTAGAGGATTATCTGGCGTCCGCTTAATTCCGCGTGGGGTCTCAAGGGGGCTTTGGCTTTTAGAGTCTTCAATCTTAGCTACGTTTGGAATTACTGCCTTCAGGGTGCAAGCTCTCTTCCGTCCTAGGGGCAACACCTCCCTGGCTTTATGGCCACAGAGCCAGTACCACCCCTTGCCGTTTGGGACAGGCCACCCGGTTCCAGGATTCTCATGGTGTATCTGGTCTGCATTATGTATATTAGCATTCCCGTAGCTACCATATTCGATACAGTATGGATTATTCCTTACTTCATGGATACTATTTCCACACCCAGGGTCAGTCCTCTTGCCCCCTGAGTTTCTATCAGTGTTGCTTAAAAGGCACCTTTGATAACACACTATATTGTAGCCAGGATTACGTGTAGGGAGCTCAACTTCAAAATCTGTTCCTTCCCAGGACAGAGTATGATCAGTCCTTGTTAGTAATCTTGACAATCCAGACACAGTTGCTGCTAGAATAGCAATCAGGGACAAGGCCCTTTCAGTCTTTCTAGGCATCTGGGTGCAAATCCAACAATTCTTTCGAGATAGAACTCGAGAGATGTTCTGGATTAATTGGAAATGCTGATTTTTCCCTCCAGCTGTTAGCCCTGTGCCTGTCCTGCGTCTGACACGTGTCTGTGGTACGTCTGCGGTGGCCTCCCTTCTCCCCAGTGCTTCACAGAGCCTGTCTTCAGATTAACAGTCTCGGTCCTTTGTCGGCCATCCCGAGACAACCCACGGTTCCCAACGGAACCGCTGAAATCAGCAGGGTGCACCTTCCTCTCTGTGGTGGCAAGAACTCTCTGGTAGGCGGCAAGATCCTGCACAAGCCCCCAGATTGTGAGAAAGATCTCAGAACTTGCAACTGTGTTTCTCACACTGGGGAGCCCAGAACTGGACACAGTACTCCATGGGAGGCCTGAGCAGGGCAGAGGAGAGGGGGAGGATCACCTCCCTTGACCTGCTGGCCACGCTGCTTTTAATGCACCCCTGGATCCCATTGGCCTTCTTGGCCACCAGGGCACACTGCTGGATCATGGCAAACCTGTCGGCCACCAGGACCCCCAGGTCCTTCTCCGCACAGCTCCTCTCCAGCAGCTCATCCCCCAGCCTGGACTAATAGATGCACTTCCCCTTCCCAGGTGCAATTGCTTTTGTTAAACCTCAGCTGGTTTCTTCCTGCCCAGCTCTCCAGCCTGCCCAGGTCTCACTGAAAGGCAGCACAGCCTTCTGGCGTGCCGGCCACTCCTCCCAGCTTTGTATCACCAGCGTACCTCTGGAGGGCAGACACTATTCCCTCATCAAAGTCGTCGATGAAGATGTCGAACAAGACCCCACTATGCAACTTCCCGCTAGATGTCATCTTCAAAACCAGGGGTTCTTAGCGATACAAACCGGATCTAGAAAGGCTGCGTCTTCCTACTGTCAGTCTGGACGGTAACCCAAATGTTAGAAGACCATGCAAGCATCATACTGACAAAGTTGCTTCTCCAATAGCTTAAATAGACGATAAAGAAAACTAAGAGCTGTGGGGCTCGTTTCGTTTTTGTTTTGTTGGTGGTGTTTGCTTTTGGAGATTCAGGTCGCGCTCCGTGAAAGAAAGGTTTAGAGCATCAGCATCCCACTGGGAAGACACAAAAGGCACTCCCAAAGTCTTTCCCCTTCTCCTTAACGCTGGAGGTGCCTTAAGAGGAGAGCGCTCATGGCTGGGGCCCTCCAGTGAGAGCAAATTGTAGGAAAAGTTACATGACATTGAAAATTAAGCGAATGACAGGAGAATTATCTCACTCTTTGAACTAAGGAGTTACATTTCCGTTCCTGCAAAAATACTCAAGGAAAGAATCCAATAGGTTACGTGGAGTTAGGCAACCCCAACCAAAACTGCAACAAAGTGCAGATGGTGAGAAACAAACAACAAAGCCATTTCCTTCTCCGCCAGCGGAACACCTTGCTCAGGGAAGACACCCATGCATCGCCTTCAGAAAGCCTTCGACACCCTCCCACCTCGTGCTCCCATCAGCAGCTTGAAGAAGGAGAGAGGGAACGGCTGACGGAAAACTGCTCCATCCGGAGCGGGGGGTCTACTCTTACATTTTCCACTCAAACTGTGTCTATTGCTGAGGATTATATTCCAAGGAACACACCCACCAAGCAGAAAGCAGCCAAAGAACCCAGTCAGTCTGATGCCAAGAAGGATCCTTCTTGGGATCAGACTTTTAGAAAACATGCTCTCTAAGGAAACGTTAACCGTTGGCTTAAGGGACAAACTCTTTAATGTCAAGAGAAGGCAGAACCAAGATGCGCAGAAGGATGCTGCAAAGAAGAAGTGAACAAACTTCTCCCCAGGCCATATATTTAGCACAAGGAAGAAAGGGCTTCAGATGCACCAAAGGGAATTTAGCTGAGGTGTTATGGTGTGCTGGTTTGACTCGGGTGGGCAGCCGAGTTCCACCACGGCCGCTCTCTCGCTCCCCCTCCTCAAAGGGAAAGGGGGAGAAAATACGATGCAGAGGGCTCAAGGGCTCAGATGAGGACGGGGAGATCACTCAACACTTCTCGTGATGGGCAAAACAGACTCAAGAGTAGGGAGGGAGAAAGATTTTTCCCCCCCATCCGCCCCCTCCCACCTCCTCCCCCCCAGCGGCGCAGGGGAACGGGGCAATGGGGGCTGCGGTCAGTCTGGAGCACTTTGGCTCCGCCGCTCCCTCTCGGTCACTCTCTGACCCTGCTCCACCGTGCTCTGCAGCGTGGAACCCCGCTCCACCGTGGTACGCCACGGGCAGCAGGGGGACAGCCTGCTTCACCACAGGCCTCACCACAGGCCGCAGGGGACTTCTGCTCCGGCGCCTGGAGCACCTCTCCCCCTCCTTCCTCACTGACCTCGGCGTCTGCAAGGCTGTCTCTCACTCCTCTCTCTCTCCCAGCTGCTGTTCCGCAGCAGGATTTTTGTTTTGCCTTTCTTCAGTCTGCTCTCACAGAGGCGCAAACAATATCGCTTATTGGCCCAGCCCTGGCCAGCGGCAAGGCCCTTCCCCAACATGGGGCAGCTTCTGGATTCTTCTCACAGAACCCACCCCGATGGCCCCCCCGCTACCTAAACGTTGCCACGGAAACCCACTGCAAAAGGCGAGATAACTCCTCAACGGTTTGAAGGAGCAGCAGGACTGAAAAGGAGGAGAAGAAAAAACGACACCTGGCACCTCCTAGTACAACAAAGAAAGAGCTCTATTTGACATGAGCGCTTGGCAAACTGAAAACAAACAGACGAATGTGCTTCTTCACGCTTCATGCAGCTGATCTGTCGCTCTGGCTGCAGACATCGGAGATGCCAAAAAGGGCCTCGGTGAAGAAAACACCAAAAGCTGCACGAGGAAGAAGTCCTCAAGGGCCGCAGTGAAGAAAACAGGAAGAGCTGCACGGTGAAAAGCTCCTCTGGGCCTGCAACGAGAGAAAAACACCAAATGTTGGAAGATGAAGAACTTCTCAGGGGAAACAAGGTGAAAACAACACCAAAAGCTGCACGATGACGTACTCCTCCAGGGTCGCAGAGAGATGAAAACACCGAAAGCTGCACCATGAAGCTCTCCTCAGGGGCAACGTGCTCTGGAGAACCGCAAAACCTGCACGATGCAGAACTCCTCAGGGGCCGCAGTGAAGAGAACCCCAAAACCTGCACGATGAAGAACTCCTCGGGACCTGGAACGAGAAAAGAAACACCAAAGGTTGGATGATGAAGCACTTCTCAGGGGCAACAAGGTGAAAACAATACCAATAGTTGTACGAAGAAGTTCTCCTCAGGGAAAACACGGTGAGGAGAACCCCAAAGGTTGGACGATGCAGAATTCCTCAGGGCCGCAGTGTAGAAAACACCAGAAGCTGCACGATGAAGAACTCCTCAGGGCCGCAGTGAAGAAAACACAAAGAGCTTCACGATGAACAACTCCTCAGGGGCGTAGTGAAGAAAACACCACAAGCTACATGTAGAAGCAATCCTCGGGGCCACAAGGTGAAGAAAACACAAAAAGCTCCACGAAGAATTACTCCTCAAGGGCCACTGCGAAGAAAACTCCAAAACCCAGACGATGAAGCTCTCTCCTCAGGGGAAACGTGGTGTGGAGAACCTCAAAAGGTGGACGTAGAAGCACTCCTCAAGTCGCAGGGAAGAACACACCAAATGCTGCTCAAGAAAGCACTCCTCAGAGGCTGCACTGAAGAAACCCCAAAAGCTGCGCGATGAAGAACTCCTCAGGGGCCACAAGGTGAAGAAAACAAAAAAGACGATATTGCTCTCCTCAGGGAAAATGTGGCGAAGAGAACCCCAAAAGCTGGACGACGAAGAATTCCTCAGGGCCGCAGAGAAGTAAACACCAAAGGTTGCAAGATGAAGAACTCCTCAGGGGAAATGTGGTGAAGAAAACTCCAAAAGCTGGACAACGAAGAACTCCTCAGGGCCGCAGAGAAGTAAACACCAAAGGTTGCAAGATGAAGAACTCCTCAGGGGAAATGTGGCGAAGAGAACCCCAAAAGCTGGACGACGAAGAATTCCTCAGGGCCGCAGAGAAGTAAACACCAAAGGTTGCAAGATGAAGAACTCCTCAGGGGAAATGTGGCATGGGGAACGCCAAAAGCTGGACGATGCAGATCTCCTCAAGTATCGCAACGTGAAGGAGACACTACGAGCTGCTCAAGAAACCGCTCCTCAGGAACTGCAGCCAAGAAATACCAAAAGCTGGATGCAGAAGCACTCCTCAAGGCGCAGTGAAGAAAATAACCAAAGCTGCTCAACAAATCACTCCTCCGAGGCTGCAGTGCAGAAACACCAAAAGCTGAACGAAGAAGCTCTCCTCATGGGAAACGTGGTGAAGAGCACCCCAAAAGCAGAACGATGCAGAACTCCTCAGGGGCCACACGGAAGGAAACACCAGAAGCTGCACGACGAAGCAATCCTCAGGGCCTGGAATGAGAAAAAAAAAACAATTGTTGGAAGATGAAGCACTTCTCAGGGGCAACAAGATGAAAACAGTACCAGAAGTTGCACGATGAAGCTCTCCTCCAGGAAAACATGGTGACGAGAACCCCAAAACCTGCACTTTGACGAACTCCTTAGGGCCGCTGTGAAGAAAACACCAAAGCCTGCATGATGATGCACTCCTTCGTGGTCGCACACTGAAGAAAACACCAAACGCTGCCCAGAGAAGCACTCCTCAGAGGCCACAACGTGAAGGAAATATGAAAAGCTCCACGAAGAATTACTCCTCAAGGGCCACTGCGAAGAAAACTCCTGAAGTTGGACGATGAAGCTCTCTCCTCAGGGGAAACGTGGTGTGGAGAACCTCAAAAGGTGGACGTAGAAGCACTCCTCAAGTCGCAGGGAAGAACACACCAAATGCTGCTCAAGAAAGCACTCCTCAGAGACTGCACTGAAGAAACCCCAAAAGCTGCGCGATGAAGAACTCCTCAGGGGCCACAAGGTGAAGAAAACAAAAAAGACGATATTGCTCTCCTCAGGGAAAATGTGGCGAAGAGAACCCCAAAAGCTGGACGACGAAGAATTCCTCAGGGCCGCAGAGAAGTAAACACCAAAGGTTGCAAGATGAAGAACTCCTCAGGGGAAATGTGGCGAAGAAAACCCCAAAAGCTGGACGACGAAGAACTCCTCAGGGCCGCAGAGAAGTAAACACCAAAGGTTGCAAGATGAAGAACTCCTCAGGGGAAATGTGGTGAAGAAAACCCCAAAAGCTGGACGACGAAGAACTCCTCAGGGCCGCAGAGAAGTAAACACCAAAGATTGCAAGATGAAGAACTCCTCAGGGGAAATGTGGCATGGGGAACGCCAAAAGCTGGACGATGCAGATCTCCTCAAGTATCGCAACGTGAAGGAGACACTACGAGCTGCTCAAGAAACCGCTCCTCAGGAACTGCAGCGAAGAAATACCAAAAGCTGGATGCAGAAGCACTCCTCAAGGCGCAGTGAAGAAAATAACCAACGCTGCTCAACAAATCACTCCTCCGAGGCTGCAGTGCAGAAACACCAAAAGCTGAACGAAGAAGCTCTCCTCATGGGAAACGTGGTGAAGAGCACCCCAAAAGCAGAACGCTGCAGAACTCCTCAGGGGCCACACGGAAGAAAACACCAGAAGCTGCACGACGAAGCAATCCTCAGGGCCTGGAATGAGAAAAAAAAAACAATTGTTGGAAGATGAAGCACTTCTCAGGGGCAACAAGATGAAAACAGTACCAGAAGTTGCACGATGAAGCTCTCCTCCAGGAAAACATGGTGACGAGAACCCCAAAACCTGCACTTTGACGAACTCCTTAGGGCCGCTGTGAAGAAAACACCAAAGCCTGCATGATGATGCACTCCTTCGTGGTCGCACACTGAAGAAAACACCAAACGCTGCCCAGAGAAGCACTCCTCAGAGGCCACAACGTGAAGGAAATATGAAAAGCTCCACGAAGAATTACTCCTCAAGGGCCACTGCGAAGAAAACTCCTGAAGTTGGACGATGAAGCTCTCTCCTCAGGGGAAACGTGGTGTGGAGAACCTCAAAAGGTGGACGTAGAAGCACTCCTCAAGTCGCAGGGAAGAACACACCAAATGCTGCTCAAGAAAGCACTCCTCAGAGACTGCACTGAAGAAACCCCAAAAGCTGCGCGATGAAGAACTCCTCAGGGGCCACAAGGTGAAGAAAACAAAAAAGACGATATTGCTCTCCTCAGGGAAAATGTGGCGAAGAGAACCCCAAAAGCTGGACGACGAAGAATTCCTCAGGGCCGCAGAGAAGTAAACACCAAAGGTTGCAAGATGAAGAACTCCTCAGGGGAAATGTGGCGAAGAAAACCCCAAAAGCTGGACGACGAAGAACTCCTCAGGGCCGCAGAGAAGTAAACACCAAAGGTTGCAAGATGAAGAACTCCTCAGGGGAAATGTGGTGAAGAAAACCCCAAAAGCTGGACGACGAAGAACTCCTCAGGGCCGCAGAGAAGTAAACACCAAAGATTGCAAGATGAAGAACTCCTCAGGGGAAATGTGGCATGGGGAACGCCAAAAGCTGGACGATGCAGATCTCCTCAAGTATCGCAACGTGAAGGAGACACTACGAGCTGCTCAAGAAACCGCTCCTCAGGAACTGCAGCGAAGAAATACCAAAAGCTGGATGCAGAAGCACTCCTCAAGGCGCAGTGAAGAAAATAACCAACGCTGCTCAACAAATCACTCCTCCGAGGCTGCAGTGCAGAAACACCAAAAGCTGAACGAAGAAGCTCTCCTCATGGGAAACGTGGTGAAGAGCACCCCAAAAGCAGAACGCTGCAGAACTCCTCAGGGGCCACACGGAAGAAAACACCAGAAGCTGCACGACGAAGCAATCCTCAGGGCCTGGAATGAGAAAAAAAAAACAATTGTTGGAAGATGAAGCACTTCTCAGGGGCAACAAGATGAAAACAGTACCAGAAGTTGCACGATGAAGCTCTCCTCCAGGAAAACATGGTGACGAGAACCCCAAAACCTGCACTTTGACGAACTCCTTAGGGCCGCTGTGAAGAAAACACCAAAGCCTGCATGATGATGCACTCCTTCGTGGTCGCACACTGAAGAAAACACCAAACGCTGCACAGAGAAGCACTCCTCAGAGGCCACAACGTGAAGGAAATATGAAAAGCTCCACGAAGAATTACTCCTCAAGGGCCACTGCGAAGAAAACTCCTGAAGTTGGACGATGAAGCTCTCTCCTCAGGGGAAACGTGGTGTGGAGAACCTCAAAAGGTGGACGTAGAAGCACTCCTCAAGTCGCAGGGAAGAACACACCAAATGCTGCTCAAGAAAGCACTCCTCAGAGGCTGCACTGAAGAAACCCCAAAAGCTGCGCGATGAAGAACTCCTCAGGGGCCACAAGGTGAAGAAAACAAAAAAGACGATATTGCTCTCCTCAGGGAAAATGTGGTGAAGAGAACCCCAAAAGCTGGACGACGAAGAATTCCTCAGGGCCGCAGAGAAGTAAACACCAAAGGTTGCAAGATGAAGAACTCCTCAGGGGAAATGTGGCGAAGAAAACCCCAAAAGCTGGACGACGAAGAACTCCTCAGGGCCGCAGAGAAGTAAACACCAAAGGTTGCAAGATGAAGAACTCCTCAGGGGAAATGTGGCGAAGAGAACCCCAAAAGCTGGACGACGAAGAATTCCTCAGGGCCGCAGAGAAGTAAACACCAAAGATTGCAAGATGAAGAACTCCTCAGGGGAAATGTGGCATGGGGAACGCCAAAAGCTGGACGATGCAGATCTCCTCAAGTACCGCAACGTGAAGGAGACACTGAAAGCTGCTCAATAAACCACTCCTCAGGAACCGCAGTGAAGAAACACCAAAAGCTGCGCGACGAAGAACTCCTCAGGGGCCGCAGTGAAGAAAACAACAGAAGCTGCACGATGAAGCAATCCTCAGGGCCTGGAACAAGAAAAAAACACCCAAAGTTGGAAGATGAAGCACTTCTCAGGGGCAACAAGGTTAAAACAACACCAAAAGCTGGACAACGAAGCTCTCCTCAGGGGAAAAGTGGTGAAGAGAACCCCGAAAGCTGCACGATGAAGAACTCCTCAGGGCCACGGTGAAGAAAACCCCCCAAGCTGCACGGTGACGCACTCCTCCGGGGTCGCACAGTGACGAAAACACCGAAAGCTGCACGCAGAAGCTCTCCTCAGGGGCCACAAGCAGCCCGCCTCGCCTGCGCGCCGCCATCGCCGGAGTGCCGCAGCCCCAGCACACCCAGCACCATGTCACCCACCCCGCGCTGTGACACCTCCGCTCCCTCACAGCCAGGCGCCGCCCCATTGGCCGCCTGCCTTGGCGCCTCTGGGCGCAGCCAATAGCGAGCCCGCTGGCGCTTGTTGCTAGGCAGCATGGAGCTGTGGCACCCAATGGCCGGCCTCCCAGGGCTGAGGCCTGGCGCAGCGCCTCGCAGGGGCGACGAGGCCTCCCTGACACCGCCTCCAGCTCTGCCTCGCCTTGCCCCCCGGCCCACCGAGAGGCACATTTTGACCACAGGAGCACGCAAACTGCTCCAGCAAGGCGGCAGCGGCATTGTGCAGGGCACACTGACATTGCCCGTCAATAAGTCCCTCCTCTAATGAATCCCCGCTGACACACAGTACACTGCCCGCTTCCCCGTGCTGCCCAGAGACACGAAATGGAGTCCTCAAACTCCTCAAAGGCTACACAACAAAGACGGTTCTGCTGACACAGCCCACAGGACTAAACTCGGTTCAAACCATCCACTGTGAGAACGCAAATCTCCTTCTTCCTCACCAGAACTCCCCAGTGACACAGAGCTTTCGCTTCAGCTTCTTGCGGAACTGCATCTCCTTTTCACTGGTGCATGAAAAAGCTCAATAATTTTCTGCAGACATGAGTTTCTGTGAAGCTATATGATTCTCAAGTGCAATGGCGGGTGTCCTGCAAGCGGAAGCACACAATAAAAGTTTATTATAACTTTATATTCCCTGTTACCCGACACCTGATTTCTCCTGTTTCCTCACTGGCTGAGTACTACAGGTTCACAACCTACTCGACGCACTTCTGTACCACAGATACACAATTTTACTTGACCGACTGTTCATTTCTCCTTTTCCTTTTTGTTTATTTGTCCTTCTTCTCTCGTGACTAGAGGGCCTGTCATTTGGGTTTTTACTGATGTTGTACTGTTCATCCTGTTTTTCTTAGCTATCCTCCTTCTTTTGGGACAGGCGACCTTTCCTTTATCTGCTGAACGTACTCCCCACTGCTATGCCGCACAATCACTTTTGAATATGCAACCTTAGTGCAATTTTCCACTGCAAAAACACCTTCTGTCGCAAAAACACTACTTGGTTTCTCACAATTCCACCCCTCTTCTTTTCTTACTCCTATTGTTCTTTTTGCACCTCTTCACATACCCCACTCTTGAGTTTTTCCAACATTAAGGCGCAATATTCTTCTTCCGATGTCATGGGGGATGACGGATACACAATGCCATTATTGTTATAATACCAACAAGTAGTCGTTTGAGCCAATTCCGTTCAGGTAACCGCGAAGTTAATTTCTCCCAAACGTTTCTAAATCCCCAGGAAGCGTCATCTTGAGCCACTCTATGCAGGATCTTGTTTTTCTGTGTGTGTTATTGTTTTTCCCAAATGTTTTTGAGACCGGTCAAATTTCTCCCATTTGATCTACATACATACAGCAACTAGCATTAATTACAGTGCATGCTCCTCCTTGTGAGGTTAGCAATAAATCTAATAGCATTCGACTGTGGAGTACTATTTTTGCAAACTCCTTGCCTCTTTTTGTAGTGCCCGGACTGCATCCAGAGTGTTATTTTCTAGTTCTTCAGTTATAACTGGGATATTTACAATAGCTTTTTCTAATTCGCCCACCCCTAACCAAGGTAAAAACCACCCTGCAAAACTGTGAAATGCCTCCTTTCTTTTTACTAGAGGATTATCTGGCGTCCGCTTAATTCCGCGTGGGGTCTCAAGGGGGCTTTGGCTTTGAGAGTCTTCAATCTTAGCTACGTTTGGAATTGCTGCCCTCAGGGTGCAAGCTCCCTTCCGTCCTAGGGGCAACACCTCCCTGGCTTTATGGCCACAGAGCCAGTACCACCCCTTGCCATTTGGGACAGGCCACCCGGTTCCAGGATTCTCATGGTGTATCTGGTCTGCATTATGTATATTAGCATTCCCGTAGCTACCATATTCGATACAGTATGGATTATTCCTTACTTCATGGATACTATTTCCACACCCAGGGTCAGTCCTCTTGCCCCCTGAGTTTCTATCAGTGTTGCTTAAAAGGCACCTTTGATAACACACTATATTGTAGCCAGGATTACGTGTAGGGAGCTCAACTTCAAAATCTGTTCCTTCCCAGGACAGAGTATGCTCAGTCCTTGTTAGTAATCTTGACAATCCAGACACAGTTGCTGCTAGAATAGCAATCAGGGACAAGGCCCTTTCAGTCTTTCTAGGCATCTGGGTGCAAATCCAACAATTCTTTCGAGATAGAACTCGAGAGATGTTCTGGATTAATTGGAAATGCTGATTTTTCCCTCCAGCTGTTAGCCCTGTGCCTGTCCTGCGTCTGACACGTGTCTGTGGTACGTCTGCGGTGGCCTCCCTTCTCCCCAGTGCTTCACAGAGCCTGTCTTCAGATTAACAGTCTCGGTCCTTTGTCGGCCATCCCGAGACAACCCACGGTTCCCAACGGAACCGCTGAAATCAGCAGGGTGCACCTTCCTCTCTGTGGTGGCAAGAACTCTCTGGTAGGCGGCAAGATCCTGCACAAGCCCCCAGATGGTGAGAAAGATCTCAGAACTTGCAACTGTGTTTCTCACACTGGGGAGCCCACAACTGGACACAGTACTCCATGGGAGGCCTGACCAGGGCAGAGGAGAGGGGGAGGATCACCTCCCTTGACCTGCTGGCCACGCTGCTTTTAATGCACCCCTGGATCCCATTGGCCTTCTTGGCCACCAGGGCACACTGCTGGATCATGGCAAACCTGTCGGCCACCAGGACCCCCAGGTCCTTCTCCGCACAGCTCCTCTCCAGCAGCTCATCCCCCAGCCTGGACTAATAGATGCACTTCCCCTTCCCAGGTGCAATTGCTTTTGTTAAACCTCAGCTGGTTTCTTCCTGCCCAGCTCTCCAGCCTGCCCAGGTCTCACTGAAAGGCAGCACAGCCTTCTGGCGTGCCGGCCACTCCTCCCAGCTTTGTATCACCAGCGTACCTCTGGAGGGCAGACACCATTCCCTCATCAAAGTCGTCGATGAAGATGTCGAACAAGACCCCACTATGCAACTTCCCGCTAGATGTCATCTTCAAAACCAGGGGTTCTTAGCGATACAAACCAGATCTAGAAAGGCTGCGTCTTCCTCCTGTCAGTCTGGACGGTAACCCAAATGTTAGAAGACCATGCAAGCATCATACTGACAAAGTTGCTTCTCCAATAGCTTAAATAGACGATAAAGAAAACTAAGAGCTGTGGGGCTCGTTTCGTTTTTGTTTTGTTGGTGGTGTTTGCTTTTGGAGATTCAGGTCGCGCTCCGTGAAAGAAAAGTTTAGAGCATCAGCATCCCACTGGGAAGACACAAAAGGCACTCCCAAAGTCTTTCCCCTTCTCCTTAACGCTGGAGGTGCCTTAAGAGGAGAGCGGTCATGGCTGGGGCCCTCCAGTGAGAGCAAATTGTAGGAAAAGTTACATGACATTGAAAATTAAGCGAATGACAGGAGAATTATCTCACTCTTTGAACTAAGGAGTTACATTTCCGTTCCTGCAAAAATACTCAAGGAAAGAATCCAATAGGTTATGTGGAGTTAGGCAACCCCAACCAAAACTGCAACAAAGTGCAGATGGTGAGAAACAAACAACAAAGCCATTTCCTTCTCCGCCAGCGGAACACCTTGCTCAGGGAAGACACCCATGCATCGCCTTCAGAAAGCCTTCGACACCCTCCCGCCTCGTGCTCCCATCAGCAGCTTGAAGAAGGAGAGAGGGAACGGCTGACGGAAAACTGCTCCATCCGGAGCGGGGGGTCTACTCTTACATTTTCCACTCAAACTGTGTCTATTGCTGAGGATTATATTCCAAGGAACACACCCACCAAGCAGAAAGCAGCCAAAGAACCCAGTCAGTCTGATGCCAAGAAGGATCCTTCTTGGGATCAGACTTTTAGAAAACATGCTCTCTAAGGAAACGTTGACCGTTGGCTTAAGGGACAAACTCTTTAATGTCAAGAGAAGGCAGAACCAAGATGCGCAGAAGGATGCTGCAAAGAAGAAGTGAACAAACTTCTCCCCAGGCCATATATTTAGCACAAGGAAGAAAGGCCTTCAGATGCACCAAAGGGAATTTAGCTGAGGTGTTATGGTGTGCTGGTTTGACTCGGGTGGGCAGCCGAGTTCCACCACGGCCGCTCTCTCGCTCCCCCTCCTCAAAGGGAAAGGGGGAGAAAATACGATGCAGAGGGCTCAAGGGCTCAGATGAGGACGGGGAGATCACTCAACAGTTCTCGTGATGGGCAAAACAGACTCAGAGTAGGGAGGGAGAAAGATTTTCCCCCCCATCCGCCCCTTCCACCTCCTCCCCCCCAGCGGCGCAGGGGAACGGGGCAATGGGGGCTGCGGTCAGTCTGGAGCACTTTGGCTCCGCCGCTCCTTCTCGGTCACTCTCTGCCCCTGCTCCACCGTGCTCTGCAGCGTGGAACCCCGCTCCACCGTGGTACGCCACGGGCAGCAGGGGGACAGCCTGCTTCACCACGGGCCTCACCACAGGCCGCAGGGGACTTCTGCTCCGGCGCCTGGAGCACCTCTCCCCCTCCTTCTTCACTGACCTTGGCGTCTGCAAGGCTGTCTCTCACTCCTCTCTCTCTCCCAGCTGCTGTTCCGCAGCAGGTTTTTTGTTTTGCCTTTCTTCAATCTGCTCTCACAGAGGCGCAAACAATATCGCTTATTGGCCCAGCCCTGGCCAGCGGCAAGGCCCTTCCCCAACATGGGGCAGCTTCTGGATTCTTCTCACAGAACCCACCCCGATGGCCCCCCCGCTACCTAAACGTTGCCACGGAAACCCACTGCAAAAGGCGAGATAACTCCTCAACGGTTTGAAGGAGCAGCAGGACTGAAAAGGAGGAGAAGAAAAAACGACACCTGGCACCTCCTAGTACAACAAAGAGCGAGCTCTATTTGACATGAGCGCTTGGCAAACTGAAAACAAACAGACGAATGTGCTTCTTCACACTTCATGCAGCTGATCCGTCGCTCTGGCTGCAGACATCGGAGATGCCAAAAAGGGCCTCGGTGAAGAAAACACCAAAAGCTGCACGAGGAAGAAGTACTCAAGGGCCGCAGTGAAGAAAACAGGAAGAGCTGCACGGTGAAAAGCTCCTCTGGGCCTGCAACGAGAGAAAAACACCAAATGTTGGAAGACGAAGAACTTCTCAGGGGAAACAAGGTGAAAACAACACCAAAAGCTGCACGATGACGTACTCCTCCAGGGTCGCAGAGAGATGAAAACACCGAAAGCTGCACCATGAAGCTCTCCTCAGGGGCAACGTGCTCTGGAGAACCGCAAAACCTGCACGATGCAGAACTCCTCGGGACCTGGAACGAGAAAAGAAACACCAAAGGTTGGATGATGAAGCACTTCTCATGGGCAACAAGGTGAAAACAATACCAATAGTTGTACGAAGAAGTTCTCCTCAGGGAAAACACGGTGAGGAGAACCCCAAAGGTTGGACGATGCAGAATTCCTCAGGGCCGCAGTGTAGAAAACACCAGAAGCTGCACGATGAAGAACTCCTCAGGGCCGTAGTGAAGAAAACACAAAGAGCTTCACGATGAACAACTCCTCAGGGGCGTAGTGAAGAAAACACCACAAGCTACATGTAGAAGCAATCCTCGGGGCCACAAGGTGAAGAAAACACAAAAAGCTCCACGAAGAATTACTCCTCAAGGGCCACTGCGAAGAAAACTCCAAAACCCGGACGATGAAGCTCTCCTCAGGGGAAACGTGGTGAAGAGAACCTCCAAACGTGGACGTAGAAGCACTCCTCAAGTCACAGGAAAGAACACACCAAGTGCTGCTCAAGAAAGCACTCCTCAGAGGCTGCACTGAAGAAACCCCAAAAGCTGCGCGATGAAGAACTCCTCAGGGGCCACAAGGAGAAGAAAACAAAAAAGATAGACGATATTGCTCTCCTCAGGCAAAATGTGGTGAAGAGACCCCAAAAGCTGGACGACGAAGAATTCCTCAGGGCCGCAGAGAAGTAAACACCAAAGGTTGCAAGATGAAGAACTCCTCAGGGAAAATGTGGTGAAGAGAACACCAAAAGCTGGACGACGAAGAATTCCTCAGGACCGCAGAGAAGTAAACACCAAAGGTTGCAAGATGAAGAACTCCTCAGGGGAAATGTGGTGAAGAAAACCCCAAAAGCTGGACGACGAAGAATTCCTCAGGGCCGCAGAGAAGTAAACACCAAAGGTTGCAAGATGAAGAACTCCTCAGGGAAAATGTGGTGAAGAGAACACCAAAAGCTGGACGACGAAGAATTCCTCAGGGCCGCAGAGAAGTAAACACCAAAGATTGCAAGATGAAGAACTCCTCAGGGGAAATGTGGTGAAGAAAACCCCAAAAGCTGGACGACGAAGAATTCCTCAGGGCCGCAGAGAAGTAAACACCAAAGATTGCAAGATGAAGAACTCCTCAGGGGAAATGTGGTGAAGAAAACCCCAAAAGCTGGACGACGAAGAACTCCTCAGGGCCGCAGAGAAGTAAACACCAAAGATTGCAAGATGAAGAACTCCTCAGGGGAAATGTGGCATGGGGAACGCCAAAAGCTGGACGATGCAGATCTCCTCAAGTATCGCAACGTGAAGGAGACACTACGAGCTGCTCAAGAAACCGCTCCTCAGGAACTGCAGCGAAGAAATACCAAAAGCTGGATGCAGAAGCACTCCTCAAGGCGCAGTGAAGAAAATAACCAAAGCTGCTCAACAAATCACTCCTCCAAGGCTGCAGTGCAGAAACACCAAAAGCTGAACGAAGAAGCTCTCCTCATGGGAAACGTGGTGAAGAGAACCCCAAAAGCAGAACGATGCAGAACTCCTCAGGGGCCACACGGAAGAAAACACCAGAAGCTGCACGACGAAGCAATCCTCAGGGCCTGGAATGAGAAAAAAAAAACAATTGTTGGAAGATGAAGCACTTCTCAGGGGCAACAAGATGAAAACAGTACCAGAAGTTGCACGATGAAGCTCTCCTCCAGGAAAACATGGTGACGAGAACCCCAAAACCTGCACTTTGACGAACTCCTTAGGGCCGCTGTGAAGAAAACACCAAAGCCTGCATGATGATGCACTCCTTCGTGGTCGCACACTGAAGAAAACACCAAACGCTGCACAGAGAAGCACTCCTCAGAGGCCACAACGTGAAGGAAATATGAAAAGCTCCACGAAGAATTACTCCTCAAGGGCCACTGCGAAGAAAACTCCTGAAGTTGGACGATGAAGCTCTCTCCTCAGGGGAAACGTGGTGTGGAGAACCTCAAAAGGTGGACGTAGAAGCACTCCTCAAGTCGCAGGGAAGAACACACCAAATGCTGCTCAAGAAAGCACTCCTCAGAGGCTGCACTGAAGAAACCCCAAAAGCTGCGCGATGAAGAACTCCTCAGGGGCCACAAGGTGAAGAAAACAAAAAAGACGATATTGCTCTCCTCAGGGAAAATGTGGCGAAGAGAACCCCAAAAGCTGGACGACGAAGAATTCCTCAGGGCCGCAGAGAAGTAAACACCAAAGGTTGCAAGATGAAGAACTCCTCAGGGGAAATGTGGTGAAGAAAACCCCAAAAGCTGGACGACGAAGAACTCCTCAGGGCCGCAGAGAAGTAAACACCAAAGGTTGCAAGATGAAGAACTCCTCAGGGGAAATGTGGCATGGGGAACGCCAAAAGCTGGACGATGCAGATCTCCTCAAGTACCGCAATGTGAAGGAGACACTAAAAGCTGCTCAATAAACCACTCCTCAGGAACCGCAGTGAAGAAACACCAAAAGCTGCGCGACGAAGAACTCCTCAGGGGCCGCAGTGAAGAAAACAACAGAAGCTGCACGATGAAGCAATCCTCAGGGCCTGGAACAAGAAAAAAACACCCAAAGTTGGAAGATGAAGCACTTCTCAGGGGCAACAAGGTTAAAACAACACCAAAAGCTGGACAACGAAGCTCTCCTCAGGGGAAAAGTGGTGAAGAGAACCCCGAAAGCTGCACGATGAAGAACTCCTCAGGGCCACGGTGAAGAAAACCCCACAAGCTGCACGGTGACGCACTCCTCCGGGGTCGCACAGTGACGAAAACACCGAAAGCTGCACGCAGAAGCTCTCCTCAGGGGCCACAAGCAGCCCGCCTCGCCTGCGCGCCGCCATCGCCGGAGTGCCGCAGCCCCAGCACACCCAGCAGCATGTCACCCACCCTGGCCTGTGACACCTCCGCTCCCTCACAGCCAGGCGCCGCCCCATTGGCCGCCTGCCTTGGCGCCTCTGGGCGCAGCCAATAGCGAGCCCGCTGGCGCTTGTTGCTAGGCAGCATGGAGCTGTGGCACCCAATGGCCGGCCTCCCAGGGCTGAGGCCTGGCGCAGCGCCTCGCAGGGGCGACGAGGCCTCCCTGACACCGCCTCCAGCTCTGCCTCGCCTTGCCCCCCGGCCCTCCGAGAGGCACATTTTGACCACAGGAGCACGCAAACTGCTCCAGCAAGGCGGCAGCGGCATTGTGCAGGGCACGCTGACATTGCCCGTCAATAAGTCCCTCCTCTAATGAATCCCCGCTGACACACAGTACACTGCCCGCTTCCCCGTGCTGCCCAGAGACACGAAATGGAGTCCTCAAACTCCTCAAAGGCTACACAACAAAGACGGTTCTGCTGACACAGCCCACAGGACTAAACTCGGTTCAAACCATCCACTGTGAGAACGCAAATCTCCTTCTTCCTCACCAGAACTCCCCAGTGACACAGAGCTTTTGCTTCAGCTTCTGGCGGAACTGCATCTCCTTTTCACTGGTGCATGAAAAAGCTCAATAATTTTCTGCAGACATGAGTTTCTGTGAAGCTATATGATTCTCAAGTGCAATGGCGGGTGTCCTGCAAGTGGAAGCACACAATAAAAGTTTATTATAACTTTATATTCCCTGTTACCCGACACCTGATTTCTCCTGTTTCCTCACTGGCTGAGTACTACAGGTTCACAACCTACTCGACGCACTTCTGTACCACAGATACACAATTTTACTTGACCGACTGTTCATTTCTCCTTTTCCTTTTTGTTTATTTGTCCTTCTTCTCTCGTGACTAGAGGGCCTGTCATTTGGGTTTTTACTGATGTTGTACTGTTCATCCTGTTTTTCTTAGCTATCCTCCTTCTTTTGGGACAGGCGGACCTTTCCTTTATCTGCTGAACATACTCCCCACTGCTATGCCGCACAATCACTTTTGAATATGCAACCTTAGTGCAATTTTCCACTGCAAAAACACCTTCTGTCGCAAAAACACTACTTGGTTTCTCACAATTCCACCCCTCTTCTTTTCTTACTCCTATTGTTCTTTTTGCACCTCTTCACATACCCCACTCTTGAGTCTTTCCAACGTTAAGGCGCAATATTCTTCTTCCGATGTCGTGGGGGATGACGGATACACAATGCCATTATTGTTATAATACCAACAAGCAGTCGTTTGAGCCAATTCCGTTCAGGTAACCGCGAAGTTAATTTCTCCCAAACGTTTCTAAATCCCCAGGAAGCGTCATCTTGAGCCACTCTATGCAGGATCTTGTTTTTGTGTGTGTGTTATTGTTTTTCCCAAATGTTTTTGAGACCGGTCAAATTTCTCCCATTTGATCTACATACATACAGCAACTAGCATTAATTACAGTGCATGCTCCTCCTTGTGAGGTTAGCAATAAATCTAATAGCATTCGACTGTGGAGTACTATTTTTGCAAACTCCTTGCCTCTTTTTGTAGTGCCCGGACTGCATCCAGAGTGTTATTTTCTAGTTCTTCAGTTATAACTGGGACATTTACAATAGCTTTTTCTAATTCGCCCACCCCTAACCGAGGTAAAAACCACCCTGCAAAACTGTGAAATGCCTCCTTTCTTTTTACTAGAGGATTATCTGGCGTCCGCTTAATTCCGCGTGGGGTCTCAAGGGGGCTTTGGCTTTTAGAGTCTTCAATCTTAGCTACGTTTGGAATTACTGCCTTCAGGGTGAAAGCTCCCTTCCGTCCTAGGGGCAACACCTCCCTGGCTTTATGGCCACAGAGCCAGTACCACCCCTTGCCATTTGGGACAGACCACCCGGTTCCAGGATTCTCATGGTGTATCTGGTCTGCATTATGTATATTAGCATTCCTGTAGCTATCACTGGGGCCCTCCAGTGAGAGCAAATTGTAGGAAAAGTTACATGACATTGAAAATTAAGCGAATGACAGGAGAATTATCTCACTCTTTGAACTAAGGAGTTACATTTCCG
Source organism: Anser brachyrhynchus (assembly GCF_964034855.1). NCBI lineage: Eukaryota > Metazoa > Chordata > Aves > Anseriformes > Anatidae > Anser > Anser brachyrhynchus. The sequence goes on along the minus strand of NC_137696.1, from coordinate 2,622,208 downwards.
TTCCTGCAAAAATACTCAAGGAAAGAATCCAATAGGTTACGTGGAGTTAGGCAACCCCAACCAAAACTGCAACAAAGTGCAGATGGTGAGAAACAAACAACAAAGCCATTTCCTTCTCCGCCAGCGGAACACCTTGCTCAGGGAAGACACCCATGCATCGCCTTCAGAAAGCCTTCGACACCCTCCCACCTCGTGCTCCCATCAGCAGCTTGAAGAAGGAGAGAGGGAACGGCTGACGGAAAACTGCTCCATCCGGAGCGGGGGGTCTACTCTTACATTTTCCACTCAAACTGTGTCTATTGCTGAGGATTATATTCCAAGGAACACACCCACCAAGCAGAAAGCAGCCAAAGAACCCAGTCAGTCTGATGCCAAGAAGGATCCTTCTTGGGATCAGACTTTTAGAAAACATGCTCTCTAAGGAAACGTTGACCGTTGGCTTAAGGGACAAACTCTTTAATGTCAAGAGAAGGCAGAACCAAGATGCGCAGAAGGATGCTGCAAAGAAGAAGTGAACAAACTTCTCCCCAGGCCATATATTTAGCACAAGGAAGAAAGGGCTTCAGATGCACCAAAGGGAATTTAGCTGAGGTGTTATGGTGTGCTGGTTTGACTCGGGTGGGCAGCCGAGTTCCACCACGGCCGCTCTCTCGCTCCCCCTCCTCAAAGGGAAAGGGGGAGAAAATACGATGCAGAGGGCTCAAGGGCTCAGATGAGGACGGGGAGATCACTCAACAGTTCTCGTGATGGGCAAAACAGACTCAGAGTAGGGAGGGAGAAAGATTTTTCCCCTCCATCCGCCCCCTCCCACCTCCTTCCCCCCAGCAGCGCAGGGGAACGGGGCAATGGGGGCTGCGGTCAGTCTGGAGCACTTTGGCTCCGCCGCTCCCTCTCGGTCACTCTCTGACCCTGCTCCACCGTGCTCTGCAGCGTGGAACCCCGCTCCACCGTGGTACGCCACGGGCAGCAGGGGGACAGCCTGCTTCACCACGGGCCTCACCACAGGCCGCAGGGGACTTCTGCTCCGGCGCCTGGAGCACCTCTCCCCCTCCTTCTTCACTGACCTTGGCGTCTGCAAGGCTGTCTCTCACTCCTCTCTCTCTCCCAGCTGCTGTTCCGCAGCAGGTTTTTTGTTTTGCCTTTCTTCAGTCTGCTCTCACAGAGGCGCAAACAATATCGCTTATTGGCCCAGCCCTGGCCAGCGGCAAGGCCCTTCCCTAACATGGGGCAGCTTCTGGATTCTTCTCACAGAGCCCACCCCGATGGCCCCCCCGCTACCTAAACGTTGCCACGGAAACCCACTGCAAAAGGCGAGATAACTCCTCAACGGTTTGAAGGAGCAGCAGGACTGAAAAGGAGGAGAAGAAAAAACGACACTTGGCACCTCCTAGTACAACAAAGAAAGAGCTCTATTTGACATGAGCGCTTGGCAAGCTGAAAACAGACGAATGTGCTTCTTCACACTTCATGCAGCTGATCTGTCGCTCTGGCTGCAGACATCGGAGATGCCAAAAAGGGCCTCGGTGAAGAAAACACCAAAAGCTGCACGAGGAAGAAGTCCTCAAGGGCCGCAGTGAAGAAAACAGGAAGAGCTGCACGATGAAAAGCTCCTCTGGGCCTGCAACGAGAGAAAAACACCAAATGTTGGAAGATGAAGAACTTCTCAGGGGAAACAAGGTGAAAACAACACCAAAAGCTGCACGACGACGTACTCCTCCAGGGTCGCAGAGAGATGAAAACACCGAAAGCTGCACCATGAAGCTCTCCTCAGGGGCAACGTGCTCTGGAGAACCGCAAAACCTGCACGATGCAGAACTCCTCAGGGGCCGCAGTGAAGAGAACCCCAAAACCTGCACGATGAAGAACTCCTCGGGACCTGGAACGAGAAAAGAAACACCAAAAGTTGGATGATGAAGCACTTCTCATGGGCAACAAGGTGAAAACAATACCAATAGTTGTACGAAGAAGTTCTCCTCAGGGAAAACACGGTGAGGAGAACCCCAAAGGTTGGACGATGCAGAATTCCTCAGGGCCGCAGTGTAGAAAACACCAGAAGCTGCACGATGAAGAACTCCTCAGGGCCGTAGTGAAGAAAACACCACAAGCTACATGTAAAAGCAATCCTCGGGGCCACAAGGTGAAGAAAACACAAAAAGCTCCACGAAGAATTACTCCTCAAGGGCCACTGCGAAGAAAACTCCAAAACCCGGACGATGAAGCTCTCCTCAGGGGAAACGTGGTGTGGAGAACCTCAAAAGGTGGACGTAGAAGCACTCCTCAAGTCGCAGGGAAGAACACACCAAATGCTGCTCAAGAAAGCACTCCTCAGAGGCTGCACTGAAGAAACCCCAAAAGCTGCGCGATGAAGAACTCCTCAGGGGCCACAAGGTGAAGAAAACAAAAAAGACGATATTGCTCTCCTCAGGGAAAATGTGGTGAAGAGAACCCCAAAAGCTGGACGACGAAGAATTCCTCAGGGCCGCAGAGAAGTAAACACCAAAGGTTGCAAGATGAAGAACTCCTCAGGGGAAATGTGGCGAAGAAAACCCCAAAAGCTGGACGACGAAGAATTCCTCAGGGCCGCAGAGAAGTAAACACCAAAGGTTGCAAGATGAAGAACTCCTCAGGGGAAATGTGGTGAAGAAAACCCCAAAAGCTGGACGACAAAGAACTCCTCAGGGCCGCAGAGAAGTAAACACCAAAGATTGCAAGATGAAGAACTCCTCAGGGGAAATGCGGCATGGGGAACGCCAAAAGCTGGACGATGCAGATCTCCTCAAGTACCGCAACGTGAAGGAGACACTACGAGCTGCTCAAGAAACCGCTCCTCAGGAACTGCAGCGAAGAAATACCAAAAGCTGGATGCAGAAGCACTCCTCAAGGCGCAGTGAAGAAAATAACCAAAGCTGCTCAACAAATCACTCCTCCGAGGCTGCAGTGCAGAAACACCAAAAGCTGAACGAAGAAGCTCTCCTCATGGGAAACGTGGTGAAGAGCACCCCAAAAGCAGAACGATGCAGAACTCCTCAGGGGCCACACGGGAGAAAACACCAGAAGCTGCATGACGAAGCAATCCTCAGGGCCTGGAATGAGAAAAAAAAAAACAATTGTTGGAAGATGAAGCACTTCTCAGGGGCAACAAGATGAAAACAGTACCAGAAGTTGCACGATGAAGCTCTCCTCCAGGAAAACATGGTGACGAGAACCCCAAAACCTGCACTTTGACGAACTCCTTAGGGCCGCTGTGAAGAAAACACCAAAGCCTGCATGATGATGCACTCCTTCGTGGTCGCACACTGAAGAAAACACCAAACGCTGCACAGAGAAGCACTCCTCAGAGGCCACAACGTGAAGGAAATATGAAAAGCTCCACGAAGAATTACTCCTCAAGGGCCACTGCGAAGAAAACTCCTGAAGTTGGACGATGAAGCTCTCTCCTCAGGGGAAACGTGGTGAAGAGAACCTCAAAAGGTGGACGTAGAAACACTCCTCAAGTCGCAGGGAAGAACACACCAAATGCTGCTCAAGAAAGCACTCCTCAGAGGCTGCACTGAAGAAACCCCAAAAGCTGCGCAATGAAGAACTCCTCAGGGGCCACAAGGTGAAGAAAACAAAAAAGATAGACGATATTGCTCTAATCAGGGAAAATGTGGTGAAGAAAACCCCAAAAGCTGGACGACGAAGAATTCCTCAGGGCCGCAGAGAAGTAAACACCAAAGGTTGCAAGATGAAGAACTCCTCAGGGGAAATGTGGTGAAGAAAACCCCAAAAGCTGGACGACGAAGAACTCCTCAGGGCTGCAGAGAAGTAAACACCAAAGATTGCAAGATGAAGAACTCCTCAGGGGAAATGTGGCATGGGGAACGCCAAAAGCTGGACGATGCAGATCTCCTCAAGTATCGCAACGTGAAGGAGACACTACGAGCTGCTCAAGAAACCGCTCCTCAGGAACTGCAGCGAAGAAATACCAAAAGCTGGATGCAGAAGCACTCCTCAAGGCGCAGTGAAGAAAATAACCAAAGCTGCTCAACAAATCACTCCTCCGAGGCTGCAGTGCAGAAACACCAAAAGCTGAACGAAGAAGCTCTCCTCATGGGAAACGTGGTGAAGAGAACCCCAAAAGCAGAACGATGCAGAACTCCTCAGGGGCCACACGGGAGAAAACACCAGAAGCTGCACGACGAAGCAATCCTCAGGGCCTGGAATGAGAAAAAAAAAAACAATTGTTGGAAGATGAAGCACTTCTCAGGGGCAACAAGGTGAAAACAGTACCAGAAGTTGCACGATGAAGCTCTCCTCCAGGAAAACATGGTGACGAGAACCCCAAAACCTGCACTTTGACGAACTCCTTAGGGCCGCTGTGAAGAAAACACCAAAGCCTGCATGATGATGCACTCCTTCGTGGTCGCACACTGAAGAAAACACCAAACGCTGCACAGAGAAGCACTCCTCAGAGGCCACAACGTGAAGGAAATATGAAAAGCTCCACGAAGAATTACTCCTCAAGGGCCACTGCGAAGAAAACTCCTGAAGTTGGACGATGAAGCTCTCTCCTCAGGGGAAACGTGGTGAAGAGAACCTCAAAAGGTGGACGTAGAAACACTCCTCAAGTCGCAGGGAAGAACACACCAAATGCTGCTCAAGAAAGCACTCCTCAGAGGCTGCACTGAAGAAACCCCAAAAGCTGCGCAATGAAGAACTCCTCAGGGGCCACAAGGTGAAGAAAACAAAAAAGACGATATTGCTCTCCTCAGGGAAAATGTGGTGAAGAGAACCCCAAAAGCTTGACGACGAAGAATTCCTCAGGGCCGCAGAGAAGTAAACACCAAAGGTTGCAAGATGAAGAACTCCTCAGGGGAAATGTGGTGAAGAAAACACCAAAAGCTGGACGACGAAGAATTCCTCAGGGCCGCAGAGAAGTAAACACCAAAGATTGCAAGATGAAGAACTCCTCAGGGGAAATGTGGCGAAGAGAACCCCAAAAGCTGGACGACGAAGAATTCCTCAGGGCCGCAGAGAAGTAAACACCAAAGATTGCAAGATGAAGAACTCCTCAGGGGAAATGTGGCATGGGGAACGCCAAAAGCTGGACGATGCAGATCTCCTCAAGTATCGCAACGTGAAGGAGACACTACGAGCTGCTCAAGAAACCGCTCCTCAGGAACTGCAGCCAAGAAATACCAAAAGCTGGATGCAGAAGCACTCCTCAAGGCGCAGTGAAGAAAATAACCAAAGCTGCTCAACAAATCACTCCTCCGAGGCTGCAGTGCAGAAACACCAAAAGCTGAACGAAGAAGCTCTCCTCATGGGAAACGTGGTGAAGAGAACCCCAAAAGCAGAACGATGCAGAACTCCTCAGGGGCCACACGGAAGAAAACACCAGAAGCTGCACGACGAAGCAATCCTCAGGGCCTGGAATGAGAAAAAAAAAAAACAATTGTTGGAAGATGAAGCACTTCTCAGGGGCAACAAGATGAAAACAGTACCAGAAGTTGCACGATGAAGCTCTCCTCCAGGAAAACATGGTGACGAGAACCCCAAAACCTGCACTTTGACGAACTCCTTAGGGCCGCTGTGAAGAAAACACCAAAGCCTGCATGATGATGCACTCCTTCGTGGTCGCACACTGAAGAAAACACCAAACGCTGCACAGAGAAGCACTCCTCAGAGGCCACAACGTGAAGGAAATATGAAAAGCTCCACGAAGAATTACTCCTCAAGGGCCACTGCGAAGAAAACTCCTGAAGTTGGACGATGAAGCTCTCTCCTCAGGGGAAACGTGGTGAAGAGAACCTCAAAAGGTGGACGTAGAAACACTCCTCAAGTCGCAGGGAAGAACACACCAAATGCTGCTCAAGAAAGCACTCCTCAGAGGCTGCACTGAAGAAACCCCAAAAGCTGCGCGATGAAGAACTCCTCAGGGGCCACAAGGTGAAGAAAAAAGACGATATTGCTCTCCTCAGGGAAAATGTGGCGAAGAGAACCCCAAAAGCTGGACGACGAAGAATTCCTCAGGGCCGCAGAGAAGTAAACACCAAAGGTTGCAAGATGAAGAACTCCTCAGGGGAAATGTGGTGAAGAAAACCCCAAAAGCTGGACGACGAAGAATTCCTCAGGGCCGCAGAGAAGTAAACACCAAAGGTTGCAAGATGAAGAACTCCTCAGGGGAAATGTGGCATGGGGAACGCCAAAAGCTGGACGATGCAGATCTCCTCAAGTACCGCAACGTGAAGGAGACACTGAAAGCTGCTCAATAAACCACTCCTCAGGAACTGCAGTGAAGAAACACCAAAAGCTGCGCGACGAAGAACTCCTCAGGGGCCGCAGTGAAGAAAACAACAGAAGCTGCACGATGAAGCAATCCTCAGGGCCTGGAACAAGAAAAAAACACCCAAAGTTGGAAGATGAAGCACTTCTCAGGGGCAACAAGGTTAAAAAAACACCAAAAGCTGGACAACGAAGCTCTCCTCAGGGGAAAAGTGGTGAAGGGAACCCCGAAAGCTGCACGATGAAGAACTCCTCAGGGCCACGGTGAAGAAAACCCCACAAGCTGCACGGTGACGCACTCCTCCGGGGTCGCACAGTGACGAAAACACCGAAAGCTGCACGCAGAAGCTCTCCTCAGGGGCCACAAGCAGCCCGCCTCGCCTGCGCGCCGCCATCGCCGGAGTGCCGCAGCCCCAGCACACCCAGCACCACGTCACCCACCCCGCGCTGTGACACCTCCGCTCCCTCACAGCCAGGCGCCGCCCCATTGGCCGCCTGCCTTGGCGCCTCTGGGCGCAGCCAATAGCGAGGCCGCTGGCGCTTGTTGCTAGGCAGCATGGAGCTGTGGCACCCAATGGCCGGCCTCCCAGGGCTGAGGCCTGGCGCAGCGCCTCGCAGGGGCGACGAGGCCTCCCTGACACCGCCTCCAGCTCTGCCTCGCCTTGCCCCCCGGCCCTCCGAGAGGCACATTTTGACCACAGGAGCACGCAAACTGCTCCAGCAAGGCGGCAGCGGCATTGTGCAGGGCACGCTGACATTGCCCGTCAATAAGTCCCTCCTCTAATGAATCCCCGCTGACACACAGTACACTGCCCGCTTCCCCGTGCTGCCCAGAGACACGAAATGGAGTCCTCAAACTCCTCAAAGGCTACACAACAAAGACGGTTCTGCTGACACAGCCCACAGGACTAAACTCGGTTCAAACCATCCACTGTGAGAACGCAAATCTCCTTCTTCCTCACCAGAACTCCCCAGTGACACAGAGCTTTTGCTTCAGCTTCTTGCGGAACTGCATCTCCTTTTCACTGGTGCATGAAAAAGCTCAATAATTTTCTGCAGACGTGAGTTTCTGTGAAGCTATATGAGTCTCAAGTGCAATGGCGGGTGTCCTGCAAGCGGAAGCACACAATAAAAGTTTATTATAACTTTATATTCCCTGTTACCCGACACCTGATTTCTCCTGTTTCCTCACTGGCTGAGTACTACAGGTTCACAACCTACTCGACGCACTTCTGTACCACAGATACACAATTTTACTTGACCGACTGTTCATTTCTCCTTTTCCTTTTTGTTTATTTGTCCTTCTTCTCTCGTGACTAGAGGGCCTGTCATTTGGGTTTTTACTGATGTTGTACTGTTCATCCTGTTTTTCTTAGCTATCCTCCTTCTTTTGGGACAGGCGGACCTTTCCTTTATCTGCTCAACATACTCCCCACTGTTATGCCGCACAATCACTTTTGAATTTGCAACCTTAGTGCAATTTTCCACTGCAAAAACACCTTCTGTCGCAAAAACACTACTTGGTTTCTCACAATTCCACCCCTCTTCTTTTCTTACTCCTATTGTCCTTTTTGCACCTCTTCACATACCCCACTCTTGAGTTTTTCCAACATTAAGGCGCAATAATCTTCTTCCGATGTCATGGGGGATGACGGATACACAATGCCATTATTGTTATAATACCAACAAGTAGTCGTTTGAGCCAATTCCGTTCAGGTAACCGCAAAGTTAATTTCTCCCAAACGTTTCTAAATCCCCAGGAAGCGTCTTCTTGAGCCACTCTATGCAGGATCTTGTTTTTCTGAGTGTGTTATTGTTTTTCCCAAATGTTTTTGAGACCCGTCAAATTTCTCCCATTTGATCTACATACATACAGCAACTAGCATTAATTACAGTGCATGCTCCTCCTTGTGAGGTTAGCAATAAATCTAATAGCATTCGACTGTGGGGTACTATTTTTGCAAACTCCTTGCCTCTTTTTGTAGTGCCCGGACTGCATCCAGAGTGTTATTTTCTAGTTCTTCAGTTATAACTGGGACATTTACAATAGCTTTTTCTAATTCGCCCACCCCTAACCGAGGTAAAAACCACCCTGCAAAACTGTGAAATGCCTCCTTTCTTTTTACTAGAGGATTATCTGGCGTCCGCTTAATTCCACGTGGGGTCTCAAGGGGGCTTTGGCTTTTAGAGTCTTCAATCTTAGCTACGTTTGGAATTACTGCCCTCAGGGTGCAAGCTCCCTTCCGTCCTAGGGGCAACACCTCCCTGGCTTTATGGCCACAGAGCCAGTACCACCCCTTGCCATTTGGGACAGGCCACCCGGTTCCAGGATTCTCATGGTGTATCTGGTCTGCATTATGTATATTAGCATTCCCGTAGCTACCATATTCGATACAGTATGGATTATTCCTTACTTCATGGATACTATTTCCACACCCAGGGTCAGTCCTCTTGCCCCCTGAGTTTCTATCAGTGTTGCTTAAAAGGCACCTTTGATAACACACTATATTGTAGCCAGGATTACGTGTAGGGAGCTCAACTTCAAAATCTGTTCCTTCCCAGGACAGAGTATGATCAGTCCTTGTTAGTAATCTTGACAATCCAGACACAGTTGCTGCTAGAATAGCAATCAGGGACAAGGCCCTTTCAGTCTTTCTAGGCATCTGGGTGCAAATCCAACAATTCTTTCGAGATAGAACTCGAGAGATGTTCTGGATTAATTGGAAATGCTGATTTTTCCCTCCAGCTGTTAGCCCTGTGCCTGTCCTGCGTCTGACATGTGTCTGTGGTACGTCTGCGGTGGCCTCCCTTCTCCCCAGTGCTTCACAGAGCCTGTCTTCAGATTAACAGTCTCGGTCCTTTGTCGGCCATCCCGAGACAACCCACGGTTCCCAACGGAACCGCTGAAATCAGCAGGGTGCACCTTCCTCTCTGTGGTGGCAAGAACTCTCTGGTAGGCGGCAAGATCCTGCACAAGCCCCCAGATTGTGAGAAAGATCTCAGAACTTGCAACTGTGTTTCTCACACTGGGGAGCCCAGAACTGGACACAGTACTCCATGGGAGGCCTGACCAGGGCAGAGGAGAGGGGGAGGATCACCTCCCTTGACCTGCTGGCCACGCTGCTTTTAATGCACCCCTGGATCCCATTGGCCTTCTTGGCCACCAGGGCACACTGCTGGATCATGGCAAACCTGTCGGCCACCAGGACCCCCAGGTCCTTCTCCGCACAGCTCCTCTCCAGCAGCTCATCCCCCAGCCTGGACTAATAGATGCACTTCCCCTTCCCAGGTGCAATTGCTTTTGTTAAACCTCAGCTGGTTTCTTCCTGCCCAGCTCTCCAGCCTGCCCAGGTCTCACTGAAAGGCAGCACAGCCTTCTGGCGTGCCGGCCACTCCTCCCAGCTTTGTATCACCAGCGTACCTCTGGAGGGCAGACACTATTCCCTCATCAAAGTCGTCGATGAAGATGTCGAACAAGACCCCACTATGCAACTTCCCGCTAGATGTCATCTTCAAAACCAGGGGTTCTTAGCGATACAAACCGGATCTAGAAAGGCTGCGTCTTCCTCCTGTCAGTCTGGACGGTAACCCAAATGTTAGAAGACCATGCAAGCATCATACTGACAAAGTTGCTTCTCCAATAGCTTAAATAGACGATAAAGAAAACTAAGAGCTGTGGGGCTCGTTTCGTTTTTGTTTTGTTGGTGGTGTTTGCTTTTGGAGATTCAGGTCGCGCTCCGTGAAAGAAAAGTTTAGAGCATCAGCATCGCACTGGGAAGACACAAAAGGCACTCCCAAAGTCTTTCCCCTTCTCCTTAACGCTGGAGGTGCCTTAAGAGGAGAGCGCTCATGGCTGGGGCCCTCCAGTGAGAGCAAATTGTAGGAAAAGTTACATGACATTGAAAATTAAGCGAATGACAGGAGAATTATCTCACTCTTTGAACTAAGGAGTTACATTTCCGTTCCTGCAAAAATACTCAAGGAAAGAATCCAATAGCTTACGTGGAGTTAGGCAACCCCAACCAAAACTGCAACAAAGTGCAGATGGTGAGAAACAAACAACAAAGCCATTTCCTTCTCCGCCAGCGGAACACCTTGCTCAGGGAAGACACCCATGCATCGCCTTCAGAAAGCCTTCGACACCCTCCCACCTCGTGCTCCCATCAGCAGCTTGAAGAAGGAGAGAGGGAACGGCTGACGGAAAACTGCTCCATCCGGAGCGGGGGGTCTACTCTTACATTTTCCACTCAAACTGTGTCTATTGCTGAGGATTATATTCCAAGGAACACACCCACCAAGCAGAAAGCAGCCAAAGAACCCAGTCAGTCTGATGCCAAGAAGGATCCTTCTTGGGATCAGACTTTTAGAAAACATGCTCTCTAAGGAAACGTTAACCGTTGGCTTAAGGGACAAACTCTTTAATGTCAAGAGAAGGCAGAACCAAGATGCGCAGAAGGATGCTGCAAAGAAGAAGTGAACAAACTTCTCCCCAGGCCATATATTTAGCACAAGGAAGAAAGGGCTTCAGATGCACCAAAGGGAATTTAGCTGAGGTGTTATGGTGTGCTGGTTTGACTCGGGTGGGCAGCCGAGTTCCACCACGGCCGCTCTCTCGCTCCCCCTCCTCAAAGGGAAAGGGGGAGAAAATACGATGCAGAGGGCTCAAGGGCTCAGATGAGGACGGGGAGATCACTCAACAGTTCTCGTGATGGGCAAAACAGACTCAGAGTAGGGAGGGAGAAAGATTTTTCCCCCCCATCCGCCCCCTCCCACCTCCTCCCCCCCAGCGGCGCAGGGGAACGGGGCAATGGGGGCTGCGGTCAGTCTGGAGCACTTTGGCTCCGCCGCTCCTTCTCGGTCACTCTCTGACCCTGCTCCACCGTGCTCTGCAGCGTGGAACCCCGCTCCACCGTGGTACGCCACGGGCAGCAGGGGGACAGCCTGCTTCACCACGGGCCTCACCACAGGCCGCAGGGGACTTCTGCTCCGGCGCCTGGAGCACCTCTCCCCCTCCTTCTTCACTGACCTTGGCGTCTGCAAGGCTGTCTCTCACTCCTCTCTCTCTCCCAGCTGCTGTTCCGCAGCAGGTTTTTTGTTTTGCCTTTCTTCAATCTGCTCTCACAGAGGCGCAAACAATATCGCTAATTGGCCCAGCCCTGGCCAGCGGCAAGGCCCTTCCCTAACATGGGGCAGCTTCTGGATTCTTCTCACAGAGCCCACCCCGATGGCCCCCCCGCTACCTAAACGTTGCCACGGAAACCCACTGCAAAAGGCAAGATAACTCCTCAACGCTTTGAAGGAGCAGCAGGACTGAAAAGGAGGAGAAGAAAAAACGACACCTGGCACCTCCTAGTACAACAAAGAAAGAGCTCTATTTGACATGAGCGCTTGGCAAACTGAAAACAAACAGACGAATGTGCTTCTTCACACTTCATGCAGCTGATCCATCGCTCTGGCTGCAGACATCGGAGATGCCAAAAAGGGCCTCGGTGAAGAAAACACCAAAAGCTGCACGAGGAAGAAGTCCTCAAGGGCCGCAGTGAAGAAAACAGGAAGAGCTGCACAGTGAAAAGCTCCTCTGGGCCTGCAACGAGAGAAAAACACCAAATGTTGGAAGATGAAGAACTTCTCAGGGGAAACAAGGTGAAAACAACACCAAAAGCTGCACGCTGACGTACTCCTCCAGGGTCGCAGAGAGATGAAAACACCGAAAGCTGCACCATGAAGCTCTCCTCAGGGGCAACGTGCTCTGGAGAACCGCAAAACCTGCACGATGCAGAACTCCTCAGGGGCCGCAGTGAAGAGAACCCCAAAACCTGCACGATGAAGAACTCCTCGGGACCTGGAACGAGAAAAGAAACACCAAAGGTTGGATGATGAAGCACTTCTCATGGGCAACAAGGTGAAAACAATACCAATAGTTGTACGAAGAAGTTCTCCTCAGGGAAAACACGGTGAGGAGAACCCCAAAGGTTGGACGATGCAGAATTCCTCAGGGCCGCAGTGTAGAAAACACCAGAAGCTGCACGATGAAGAACTCCTCAGGGCCGTAGTGAAGAAAACACAAAGAGCTTCACGATGAACAACTCCTCAGGGGCGTAGTGAAGAAAACACCACAAGCTACATGTAGAAGCAATCCTCGGGGCCACAAGGTGAAGAAAACACAAAAAGCTCCACGAAGAATTACTCCTCAAGGGCCACTGCGAAGAAAACTCCAAAACCCGGACGATGAAGCTCTCCTCAGGGGAAACGTGGTGAAGAGAACCTCCAAACGTGGACGTAGAAGCACTCCTCAAGTCGTGGGAAAGAACACACCAAATGCTGCTCAAGAAAGCACTCCTCAGAGGCTGCACTGAAGAAACCCCAAAAGCTGCGCGATGAAGAACTCCTCAGGGGCCACAAGGTGAAGAAAACAAAAAAGATAGACAATATTGCTCTCCTCAGGGAAAATGTGGTGAAGAGAACCCCAAAAGCTGGACGACAAAGAATTCCTCAGGGCCGCAGAGAAGTAAACACCAAAGGTTGCAAGATGAAGAACTCCTCAGGGGAAATGTGGTGAAGAAAACACCAAAAGCTGGACGACGAAGAATTCCTCAGGGCCGCAGAAAAGTAAACACCAAAGGTTGCAAGATGAAGAACTCCTCAGGGGAAATGTGGTGAAGAAAACCCCAAAAGCTGGACGACGAAGAACTCCTCAGGGCCGCAGAGAAGTAAACACCAAAGATTGCAAGATGAAGAACTCCTCAGGGGAAATGTGGCATGGGGAACGCCAAAAGCTGGACGATGCAGATCTCCTCAAGTATCGCAACGTGAAGGAGACACTACGAGCTGCTCAAGAAACCGCTCCTCAGGAACTGCAGCGAAGAAATACCAAAAGCTGGATGCAGAAGCACTCCTCAAGGCGCAGTGAAGAAAATAACCAACGCTGCTCAACAAATCACTCCTCCGAGGCTGCAGTGCAGAAACACCAAAAGCTGAACGAAGAAGCTCTCCTCATGGGAAACGTGGTGAAGAGCACCCCAAAAGCAGAACGATGCAGAACTCCTCAGGGGCCACACGGAAGAAAACACCAGAAGCTGCACGACGAAGCAATCCTCAGGGCCTGGAATGAGAAAAAAAAAACAATTGTTGGAAGATGAAGCACTTCTCAGGGGCAACAAGATGAAAACAGTACCAGAAGTTGCACGATGAAGCTCTCCTCCAGGAAAACATGGTGACGAGAACCCCAAAACCTGCACTTTGACGAACTCCTTAGGGCCGCTGTGAAGAAAACACCAAAGCCTGCATGATGATGCACTCCTTCGTGGTCGCACACTGAAGAAAACACCAAACGCTGCACAGAGAAGCACTCCTCAGAGGCCACAATGTGAAGGAAATATGAAAAGCTCCATGAAGAATTACTCCTCAAGGGCCACTGCGAAGAAAACTCCAAAACCCGGACGATGAAGCTCTCTCCTCAGGGGAAACGTGGTGTGGAGAACCTCAAAAGGTGGACGTAGAAGCACTCCTCAAGTCGCAGGGAAGAACACACCAAATGCTGCTCAAGAAAGCACTCCTCAGAGGCTGCACTGAAGAAACCCCAAAAGCTGCGCGATGAAGAACTCCTTAGGGGCCACAAGGTGAAGAAAACAAAAAAGACGATATTGCTCTCCTCAGGGAAAATGTGGCGAAGAGAACCCCAAAAGCTGGACGACGAAGAATTCCTCAGGGCCGCAGAGAAGTAAACACCAAAGGTTGCAAGATGAAGAACTCCTCAGGGGAAATGTGGTGAAGAAAACCCCAAAAGCTGGACGACGAAGAACTCCTCAGGGCCGCAGAGAAGTAAACACCAAAGATTGCAAGATGAAGAACTCCTCAGGGGAAATGTGGCATGGGGAACGCCAAAAGCTGGACGATGCAGATCTCCTCAAGTACCGCAACGTGAAGGAGACACTACGAGCTGCTCAAGAAACCGCTCCTCAGGAACTGCAGCGAAGAAATACCAAAAGCTGGATGCAGAAGCACTCCTCAAGGCGCAGTGAAGAAAATAACCAAAGCTGCTCAACAAATCACTCCTCCGAGGCTGCAGTGCAGAAACACCAAAAGCTGAACGAAGAAGCTCTCCTCATGGGAAACGTGGTGAAGAGAACCCCAAAAGCAGAACGATGCAGAACTCCTCAGGGGCCACACGGAAGAAAACACCAGAAGCTGCACGACGAAGCAATCCTCAGGGCCTGGAATGAGAAAAAAAAAACAATTGTTGGAAGATGAAGCACTTCTCAGGGGCAACAAGATGAAAACAGTACCAGAAGTTGCACGATGAAGCTCTCCTCCAGGAAAACATGGTGACGAGAACCCCAAAACCTGCACTTTGACGAACTCCTTAGGGCCGCTGTGAAGAAAACACCAAAGCCTGCATGATGATGCACTCCTTCGTGGTCGCACACTGAAGAAAACACCAAACGCTGCACAGAGAAGCACTCCTCAGAGGCCACAACGTGAAGGAAATATGAAAAGCTCCACGAAGAATTACTCCTCAAGGGCCACTGCGAAGAAAACTCCTGAAGTTGGACGATGAAGCTCTCTCCTCAGGGGAAACGTGGTGTGGAGAACCTCAAAAGGTGGACGTAGAAGCACTCCTCAAGTCGCAGGGAAGAACACACCAAATGCTGCTCAAGAAAGCACTCCTCAGAGGCTGCACTGAAGAAACCCCAAAAGCTGCGCGATGAAGAACTCCTCAGGGGCCACAAGGTGAAGAAAACAAAAAAGACGATATTGCTCTCCTCAGGGAAAATGTGGTGAAGAGAACCCCAAAAGCTGGACGACGAATAATTCCAAAGGGGCGCAGAGAAGTAAACACCAAAGGTTGCAAGATGAAGAACTCCTCAGGGGAAATGTGGCATGGGGAACGCCAAAAGCTGGACGATGCAGATCTCCTCAAGTACCGCAACGTGAAGGAGACACTAAAAGCTGCTCAATAAACCACTCCTCAGGAACCGCAGTGAAGAAACACCAAAAGCTGCGCGACGAAGAACTCCTCAGGGGCCGCAGTGAAGAAAACAACAGAAGCTGCACGATGAAGCAATCCTCAGGGCCTGGAACAAGAAAAAAACACCCAAAGTTGGAAGATGAAGCACTTCTCAGGGGCAACAAGGTTAAAACAACACCAAAAGCTGGACAACGAAGCTCTCCTCAGGGCAAAAGTGGTGAAGAGAACCCCGAAAGCTGCACGATGAAGAACTCCTCAGGGCCACGGTGAAGAAAACCCCACAAGCTGCACGGTGACGCGCTCCTCCGGGGTCGCACAGTGACGAAAACACCGAAAGCTGCACGCAGAAGCTCTCCTCAGGGGCCACAAGCAGCCCGCCTCGCCTGCGCGCCGCCATCGCCGGAGTGCCGCAGCCCCAGCACACCCAGCACCACGTCACCCACCCCGCGCTGTGACACCTCCGCTCCCTCACAGCCAGGCGCCGCCCCATTGGCCGCCTGCCTTGGCGCGTCTGGGCGCAGCCAATAGCGAGCCCGCTGGCGCTTGTTGCTAGGCAGCATGGAGCTGTGGCACCCAATGGCCGGCCTCCCAGGGCTGAGGCCTGGCGCAGCGCCTCGCAGGGGCGACGAGGCCTCCCTGACACCGCCTCCAGCTCTGCCTCGCCTTGCCCCCAGGCCCACCGAGAGGCACATTTTGACCACAGGAGCACGCAAACTGCTCCAGCAAGGCGGCAGCGGCATTGTGCAGGGCACGCTGACATTGCCCGTCAATAAGTCCCTCCTCTAATGAATCCCCGCTGACACACAGTACACTGCCCGCTTCCCCGTGCTGCCCAGAGACACGAAATGGAGTCCTCAAACTCCTCAAAGGCTACACAACAAGACGGTTCTGCTGACACAGCCCACAGGACTAAACTCGGTTCAAACCATCCACTGTGAGAACGCAAATCTCCTTCTTCCTCACCAGAACTCCCCAGTGACACAGAGCTTTTGCTTCAGCTTCTGGCGGAACTGCATCTCCTTTTTACTGGTGCATGAAAAAGCTCAATAATTTTCCGCAGACATGAGTTTCTGTGAAGCTATGTGATTCTCAATTGCAATGGCGGGTGTCCTGCAAGCGGAAGCACACAATAAAAGTTTATTATAACTTTATATTCCCTGTTACCCGACACCTGATTTCTCCTGTTTCCTCACTGGCTGAGTACTACAGGTTCACAACCTACTCGACGCACTTCTGTACCACAGATACACAATTTTACTTGACCGACTGTTCATTTCTCCTTTTCCTTTTTGTTTATTTGTCCTTCTTCTCTCGTGACTAGAGGGCCTGTCATTTGGGTTTTTACTGATGTTGTACTGTTCATCCTGTTTTTCTTAGCTATCCTCCTTTTGGGACAGGCGGACCTTTCCTTTATCTGCTGAACATACTCCCCACTGCTATGCCGCACAATCACTTTTGAATATGCAACCTTAGTGCAATTTTCCACTGCAAAAACACCTTCTGTCGCAAAAGCACTACTTGGTTTCTCACAATTCCACCCCTCTTCTTTTCTTACTCCTATTGTTCTTTTTGCACCTCTTCACATACCCCACTCTTGAGTTTTTCCAACGTTAAGGCGCAATATTCTTCTTCCGATGTCATGGGGGATGACGGGTACACAATGCCATTATTGTTATAATACCAACAGGTAGTCGTTTGAGCCAATGCCGTTCAGGTAACCGCGAAGTTAATTTCTCCCAAACGTTTCTAAATCCCCAGGAAGCGTCATCTTGAGCCACTCTATGCAGGATCTTGTTTTTGTGTGTGTGTTATTGTTTTTCCCAAATATTTTTGAGACCCGTCAAATTTCTCCCATTTGATCTACATACATACAGCAACTAGCATTAATTACAGTGCATGCTCCTCCTTGTGAGGTTAGCAATAAATCTAATAGCATTCGACTGTGGGGTACTATTTTTGCAAACTCCTTGCCTCTTTTTGTAGTGCCCGGACTGCATCCAGAGTGTTATTTTCTAGTTCTTCAGTTATAACTGGGACATTTACAATAGCTTTTTCTAATTCGCCCACCCCTAACCGAGGTAAAAACCACCCTGCAAAACTGTGAAATGCCTCCTTTCTTTTTACTAGAGGATTATCTGGCGTTTATCTGGCGTCCGCTTAATTCCACGTGGGGTCTCAAGGGGGCTTTGGCTTTTAGAGTCTTCAATCTTAGCTACGTTTGGAATTGCTGCCCTCAGGGTGCAAGCTCCCTTCCGTCCTAGGGGCAACACCTCCCTGGCTTTATGGCCACAGAGCCAGTACCACCCCTTGCCATTTGGGACAGGCCACCCGGTTCCAGGATTCTCATGGTGTATCTGGTCTGCATTATGTATATTAGCATTCCCGTAGCTACCATATTCGATACAGTATGGATTATTCCTTACTTCATGGATACTATTTCCACACCCAGGGTCAGTCCTCTTGCCCCCTGAGTTTCTATCAGTGTTGCTTAAAAGGCACCTTTGATAACACACTATATTGTAGCCAGGATTACGTGTAGGGAGCTCAACTTCAAAATCTGTTCCTTCCCAGGACAGAGTATGCTCAGTCCTTGTTAGTAATCTTGACAATCCAGACACAGTTGCTGCTAGAATAGCAATCAGGGACAAGGCCCTTTCAGTCTTTCTAGGCATCTGGGTGCAAATCCAACAATTCTTTCGAGATAGAACTCGAGAGATGTTCTGGATTAATTGGAAATGCTGATTTTTCCCTCCAGCTGTTAGCCCTGTGCCTGTCCTGCGTCTGACATGTGTCTGTGGTACGTCTGCGGTGGCCTCCCTTCTCCCCAGTGCTTCACAGAGCCTGTCTTCAGATTAACAGTCTCGGTCCTTTGTCGGCCATCCCGAGACAACCCACGGTTCCCAACGGAACCGCTGAAATCAGCAGGGTGCACCTTCCTCTCTGTGGTGGCAAGAACTCTCTGGTAGGCGGCAAGATCCTGCACAAGCCCCCAGATTGTGAGAAAGATCTCAGAACTTGCAACTGTGTTTCTCACACTGGGGAGCCCAGAACTGGACACAGTACTCCATGGGAGGCCTGAGCAGGGCAGAGGAGAGGGGGAGGATCACCTCCCTTGACCTGCTGGCCACGCTGCTTTTAATGCACCCCTGGATCCCATTGGCCTTCTTGGCCACCAGGGCACACTGCTGGATCATGGCAAACCTGTCGGCCACCAGGACCCCCAGGTCCTTCTCCGCACAGCTCCTCTCCAGCAGCTCATCCCCCAGCCTGGACTAATAGATGCACTTCCCCTTCCCAGGTGCAATTGCTTTTGTTAAACCTCAGCTGGTTTCTTCCTGCCCAGCTCTCCAGCCTGCCCAGGTCTCACTGAAAGGCAGCACAGCCTTCTGGCGTGACTGAAAAGGGGGAGAAGAAAAAACGACACCTGGCACCTCCTAGTACAACAAAGAAAGAGCTCTATTTGACATGAGCGCTTGGCAAACTGAAAACAAACAGACGAATGTGCTTCTTCACACTTCATGCAGCTGATCTGTCGCTCTGGCTGCAGACATCGGAGATGCCACAAATTAACATGAAATCCAAGAAATTATTCATTGAAATCAGAGAAAAAAAAAACATCTATAACAAAGTGCATTGAACACAAAAGTGAGTGTTCAGCCTGCACATTCCCTGAGTTGCAGGTAGCTGGAAGCAGGGAGAAAATACTTAATATCACTGTGTCCTTACCCTGTCCTTTCAGTTGTGTCTGGTTATCTGTTGTCTCAGACCCCCATTTTTGGTCTGGATTGCATAGTCCTTCTGTGATTTTAACTGTTTTTCTGACTTGAGCATCAGTAGAAGGATGGCTTTTCCTGGTTTATAGAAATCGGAGCAACATAAATGATCTAATAATAAGTAGGGGGAAACTGGGTCATAGATCTTCCTGCTACTTTTCAAATAACCCGAAGGAAGAGGGAACATAAACAGGATTTTTGATGCAAACTTCTCCCGTTTTTCAAAATTTCAGGTTTCCTCAAACAGACCACTTTTATGATCCTCTTTTGGAGTACTCTCACTGGCATCATGCTTCAACTATCAGCCAACACCAGGAGAAACACAGATATCAAAAGTAGGGAGAAAATAATAAAGTATCAGAATACACTTAGTACTGATTTTAAGTCTGAAGGTACTTTTCTCCTTGCCCTTTGTCATTGCTGTCAGACTGGTGCTATTATCTTGCTCCTAAAGGAGCAAGTCAAAATACCTCCAATACTGTAGTCAGGTGGTGTAGTTACAGGATCGCAACAAAGGAGAGGTGGCAACCAACCAGAAGACTT
Organism: Anser brachyrhynchus; assembly: GCF_964034855.1. Classification (NCBI taxonomy): domain Eukaryota; kingdom Metazoa; phylum Chordata; class Aves; order Anseriformes; family Anatidae; genus Anser; species Anser brachyrhynchus. The sequence goes on along the minus strand of NC_137696.1, from coordinate 2,602,657 downwards.
GTACCAGACTTTGGGTGATGATATGTTCAGTTCAAGTTTCCAGGTATCTGTACCACTTAGGCAGACATCTATCTACTCACAGCTCCATGAAATCAGCCTCTTGCATTTATGTTCCCACATAACCCAATACTGCTTGACCAAGGTCTTCTGCCATTTCTTGCCCCCAGTAAAAGAATGAACTGCACATGCTTTGCACGTGTTCTTTCTTCAACTTACCAAAAATATGTAATTCAGGTGCTCTGTCCCCTTCTAGAATAGCTGCTCTCTCTCTCAGGGATCACAACAGCCTAATGATAACACGTCCACTTCTCTTGCTCTGGTCTTCACAGCTATGGACTTCACAGTTATCATGAAATTCTGTAAGCTAGGAAATAATAGAGGTCTTTACCTTCAATTTTAGATCAATATAAACTTGCTTCCTATCCCTACTAGCCTCCCTGTAACCTCAAAAGAATTTATGGATTCACAGTCTCTTCAGCAGGACTGAACTCCTAAGGAAATGGGGTTTTGGCAATATACTGGCTGGAAAAAGCTTTTGCATTTATGTTCTGGAGTGTATATAGCTGTATTAGATAACAATTCTCAGATTAAGTACAGTTCAAAAAACAAACAAAAAACACTTCTAATTAAGCATATGAAAAGGCTAGCAAAAAGCTACTTTATCCATCAGACTAAAATGTGTAGACATGCTTACTACTAATACTGGAAGCTATGAGGCTGCAATCCTGAGGAAGTGAAGGGGAAAATTTTAACCTGTTCTTGAACAAAGTCCTTGGTTTATTTTAGTAAAGAATCCCAAACACTTTATTCAATAAGAAACACAGGGGAGCTAAAGAGAAGCAAAATCAACTGTGTGAAATTTATTGCTGATGTCGAACAGCTGATGTTACCTTGGTACTTTCTGGTCTTAGCTCCACAGGGGAGCCATATACTGCTACAAAATATAACTGAAGCTTTTGTTCAACCCACTGCCAAAATGATATATATTTCCAAGCTACAAGGAATGGTAGCAATTTTACTCTACCCACCATTTTGCTGATTAGGACAGCTGGTTCCTGCTCCTGGTGGAATATGAGAAAAAGCTGCTTCTATCCAAGGTCAAATGTATTTCGAAGATTCCAACTCCTTTCAATTCATTTTTTGCATGCAAACTGCCAGTGTGAATTTAAGGCTATACTAGTGTAAGTTTGCTAGATCTAGAGATCAAAGTCACTTATTTAAAAGATTTTTACTTCTTTTAGGCAATTACTTCAGAAGTGCTCTTCCTTCAGGTTTCCCTTTCCCTTAGTGAGATGGTACAAAACATAACCCAATGCAAAAGAAGTATGAAGAGAAGAGGTTATTACCTGTTGGGCTCTGTCCATGGCATTTGGAATGAGAACTGTTGCCCTATATGAAACACAGTATTTGGTACACTGGCTTTTTCCTATTCTCCTCCTAAAGCATCACACCTTTGCCTTAAAAAAGCATCTTGCCCAAGTTTGCGCAAGTGGGAAAGACTCCCAGCACCCTTCCATTCAGTAGAGACTACGAAGATCTGAGGATTTTTTCTTTTTTTTTTTTTTTTTTGTCTTCTGATGGTTTTAGCAAAGATAACAGTATTAAGCCTTCACTTCATCTGAACAATGTTTTTGTAGGAGCACTTCCTCAGCCTTTAAATAGACAGAATAAAAGCTTGATAAGCAAGATAATACCAGGATTACAATACTCCAAAACTTAAAGGAGTTGATCAGTAACAAATGTTGTCTCATAGCATTATTAGGGAAACCGGCATCTTTGGAATTTTTTAAGCAATTTTATCTCCATGTGCATTCATTTAAATTTCAAAGAACAACAAAAATGAGTTTATGACAGAAGTGAAATAATAAAAGAAAGATTCTGCTCATCTACACTAACTGCTTTCAATAGGCAGATTATAAGATTCCACCAAGTAATCTCTGCATCAAACTACCGCCGTAACTCACGCACCTTAGGCCTGAAAAAAAAAAAATGGTAAATTCTTTATCCACTTCCAACAACAACAAAGTATGATTAAATACTGTATTTTAAATGAAGTTAATAAGAAGCGCTTTTCTTCAGCTGTCACCTTAGCAAGTACCCATCTATTTTCATGACATATGGCTAAGATGTGTTGGACTGCTGCCACAGTTGTGATAGCTTGCGTTAGGCATGGTTTGGCATGTAGTCCGTAATCATTGTATAAGAGTTACACTGACAATGTGTGTGCGCTACTATGTGCAATACTGAGTTCAGTAACATCTCCTTTTTATCTTCTGACGGCTTTCATTAGCATAGATTAACAGCACATACTGGTCTATTTGCTCTAATCACACCTTCTCAAATTTGTAAAGAGTTTTTCTGAAAATCTAATCTGAAACAGACAAAACACCTCTGGGGATTTATTTTCAAGTTACCTGTGCTTCTGAATTTGTCTAAAAACGTTAGGAACCTTTTAAATTATCTACCAGCTGCACAAATTTTGAGCTCACAAATGTTACAAATCTATCAAATATCCAAGAAGATAACTGCTTTAGTTGTAAAGATGAAATGCAATTCTATTTGTGTACACAGACGAAGGAAAAGTATTCAAAAGAAATTGTAGAGTACATATTCATTATATTATTTGCTTGTTGGTTGTCTGCAAATGGTTTGGTTCAGTCTGTTCACTGCTCAGACATGATTTGTGAAATAAACGTATCATTCATTCTCAGCCTGGCATTTGTTCTCTGACAATTCATTGTGAAGATGATGGTCAAATGTTCAAGCTGTAGAGTGTATTTTCATCAGATGCAAATTTTTTGACAGAACAATCATTCTCCAAAATGAGCTTTAAGTAACCAGATGAAAAGCACCCAAACTTTGTTTCATTTGTGCCACTAAAAGCAAAGATGTTGGTTTAGACACTCTTCCCCAAAGAAACATTTGATTCCTAAAATCTGCACACTCATTCTCATAATTAAATCCTTCACAGTATCTCCAGCTTAGATTGCGATAATCATGTAATTGTTACACAGTTCCTTGTTTCCTTCTGTACATTTCAGAAATACACAACTATGAGATTTCAAGCCTGCTGAAGTCACATGGGTCACACACTTCAACTACATCTTCTGTTAAGGCAATGAAGTTAACTCTCTGGGACACCTGGCAGAAATTAAACAGGCTTTTCTATGGTTTGACTGGTTCTGTTGTAAACTGCTCTATAATAGGAAAGAAAACTGCTACTGCCTAATTCTACAAAAATTTCTCTCTTGTATTCAGAGCAATCAGCAAAAACAGGTCAGATGTTTGCAAAGGCATGGCAACTCCTAATATTTATGATAGTTGATTTTAGCAATATGCTGGTTCCCTGAGCAAGACAGAAAAAAAAAAAAAGCCCTAACTTCAATAACTATATTCCAATAACAAAGAATGGGCTCTTCAAGGCTTCCTGCTAAACAAAATGAAAAGTAGTGTGGGATAAAATTGCTATTGTTAAAACTTTTTTCTTTAAAAGCTTGTCAGCCTTTCAAAACAAACAATGTCAAGTATTTTCAAAACAGAAGAGTTCTATCCTGAGTGGTTGGAACACTTTAACAATGGAAAGTGTGCCAAAACAGAGTTCATAGCAAGATAAATTATTAGAATGACTATGGTAGGTTGGTATGAAACAGGAAACAACCTATATTCTTCTGGCTTGCCCTGTATTTTCCACCTGAACTGGCAGCATGGGTATACAGCCCACAGACTCTTCTTCTGCATAACAAAGGGAGCACTTATTAGACAGGCTTTAGACACCTGCAATGGCTGGAGAGGTGACTGCCACCACCAGCACAGGTAGCTGTCCTAAGTAGCAGAGAATCAGTGTTTCCAGGGCAGCAGCCCCTGTGTTTAGGCTGCAATGTCAGCACCAGTCCTTTGCTGCTATGATGTTACAGGAGTTGCATCTGCATGATACTACTAGCTCTTCACCAGATTTATGTGGTGGTAGGGGGGCTACTTATGCACTTTTGTAGGCGAGCTTGATTTCAGGTAGCATTTACTTGGTATTTACTGACACAAACAAGCAACTGAAAAACTATTTTGAGCCGCCATGCTGATAGATGTGTTTCAATGAGAGAATTTTACCTGAAAGCAGGGTATTAACAGATGCACAGACAGACGTAAAACACACATACACGGATACATTTAAATTACTAAGCCCTGTTGAACCAGATCTAGCACTGGTGTCCTTGTATCTCAGAAAAGAATTGCTCACTGCCCATCTCATCCAGTTCCATTTTCCTAAGAATGGGAGGACTATGTAGCTTTGGTTCTACCCCTTTTAGAGACAGCCATAATCCCTCTTGCCATCTCTGCAGCTATTTACCTAGTCACAGTTTTCTGACCAGTTTACATCTGCAACTTAGGTAAGTTTTTATACATACATGCAATATTTGACTCAGATCCTGGGCTACCTTGTGGCTGAAGAAGTAGGAAATTAGGTAGATACAGCAAAATCACTCTCCAGTGTTTGGATAAGAGTCACAAATCCACTGAGTGGTACTTGTGGCACGAGGTGGTCAGCATAGACTCTGCATTTCAGAGAGAAAAAGGTAACAAAAAAACCATGGAGTTGTACACTTAAATTTGTCGTACTTAAATGAATCGCTTGGAAAAAAAATGTGTTTTGTCCCAGTACTTTTCATACTAGTGCCATGAGAAGTTTTAGGGACTGGAAACCTATTGCAACCATATTATGTCTCAAAATTACAAGATTCATCTTGACTAGACGTGTATAAGTACCAAAAAAAAACAGTAAAGAAAAAAAATATGTAAGGCCTCACTTAATGAGCTCACTTAAATATGTTAATTCATTAGAAGCAGTAATTCAGAGATCCTGAACAGACTGAGAGACCGTGTTTCAATAAGCTGTTCCTTCACCTGAAAAGACTGGATGGGATTTAAGTCAATACAAAACCATGATCTTTTTCCAACAAAAGAAGGCAAGATGCAAACCCAAGCCAGAATTTTTGCTCAGGAGCCCTGGTACGCAATTTAAAATCGGAGGTATCCCAAATATAGGCTGCTGGAAGAGTTGAGGCTTGGGTATCAAAAGTTGGTAGTACTTCCATTGGAGGAGAGAACAGCTGTTCTATCAGCAAGAAGATTAGGAGTAAGAGATCAACTTGATCAGACCACATATGACCTCTGAGAAATGAAATACTTCAAAATTATACCTAAGAGTACTGAAACTGCTGCCTGATTACAATTGACATTTTAAAGCTACTACTGTTACAGCCAATTACAGGTTAACTTCATTCACTTTCCTAATGTGTGTAGGCCCATCTAAACATTCAAATTAATTTACAGTTTATTCATTTCTCTTCTTTGTATCATTTCAAGAAAACGAACCAGTACTGCTTCCAAAGAAAATACGTCACTGATTGAATCAGATACAAATAGCAATTCGCTTATGAAGTTCAGGCAATAACAGGATCCATTAGTGAAAATTAATTCAATTCATTTCAGATTTCTGTATTTCTCATCATGTCAGCTTACCGCATCAGGCTGCTGCTATATCCAGCTGCATTAACTGAAAAGGCCAAATCTGTGTTCTTCAGCAAACTTAATACAAAATTTCAATGGAAGCAGACAATTTTTAAAAGTTAAAAGTTTTTTTTTCTTATTTCATATAATGTATTCCCCCCTAAAGTACAGATAGACATACTTGAATTCCTAATTATCTTTTCCTCTATACTTAAGAGTGTCTGGGGAAATATCCTGCCATTAGTAATCAGATTCCACAGCAAGGATTTACGTTCCTTGTCAAAGTTATTAGGATCTCCATCTAAGGGCAGATAACCAGCTATCTTACTGATTAGAAATGTATATTTATTGGAAATTTCAATTAAAATAATGTTAATATCACCCCATAACACTGCTTAATAAAATGTGTATCCTGAGAGCTTCCTTTGCCTGGAAAAAAAAAACTTAGCCTGTATTGCACAATTGTAACAGATGTGCGATCACAACAGTTGTTTTCCCATAGTTATCGATAGGTGGAATCCGCCCCTGAACCAAAGTAATTGTGGAGATTTCTTTCCATACTTACAAGAAGGTTTGTATCAACATCCTTCTATGTAAGCTACAATTCTCCAATAACCATTCACTTTCTTAAACTTGCCTGTTGTTTGAACTAATGAGCACAGGAACACACCAAATAATTCACTATCATCTCACACCTCACAAATTGCTCATAGGTGTAAACCAACACAAGACTACAGGATACAGCCTTGTTCCCACTGCACACCCACAGCAAAATGGATCGGGCTAATGATTCAGATTAAAATGAACTATTTTTTGCAGGATTTCTTCCATCTCAAACACTTTGCAGCACAAACATACAAGCAGTTGTGCCAGGAAGAGACCAAGGACAGCACTTGGCAGCAGTATAAAGCTAAAATCCGTGAAACTACTCCAGTGGTACAGCCTGCAATTTTCTTTTTTTTTTTTTTTAAATCTGTATTATGCTAACAGGCTCCGTACAGTTAGGGAGGATTCTTCTACTTTAGGAAGCATCATGCTAGTGTGGAGCAAGAGCACTGTAGAGGAAAGGACTGCAAAAGTCATAAGAGAAGGCCCATTTCATCCAGCTGCTTTAAAAAAATGCAAAGACAATTCATACTTGGAGGAACTCAACAGCTGAACACAAGACAGGAGGAGAGAGGCATTCTTAAGAACACCTCTTCACAAATTCTAACAGCATGTGTGCTGGAAGAAAGCAGCAACAGAAAATTTGCCCTTAATGATTTGATCATCTTCAAATTTGTTTCAACTTAGGAATTAACAAGTGTTTTAATGGCTGAGTGTACTGAACATTGCAAGATGTTTTCTGTGAAGGTGACCATTTCTGAGAAGAACATGATACATGAACACAGAAGACACCCGCAATCTATTACTAATGCAGGAATTCTTCCACTCCAGACTTTCCCAGTCTGTGATCACGCAACACTCCCACAGAGTGAGACTGCAGACGATGTTTTCTCCAAGGGCAGGCTTGCATAGCTCTGTTGGTTTCAGTGGGCATGCAAAAAACTTTAACTTAGGAAAAAAACTTAAAACAGTTCAAAAAGAAGTCATTGAAAGTATATTAATATAAAAGTACTTAACCACAGAAAAAAAGGGGGGGAAAAAACACGGCTATTTCAATGTTACTCTAAGGCATTTATAACAAGTCACAACATTTTCCTGTTACTGGGCTGTAGTAATTTTGTGCAGACTAAGACAGTCTAATCCAGTAAAAGATTGGGTTCTACGCACTAACTTTATAAAGGGATGTATGTTTACTAACATCAGTCTGAAGTAACAACCTGTATTATTTAAAGTATGACATTTGTAGAAGCATCGCTAATGGGTTTCTTGTTAAAGTTTGACTGTATCTTATTTCTCCTGCTTGTCTCTTCTGGGCTTCATTTTAACCATTTTACTTTTACTTTCTTATAACTAGGTGCAGTGACTTTAGGTTTGGTTTCAGGTGGGTTGATGGGGAGGAAGAAAGTTTTGCATCCATTTTTTCCTGTTGCTTGTCCACATATACTATTTTCTATCACACTATGGTCCTTGACTAAGCAGTTTCATCCAGCTGAGAAGTAACGCAATGGTTCCCTAAAATACTATAGTTCATATCCAGAAAGGATTTATCTGTGCTACAGAAAAATTTTGCTAGTTCTACAGATTGAGTGGCTTTTACTGACATGGATCATTACTTCTCAATATCCAGTCAAAAGCTTTTTTGCACCGCACTAAGTCCTGCCTCACTAAGTCTGGATACAGCAAATTATTTTTTAATTTGAATGGAGGCAGGAATACAAGCAGAAAGAAAGATACAGAGTCAATGTATGTGTTATCTTTTGCATTCTTTGTTACTTCAAATGTTCTTTCAGAAACAGGAATTTTTCATTAAGGTAAGCTTCTGCTTCATTTCTTACAAATTATCTTACATCTCAGACTAGCAAGCAAAGCCTCAGGATAACTTAAGAGGTTTCAAAGGAACCATAACAGCATTAACCTAATGCTTTAAACTTAATTTGTCACATTCTGTTTTAACAACCAAGGAGTAAAACATTTGATGACATCGCTTGCTTTTTTGTTTGTTTTTAATTCAAATCAGATTGAAATTCCTCCCAAAGCAGTACTAGTATACTTACAGAATAAACTATAGGCAGAGTGGCTTTAGACTCAGTCCACCAAATTGTAGTGCATACCTGACTGACAACACTGGATAACTTGACATTTAAGTGTCTGGTAATTGTCTGAGCAGTCTCATCTGTACCTCAAACTGAGTAGTTTCGATCAATATTCAAATGTCTTGCAGTTATCAGTTCATTGATCTAGAAGGATAGAAATATATACTGCTGTTAAGGAAAATACAAAAGCAGCAAATACTCTTAACTTCAGTTACCCTTATACAACAGCTTTCACCATGATTTTTTCAGTCCTTAGGTATCAGTGATAAATCTTTACCTATCATGCAACATCAAGAACTACTTCTAGATAGAACCTAGAACTACTAGGTAGAACCAACTATGTTGCTGTAACTGCATAAACGTATTTTAAAAATACTGCAAAGCCATATTAAACAGGTAGGACATTACTACAAACATTGCTTCTTCTGAAGCCATGGACCATGGCATTTTTCTTCATGCAGTGCTTCATGGGACAGGCTGCAGAAAACCGATCAGCTGGAACACACATATTCCCTGAAGTTCACCTGCAACAAGCATTTCATCATCCAACTAATATGTTCAGGTATATTTGGACGCCTATTATCCCATCATAATTAGGCAAATTCACAGAGCCAAACAAGTATGCTAACCATGCTGGATTTCAGTATTATGCATCAAAAAAGCACCCCAAATTAACAAGGCTTCAGGCATCTGCCCTGAAAAACAAAAGTTTTAACTCAAGCTCAGCAAAGTTGTAAAGGGCAAGATCTTCCAACACAGCCTTTAGAAATCACAGAGACACAGTTACAAGCGTTTCCCACAGTATAGTACAAGTTTAATTGTGCAAAAATACAGTCATTAAGACTTCAGCTTTGTTGTTAACTGACCACAGTTACAGTGATTTACATGTACTGAAACTGGTATTGTAAGTGGAGCAAATACACCATAACTGGTGCCGGGACATGAGCAGAGGTTCAGTACATTTAGATACTGTTCTGAAATTATTTAGATAATCAGTATTTAACTACCGTACATAAAGACAATCAAATAAAAGACATCTAAAATGAAAGCTAGTAGCAGATTAATGAAATTTAAGGTTACACTAACTGTAAAGGACACATAATATGGCTTAGAGAGATTTCCCCAGTGATGGCCAAGAATCAGCCTGCAATACGGCAGGTATGAAGTCTAGCTCCTCTTCATTCCAGTATATATTGTGTTTCAGCAAAACTAAAGACTTCCTCATGTCACTATTTATTTCAAACACAGGAAGACAAAGCATTACAAAGCTTTAAAATTGTGTTTAAAACTGACACCCTAATGGTGTTGGAGAAGAAATAACTGAGAAATTTCTATTTTTAAAGAGTCCTACTGCAGCTGACACACAATATAATCCCAGAGCTTAATCATTTGGCTCCACCACTTCATAGAACAAAAATATCGCAAAATACACCCAAAAGGAATGGTATTGCTGAATCCCCTTAGCCCTGTTAAAATCTTCCTATAGTGCCTACATCACTGAGAATAAAGTAGTTTTCAATGCAATTCTTCTCCTTGCACATTTGAGTTTTAACATAACTGGATCAGACATTCTTAATTTTATTCAGTGCAGCTACTTTTTGGTCTTAACAAATCTATGTGCTTCTTTCACAAGTGTTTCGACATCTTCATTATCCTTGTCTTCTAAACTTGGTTCCCAATCAGAATCTTCATCAGTAGGTTCACACTCCTCTTCCTCATCGTCTATGAAGCTGTCATTAAGATCGTATTCATTTGGTTCACCATCATTGTCACTGTCTTCCTCCAAAGCCCTTTTTCCTGTAGGGACAGAAAAGTAATAATATATTCATGAATCACAAATGTAGAAATAAAAAGACCATCCAGAGACTATCTAGTTAACCTGTCTCTAAAAGGGAAAGAATCAACTAAAGCACCAATTCTGACAATTTTCGGTTAGATTTTCAAAACTCACGAAACATTTTACCACCTCTCTGACACCTACTGCAGTGCTTATCTGTCTAGAAAGCTTTCCCTAGTGGCTTAAATCCAAATTTCTCTTCACAGTGAAGCCAGAAGCCTATTACTTGTCTCTTTGCAGCATGTTTTATTTCATGTTTCTTTTTCTTTCTTTTTTTTTTTTTAATCTAGGCTACACTACCTTTGATTTTCCCCTTATCTGTCATGCTTTCTGTACATCTGATCTTTGATGCTCTTTTCTGGAATACAAGTGTTTTTCACAATGTCACGGCCCAAACAGAGCTCCAGGTAAAGCACTGACCATTCTGGACAGACATAAGGTACTATGTGCTTAACCTACAATCATCTGGTTAATAAGAAAAAAAAGAATCAACACTATGAACACTTTTCATAGCTACATTTCTCAAAATATTGAAAAAGAGCATTAAGATACCGCGTATTACAGCCCATGGCCTGTTTCTGCAGAACTACTACTTAAAGGCTAAGAAATGATGTAGCTGATTACCCTTCATTGCACAGAACACAGTATATTACAAATTACACTTATTTTCTCTCTCCAATTTACAACGATTCCACGTCCCTACTCTGTCCCCTCCAGGGCACAGACTGCAAGTCCTCCCATCCATGTACTGTGTCCAAGTATAATGTCCATCCTCTGCTCCCTGTGCAACATTATCAGACACAATACTCACCTGTTGTCTCTAACCGTAATTCTCTGAGAGCTGTCACAGAACCAGGCTGGTTTCAAACAACTGTAAACAGAGGCCACATTTTCTACTACCACTTTGAAACCAGTATATGGCCTCCTAACTGCCAAACCAGAGTTTAAGTTGATTAGCATACAACTTCCTGGCTTCTCTCTCTAGTCTCTATGATCACACCCATTATTCATGATTTTCAAGAGCCACGTATACCCCGAGACTGGATCCCAGGGTGTGCAAGTTTCTAAGTACTATTTAACTTCTGTTTATCTTGAAATGAAAACACCCATTGTCACTGGTATTAATGGTATCAGATTTACCTTCTAAGCAAAAGACAACAAAAAAGGAATACACATTGCAGCCTACTTCTATATATAAACGTTAAGAAAGATGTATTGTTTGGTGTCTGACTATTGCTAGATGGCTATTTTGCCCCTACATTTTGTCTTCATTCATACACACAGAAGCTATTTTATACTCTCATTCTCTGAGAATCTTACACAGCTTTTATTTCCTGGTGTTTCCTGAGGCTCTCGTGACAGAAAATAATCTGCTAGACCCCTCACCTCTTAAGTTCTCAGCTTGGATCTACACTGGATAGTTTGTGCTTCCTTACTGAACAAGGGTTAAGGAAATGCCAAACACTGAACACTTCTTTTCCAAGCTGAATGCAGCCTACCTGTTTCTCAGTTCACTTAGCCTATTTTCTTATACAGTCTTCTAACCTTCTATCTTCAAAACTTATCATTTTGCAGTGCATTTGCCTTCTGCCTTCATACTATTTCACAATATTCCGTATTGGCAGGAATCTAAGACTAATAAACCTCTCTTTACAAGGAATGGATGCTGCTCGCTTCACATTCCCAAGCTTTTTTTGGACAGCTTGTCTTGCAGTATTTCTTTAATTGTTCAAATATGTTGGCAAATTCACCCATTTAAACCAATTCTGCTATTTGGAGCATTGATTTGGCAGCAGCTTTGTACAGACACTACCATGGCGGTAGTGCATTCTCCTTTTATTTATCAGCAGCTGTGAACTTTCAACAAGTTTATTCCCACTGCTTCCTGATTTTGATAGATTTTTTTTTATTTTTTTTTATTTTTTTATTAACATGTTCTACAAGCTTACACTATCTCCCTTTTTTCACTATTTCAATTTTATTACGTGTGCACAGTTTCTCATTAACCACACTGCATTAATATGCCGATCATGTTATCCTGTCCTTAAGTCATATCCCTGAGTAAAACCATATTCATTCCTCTTCTCAGCCTCTGTATGTTTTCCTTTATCTTGCGTAGAGATAACCTGTCAACAATCTCATAAAGATAATTTGTCTGTTGTCGTTCTGTCAATTTTTGTCATTATCTGTCATATGAAATTATAGATACATATTTTTCCTCAGCTGTAGACCCCAGTCCAGATCAATTTTTATGTCAACCCTAAGTATTTCTTAGCAACCTGAGGTCAAAGCCCCAGATACTCAAGCTGTGTGCATGTGGTGATCAAAAGAGAACACCAGTATCTTGCGTAGTCAGATCCCATCCTCTATCAGTTGCATTTTTCACTAGTGGGAACATTAGTATTCCAGAATTATGTTATCGTCTGATTAATGTTTTATGATCTCTAGCAATTCTCATCCAAGGATTCCTAAAGCATTTAGAGCATTAGCCAAGTCCCTCAAAGATGCACTATTTTATGCGTAAATTGTGTTATAGAGACACTGAATGACCTCCTAGAATAACGTCGGGTACATGTGACAGCCACAGATAGAAGTTGAGAAAAATTCCTAAAATTTACATTCTTTGAACGATTGACTGTGCACAACCTAGCAGAAAATCCTGAAAATGCCAACTGACAATGTGAGCTGCAATCCACTATAATGCTTGCTGGTTTGTTGTCCATCAGTCTTCAGATGAAGTTAATCACTTCCATGTTTATCCATACCAGCAGAATTTCTTATACGAATCCCAGCCCATGGTGTTACAGAATCAATCGTCTCAGAGGGGGAAAGGTCATAACAAAGATGCTAAATATGGCAAGAACAAAATCCCTCTTCTCAGATTACACTTACAAAAATAAGCCCAAGACCTACTTAGCAAAGAAAAGCCATTCTTCACTTTCACAGCACTTCAGGTGGTATTTTACAATAGAAATAGGAATTCTGGCAAAGTATTCATTACTTCCATCAAAATACGTATTTTGCTGTTTTCCTAAAAACGTAGGAGCATACCACATTTTTCCTCCCTGTAGGTCAATGCTTTTAGGTTCTTGTAGTGAATAATGCATTTCTTTCCATATCTTCACACTCCACCTCTTTCTGTTACAGTTTAATTCAGCCCTATAGCCCCCAAAGCAGCTCATTAAACACAATTCCGCCTTTTCTCTGATACCACATTTATAAAGATGACCTTGAAACTTTCTCTTGAAATATAGGCTCCATAGGGAGACAAGCTTACTGACCACCTCTTTAAAAAAAAATCTGGAAGTTAGTTGCTTAGCTTGCTGGAAAAACTAGGAAGAAGTGTGCAAGAGAATGCTGCACGATCCACAGCAATAGCATGTCATTCATCTAGGTACTGTCAATTTAGTAGTAACAATTTAGTGACAGCACCAACTCTTTTTTCTTCTTCTTACTTTCTCCCTTACATTATAGCTCCCTTGGATTATATCTCACAACATAGATCTCATTCCCTACAAGCAATTTGCAATCCCTTTGGTGGCAATTAGCCTAAAGACATTAAAAACTAAACATGTCAAATGTCACATAGTCAGTATCCTTTCTTCATGTCTGCTGGAATTTAAACATATTTGCATGGAAATTAATTCTGCCGTGCTCAACAGTGCAGCAGTGCCACACAGCATGAAATAAAGGTTAATGGAGCCCTGTCTGTCTGTGTGACCTTGCATGGCTTAATGTGGCTGCCTCAGATAAGAACTTACTGAGTCTAACCTTTTAAGAGCTTTGCCCTAAAGAGAACTAAGCAAGTTAGTCAATAAGACTTTGGGGAAAAAAGAGTCAGCATTAAGAACAGTATTTTAATTAGCAAATTCCCTTTCGCTCCCTGTGCAGAGAATATGATTTTTTTTCCTGGTTCTTATTTAGTATGAAGAGTTGATTTTCACTTCCATGTTCAAGCTTCATGAGTTCACAAGATAACTCTTTTCTATATATAGCCATTCTTGACTGGCCACCTGCTGGGAGGTGTGCACATGGTATCTACCATTCATGTAAGGAAAGTGAAGAGTGAATATCATTAGACTTTCAGACTGCTCTTTAAAGCTCACTTTTAAATTATTTTAGAAAGCTTCACACATGGAAGCTGAAACAAAAGAAGTCTGGAAACAGACCTGAAGGTTTTAAAAACCTGGAGTCTGTACACATGCAACACATAAATTAACATTGTTGACAGCAGCAAAGCAAGCTAGGTGCACTGCTGGCAAACAGAAGATATATTTGGATAGAGTTTTAGAGTTTACATCATAAAGAGAGCCTGTGCTACTACATAATCCCCACTGAAGACTTGAAACTGAAGAAAGAAGGATACGTATGTAGTCTACAGCAAAAGCTGCCCCCAACTCAAAGGCATTAACCTTCTTCTACACTTCAGCCCTAACAAGACAGTACCTCACTTGAAACAGATACCTCAGAGTACATACAAGAAAAGCTCATTAGCACAGATATTATTTGATAGTTAAAGGACAGTGCAACACAGAAGGAATATATAATGGTTTGAAAAGCAATCACTCTTCACAGAATCTTATCTAGTTGTATATGAACTATCAGGTCCTTCTATCCAATTACAACCCTTGTATGTATGGAAAGAGCATACAATTTAGCCATGTCTTTTTCAAAGGTGAAACATCAGTTTGATTTCCTGTCTGCTTCCAGAGAAGTACAAGTATGCTCATCCAGGTAGCTTAGCACAAACTGAATTTCAGCACTACTATTTGTAAAAAAGCAAGCAGGGTTTCACTGAAGCGAAATAATAGTTTTTTCCTCAGGTAAGTATTATCATCTGCATGACTTTTAAATGACCCAAAAAACAAAGCAGGGTAGACATGGATGCGCCCATTCACACAATTAGAACATACTAACCATTCTTTGAAGTTCGCTGTCGGGTTCGTCTGTCAGTTCCTAATGAAATAAAAGTTACTAGTGAGGACAGAGTACAATCTAGTAGCAGTCATTCACATAGACTGTGAATAAGCAACCGATCTATTAAAACGAACACTGCAATGAGTATGCCATGTTCACAAGAGCCCCCCCCCCCCCCCCAACAAAAAACTATTCTGTATTGAATGATTCCTGAGAGATTCACCAAATTAACTTTTTCTTGCCATTATAAACCATTCCCTCCCCACAACGATCTCACTAAGACTGGTATTATTAAACAAAAAATTCAAGTACTTCAAAGTATTTAAGCATTTTACACCATTGCTTCAGTAAATGCAATTTCTCCTTACTAATGTCATAATCCCAATTGTTTAAGTAAACTACATGATCATTACGTGTCCATAACTGTACTGCCATGAGTTGTTCTTTATTGCATTGGGATTTCACATGGAAAAAAACTCCAAGTGCAATACTCAAAAAAAAAGTACAAAAATGCAAATTTCGATTTGAATTCTTTAAGAACACAGAAAACAAACAGAATCTCTCTATATTTTTCAACAATTATGGAAATAGGAAAGACTAGTACAGTTCAGAATAAGGAATCAAATTCAGTTTTAGTTATATTAAAGGAAGGAGGCATTCTTGCTATTTTTACTTTAGAGCATCACAAGACTTAGAAATTGTGTTACCCCAGAAATTCCTATCAAAATAAAAATACAAAGCAAGAATGAAATCTCAAGATATAACACTCCTCGCAGCTGAAGCATTTCTGTGTACATATTTTGCTATGGGGACAGGAGAAAACAGGAGAAAAGCTGTAAAAATAATTTATTGCAGTATCCATTCTAAATGTTGAACACTTCAGTAGTACCTACGCATATTCCCAGTTTTCATTCTTATACTACAGATCTGAACAGAGGGGAGAGATCTGGTAATATCACAGCATGCCATGTACATGGTATATGTATAGCCATTCGTGAAAATATTTAGATGCCGTATGGCGTTGGTTTTTTTTCCCCCAATATCTAAGATACAAGAGCATACAAACCATGTCAATTCTCTGACCTATCTTGTCTCACTTCAGTCAATAAACACTTGAAGTGAGCGCAAGTCTGAAGTGGCCAAGCAGCCTTCCTTATTACAGACAATGGCAAGACCTCAAGCTTAAGAACAGCAAGAGTGCAATGCAATGCAGAGTAAGTTACAAATAGTGTTTTTCGTTTCCAGTATCTTACAGCATTGTAATCCAAAATTTTTGTATCCATTGCTGGTTTGTTCCCCCACATACAAGCACTTTGAATTCTATTGAACAAGGTGTGATATTACCTGGAGGTGCAGTGTGCTTGTATTCCAGCTTATGCTGTGGATTCTTCCTGCAAATAAAACAGCAAAAGCATGATTTGTCACTGGAGGCCCAGACCTCCTTGGTATTTTGTGCATATAGTCATAGATCAGAAAGCAATGAACGTCCTGAAACGAGAAATTAACTCATCAGCTAATTAAACAGTTTGGGAAAATTGCAGCATTTATAAAGAATTGATTGTCTTAAAGGACCACACAGGAAGGCCACAGGAAGAATTACTCCTTTCTACAGTATGCTGCTGCAATCCAATAAGTTCCATTGCAACTTTGCATTGTCTTCTACAGAAACAATAGCATCAGAGCAATGAAAGAAAATTTGAAGCCAACATGCTCTTAGACCTCCAAAATATGCTCCCTTCATTCAAACTGTGACTAACACAGGTAATCAACACGCACCAATTTAATTCGTCCCTCCCACACCCCTCCCAAAACATTTATCCAATGCTGGATAAAAGAAATTAACTTAGTTTAACTTGTGTTGTGCTTACCTTGTTAGCATACTACAAGGCTTTTCTCAGGACTGCATGCTAAAAGAGTTTCAATCCCATTTATTTTTGCTCCAAAAATTTAGATGTTTCTAACTTTTTAAGAAAACCAGTTCAGTTAGGTTATTTTCTGCTTCTGAAAATAAATAGCAATTAAAGACCACTATTCCAAAATGACACTCCCTTTGGCACTCCCTGAAACTTGAGACGAATTTATATAACTGCAGTGTGCATATACTTCACAAAATACCTTTGCCACAAAGACTGCCTTTGTAAAACCATTTGCTTATGTGTTTTATTCTTCAACAGAACAGAATAAAGTTACTCTTCAGCTAAAAAAAAAAAAAAACTTATTTTTATCACTGCTTGTAACAAATTCAGAAACTTCAACCAGATTTATAATTCTACCGGTACTGCCAACCTGAAGTATATTGTGTACACATTGATATTTATCTGAATGAAAAATGGAAATATTGCTTCCTACAAAAAAAAATAGGCAGTTTTTTTCTGCACCATTTCAATGTTTTATTACCATCATCAGTATCAGACCATTCAATCCTAAATCAAGACATCATGTTTAGATCATTCTCTCAATTACACTCACTTCAAATAGTAGCCAATAAATAAAGACAACAAAAAATATAAGAAAACTCTTCAAACTTCATCTGTTGGTAAGTTTAAAGAATTAGCATTGTTTCATGAATGCCTCATATTCTCTACCCCAAAAGAATTAAATACAGATCAAGAAGTCATGAAGTTATATACAGCACAGAGGTTGTCTTTTCTCTGTGTTTTGTTTTTGGATAAGTAACCACTGCACTGCTGAAAAGCACATTGGTAATTTCATTACTGGCATAAACTTTTTTTCTGCATTAGCTAAATATAGTATTTTTTAAAAAAAAACAACTACCCTCTTTTTGTTACTTTTCATAAAGCCACTCTTTAGTATTATCATCATCATGCTTTCTGGAAGAGATTGTAGAAAATGCTCAGACATGATCTCTATTAAGAGCAGCTGTAAGTTTCAGTATGCTCTCCCAGAAGTGCTATTTCCTCAGAAAATAGGCTTTTCTCCATTGTGCCAACTACACAGTAGCCATTAAGATTCAGATTGAATATTAAGAACTATTTCTTTACCATGAGGGTGGTCAAACAGTGAATCAGGCTTCCTAGAGAGGTGGTTGATGCCCCAAGCCTGTCAGTATTCAAGAGATATTTGGACAATGCCCTGAATAATACGCTTTAACTTTTAGTTAGCCCTGAAGGGGTCAGGCAGTTGGACTCAATGATCTTTGTAGGTCCATTCCAACCTAACTGCTCTAAGATCTGCTAAATAAAGGTGTAAAATCTAGACAGTAAAGAAAAAAATATAGTAAAACTGTATTTTTCAGAAAATCAGCAGTGCTTAGAAGAAAGTGCAACACAGTGAATTCTGGATTCTACACTGCTGCTACCTGAATTATGCTTTCTATCAAATACTGATAAAAATAAAATAGAGCTTTTGTATAGTCTCAACATGCTTTATCAAATTTTAAACTAAAAATGATAGATCACGAAAAGCACGTAGGAATAAATTGTTTTTGTAAAAGAATGGTTAGCTATACAATGAGAAGTGAAAAGGGTCAATTTCTATGCTACTGAATACTTTACAGAAGTCAAGAATTCATGTTTGCTAGGCTGAAATCACTACCAAATGTTTTGCAAATATTTTGCTGCTCTGGAAGTAGCAGTCTATCCACAGTAAACTTTGGAAAGCAGCAAGAATTTAAGAAGAGCCATAATAATATACTACCCTCACGAGTTAACATCAAGAATTATTCATTACTCTAGCATCACTAACTCCAGGGGAGAACAGTCTTATTCTATAAAATATGGAAAATTATTTATTTACTGCTTCTTACCTATAACAAGCGGTTCCATACGGACATTCAGGACGGTTATCATCGTTACCTTCAGTTAAAATATCTGTTTCATGATAATCATCATCGTTAGGGTGACTGAACTGCTGAAAGTGAATGGGATTCTTCCTGCAAAAAGATGAATACGTATATTGAGAACTGACTGTTCTGTTTAAACATGACAAGTGGAAATAAGAATGGCATTACTGAGTAAGTGGCAACTCGTTTTTTGATCGTTACATAAATAGGAACTTTTACTGTTTAACTTTATGCAGACCCACTTTCAGGATAACAGAAGTTAATTTTTGTCTCAGCACGTGCTCCACAAGAAGTTAAAATGGAAATTTTCCTATTTGCCTTCAGTTTTTACCTTTCAGATCTCCAACACATGCACAACCTACTGAAGTAATCATACAGCATGAATCTTGCTCAGTGGCTGACTGTGGAGCTACAGAAGCTTTATATAAAGCTACTAATGAAGCCTCAACTTGAGTCAGAAGGGCCAATGTATGGTAACTGCAGAAATGTAGACTCTACACACTTGGGAGATTATGTATAGCTTCAGACAATCTGTCTCAACTACTACTTCTGTTGCATATGCAAGTTATTACTCACTTGAACACCACCACATTACTCCTAATGTCCACTGGACAGTACATTGACCATGTTGTCAAGACTGCCGTGGCTACGATGACTTTTTTTTGAGGTATCCAATTATAATCTGAGCAATAAGGACAGGAACTTGTATGGTTAGGACCTAAGGGCTCTGCACATAAGCTGAGTCACAACAGTGTAAGCAATGAGAGCACATCCTTTTGTTCTACAACACTTACACAGTTGAATCCACAAAGAGCAAGTAGTAAATACACACAGATCACTGAAAGAACATTTTAACTGCTTCTAGTCAATAGGTTTGCATGCACACCATACAAGACAAGGCAGCTGTAAATGCCACTTAGAGAACAGTTAGCTTTATAAAACTTTAAGTGATGATAAAAAGAACACAGAAAAACAACTGACTTCATGAGAAATTCATGTAACAGACCAGAACACACTACAAAAATTATAAAGTTAACATACTGTTACTACAAGCAAACCTACTTTTTCCCTATGATTTCTTTTAGGAACACCTTTTCCAAGCATAACTTTTAAAAGCAGGGAATATGAGATATTTTAAAAAATGATTTTCCAAAAGACTTCCACAAACACTTCAGTGATTTACCATACTAACTCTCTGAGTATATAATCTTCAATGTGTTTGTGCAAATTATAAAAGTGAACTGCTTGCCTCAGGCAAGACGAGTGACAACTTTATATTGCAGGATAATTACTGTTTTAATTTATACTTGTTACAGCTGCGTTTATAAACAAAGCCAGGGAAAAAGCTAGCTGCATATAGAGCTTCCCAACTGTTCACAAGTATTCTTTTCTTTAAATTCACAAATACCTGCTACGAACTTCATATGGAACAGCTGATGTTCATTTCAGCATTTCAACTACCACCGCAAGAAAAAGTTGTTCTGTTACAGCTTTGTAAAATGATTAGTTAAGCACTGTGAGCTTTACTAGCCATTCAGGCCTCCTTCTAGGCATTTGAATAGGATTAAATTTCTAATATCAATATTTTTAGACCCCATTTGCCTGGTATCTTTCACTCAAGGAACACAAAAAGCAAACTGAACTCTTCAACGAACTAATTATGAAAAAATACAGCATCCCTTGGATATATTTACACAGGTGACAGTTTTCTCATCATGGTCTTTTCTGTTAATTTCTGCAACCTACAGGATAAGTAAATACTGTTTCACTAGAAATCATTGCAAGGTTGCATTTACTTGCCACTTATTCCAGCATGAGTTCTCAGGAAATGTCACTTCTTATACCAAATTCAGGCCTTACGGAGCTGACTGCTCATTTCTTTTCCCATTTAAAAATAAATGAGATGAAACCAAATCGTTTTACTTGCTCTCAGTTCTAAATGCATAAAGCTAAATTAATAGCAAAATTTGCAAGAACTTAAAGTCATCTGAGACATAATTAATCTCCTCAAGGGAATATGGAAGCAACTAATGTTCTGTGAAATATTTTTTGTGTTTTTTTTTTCCTAGAATAAGATAAGATACACATTTCATTGCATTCACCGAGGAAAGAAGGCCTAATAGCTACCACTTAGACAAACTACTGTATTTTAGGAGATGCACATTTCCTTTCAAAATATTTCTTCAAAACCTACTTGAGCAACAAAGTTCTTATTTTGCTCCTTATTAAAACAAATCCAAACAAACCCCAAGAGAATAAGGGAAGAGGGAAGAAGAAAAATGAAGGGGTTTATATGTACATCCCACTTACTAAATCCTTAGGCTTACGATTCTTTGGGGTGGTAGATGATGTTCCACAAAATGTGTGTTATCTATGGAGCATCTTAAACATGTTGTACTTCAGATGCTCAGGATTAGTACAAACGTCATCTTTTATCTTACCTTTACCTGGATAACTTGTGCTTATTCCACTCCTATGTGTTGTCCAATGATATCTAGCAAAACAAATATAAGCAGAGATGTGCATAGCTTGTATAAAGTCAGCATCCCATCTCGCAAAAATCTAAAGCTTACGTGCACATCTCTTCCCTTTTATTAAGGGTTCCGTTTGTTTTGAATTTTTAGGCACTAGATATTTAACCTGTTGTAATATTTAGATATTACAACTAAATATGCTACAACTTGAGTTGCGCTCCTATAACTGCTCCCTCAACTTACGCTTAGATTTTGGAAAACAGTTTAGAGAAAGGCCTGCTGTATGCTGGGAGTAGCAGCATTAGGTCAAAGCAAGAGCAACAAGTAGGGAGGACACAACGGCCAAGAAGGGCTAAAGGCCAAGAAGCTGTCATCACCTGCAGCTCACTGCCTCCTGCAGCCATCACCCTTGTCTACTGATTGTCTGGCAGCCTCTTTGGAATCCACTAGCTTATGGAAATGGCAGAGAAAAACTTCCAAGCTGGAAGGTACAAATATGTCATCCTAACCAGAAAGCTTTTGGAGTGGATCCAACAGCAGCCAGGTTGCTGAGGTTTATATGCTGCCTAAAAGCATATTTTAAGAATAAAGTTATGACAGATTTGCATTCTCATAAACAGTCATATTAGCACACCCCACAATTACTGCAATTTTGCTATGCTTCACAGGAGCTCTGAAGTTGCAATGCAGAAAACCATGCAAGTAGAAATGACAAGAATCAGTGAAATTGTCTCAAACCCAAGTCGAATATTGCTCAGTGAAATATTTAGGACAGCTTTTCATCTGTGAAACTACCAAAAGTAACTTAAAAGTATTCCTAAAAATCAGAAGATGGGGTTTCTCCCATATCTCACTTTTCACAATCACAGAGGCACCATTCACATAGGACACACCTAACGTTTATTTTCTCAGCTACTACAGAAACTGATAGAAAAGATGTAACGGATTGCCAGCACTAGCTATAAAGCCATAGAATTCAAGCTTGAAGTTATGCCACAACTGTGCACATGTACTATTTTTGAGTTCCAAATTGCAAGTTTTATTAGAAAACAGAACTCAAAAAAAAAAAAGAAATACAAGTTTTCAGCTGCTGGATTTACAAGTTTAAGGTGAAAGGAAAAATAATAAGTTTTCATAAACAAAGAGCAAAATGTTTGAAACAATGCACATACAAATCCAAAGGTTTATTGTGCCCTGCTCTGACAGCTATGGGAAAAAATTATACACATTTAGTCAGAACACTGTAGTGCAAACAAGCAAATGAATAAAAATATGGAGAATTGTGGGTTATAGTTTCAGTGATGAAGGTCTACCACACCTTCTAAGCGACCCTTCAAAAAGGGGGTTGGCTTTGGATCTTTTGCTTGTTTGTTTTACATTCCTTCTTCTTCCAACTTTGGAAAAGCAAGCAACAGACAGGAAAAAGAAGAAAAGTATTCAAAAAGCTAGCCACATGACAACAAATACGGTTTTGTACAACGTACACAGAGCACTTCGCCTCCTAGCGGTAACAGCAGTTTGTTACAGTTTGGTAAAGCTTCAGGCTATCTCAGAAGCAGAATCCAATACTGAAATACGATGACAAAAAAGAATCTCTGGAATGAGACGTGGATATCAACCTCAATTCTTTCAAAAGCATTGTTTCCAAATCCATAAATTAGTAAACTGAGCCACAGGTTCAGAACTATTTCCAAGATGTTTGTATTTCTTAGAGAAATCAATAAAAATAATAGAGCTAGCATTTAACCCTTTCAGATCAGGCTGTTTTACTACACACTTACCAAAAGTGCTCTTAACAGGAGCTTATAAAATAAAGACAAACTCTGAAGAGCACTTAGTCTATGAATAAACAACATTTTACGAATAACAAACATATCTGACCGGAGAGTATTTGCAAAGCCTAAGGATTTCAAGAGGGTTGGTGGTCTGGGGTTTTTTTGTTTGTTTTAAAACAGATTTACTTCACCCAGAAAAAACTTCAAGGAAATGCCACAATTACCAAAACAACACTCACATAAGATGTTGGCCCCTGCAGAGCAGCTTGTTAGATAGTGTTAAAAGATATTTTTCACAGGGCTAAGCGATGGAGACAGAAACCAACTACCCATTGTACTCAAAAGAGCACTCAAGGCAGCTCCTCTTCCTTAGGAACTCAAACTATTTTTGCTCAAGAAAAATGCTACACAATGAAAAATTGAATATGCTATAGATTATTTCCTTTAAAGCATCCATTCACAATACACTTTAAGTACACATTCTGTTAAAAATACAGGTAACTGAAATGACTTGCTAATCTCATAAAGTTTCCTCGAAGTCAAAGCTGATGTTTTTGGTACTTCATACTTACAGAGTAAGATTTTCTTGTGTATTATTCCATGACATGCTTTTTCTTATACCGTGGTACTTTCTGAAAGTATTGCTGCCAAAAGTTTTAGAATAAAGACCTAAGAACAAACATGCACATGCAGATTCCTATTCCACACAACTTTAACTAAAATTTCCTTTCTTAAACGTTAGAAATCATTCAGTATATCAGAGCATTAAATCAGCTTAACCCCCATACATGGGAAAGCTAGCCTGAGAGGAATTAAAAGTAGCTGGGCAAACTAAATGACGCATTTGTACTATTGGATCAGCTTAATTGTCTAACATTTTCATTATATTCATTAAAGGCAAAAATAGAGGTACATGAAAAAGATGCATGAAAACTAGAAATTTGACATGACTTAACACAGCAGCTTTAAGCTTTTGATTTACAAAGTTATTTGCACATTGAGCATATACAACAATACATTTACTTATGCTAGTCACTGGTCTTCCTACTCTTCAAGCCCCCTGAAAATCACTGGGCCCACCGGCCGCTTCCTGGATTAGCCTCATCTTTTGTACTTCTGATTTATGTGGTTTTATCCAGAGCTCGAAGTTGCCTTCTACAACAGTTCTCTGGCCATTGGTCTGGCCTCAAAACCACCACTAGGTTTGACTTAGCAACAGGTGGCGCTCCAAATCTTTTTCCAGGCAGAAGAAATTAGCAGGAGTGCATACACTAACTTCCGATGTTTTAGAATTCCCCTGGAACATCTGTGTCACACGGAAGATATGTACGACAGATCTTTCACCACAAATTGAGTGTTAGACAGGGAAGAAAAGAGATTTCCACTTGAAATACACCAAAGAAGCTGACCAGGTAGGGGTTGAAAAGGAATATGCAAGTATGCTTATTGTATTCCCAGGGAAGAAGTAGAAGCTGAACAAGAAAACCTGACTGGCGAAGTTATAGTAAAAATAATTTTTGATTACTTGGGGATGATAAGACAGTATTTTAAACATTCAAATCATAAAGCATGCAATTACTTCAATAAATACAACTCTCTCCTGTAAAAGTTTTATCTGCTAATAAAACAAGCCTACAGGTCCTATGTTGGGCACCGCAGCCATTTACACCTCTTTTCCCTGCTGGTACCTGTACTTGGCTAGTACATGCAGGTTTGTTATTTCTTTTCTTTTTAAAAATGGACCTTTTTTTTTTTTTTTTTTTTTATTTCCTACAACACTTTGTTTTGTAATTTGCTGAAGTACTTCATCCCTCTTTTGGGTTTTATTAGCAGTTAACAAGACCTCCTGGCTCCTCCTTTTACACTTTTAAAGCTGTATTTACACCATTTATTTCTTATCAGTCCCATGCTTACCGAAAGATTTTTTTTTTTCCCAAATCAAACCTTGCAGTGACATTCTTGTTTTCTCTTCCACAGCTAATAAGTTACTTCTTAATAGTATGCTAACTTAAGCTAGTTTTAATTTTGTTTTACCTGTAACAGCCTGTTCCATACATGCAAGGTGTCCTCTTACGCTTGATCTGTTTGGAGCTTTCTGAAGCATCTACAGTTCTGGTTGTATCAGAAATTTCAGTCTCATAATCCAGATCTGCATCAGGCTCATGAGTCCCTTCCTGGGCACCAAAATATTGGGAAATCCTGCCCCAGAGAGCTTGTTGGCTTGTAGAACCAGTGATCTGTTCTTTGTTTTCTGATTCCTCAATTCTATTTGTTTTATTGGAGATCTGACCTGTTGTTTTAGACCGTTTACTATGCAGCTGCCTATCATTTTTCTCCATAGCACTTCCAGTTTTTTTTGTTTCAGTCTTGCCATTTCCTTCCATGTTTCCCATGGTACTCTCAAGAGGAAATCCAGATGCATTCTGTGGAACAAGGTTACATTTTGAACAACCTGAAAATTTACACTATTCAGAATTAAAAGCATTAAGGTCAAACTCTATCCCATGTTGTCATTCCAGTTCTCAAAATCTTCTTCTCCACTTTTCATAGTCAAAAAAGCTGCTACACACAGCTGCCAAATGGAAGGTTTAGGTTAAAAATCACACACACAATATACAGAAAAACTTATCCTAGAATTTCCATCCTCAGCTGTGGTTCCCTCACAACATGCATAAGCACCTCTCTTACCACCTCAACCTGTAAACAGTCTAAGCATTTTAGTTTAACTCTAGATTAAAAGTACTGTTCCTTAAAAATGAATGTGGGTTATACATGTGAGGATATAGTAATCTAGAACATTCCTGTATGAGAATCAATTTTAATTATTAAGTGCCAAAATATATTGGAGATATATATACAGATTAATATTATTTTTTTTTAATGTGTATGAGAGATATATGGGAACCAATACATATACACCTTGAGCTTAATCCTTCCCCGAAGATATCTGCAACACTTCAGCTCATGACTTCAAAATAATAAAAAAAGCTTGTTGGGCAAAGATAACAGTTTTGACAAATACTGCATTTTAAATTAAAAATATGTATATATAACACTGAAAGTAAGAGACACTTGCTTCAAATAAAGAATAGGAGGAGAAATAACCAAGACAAAAACAATGTCCCAGTAACCAAGACATTATCCGGAAGCACACCTCTATTGAAGGCTGAGCTACTTTGATACACTACGGAACTATTCAAAGGTTTATCCTCTCTACAGTTCCTTCTCTGAAGTTCCAGCTCCAGTAAACTTATACTTCGTTTTCACTGATGTGTTTGGCAGGGACTGAAAGTCAGCTGGTAGTTTTCTATTTGATCTTGTCCCTTTCAATGCAAATCTGACAACATGTAAACCACAACTGAAGACAATTATATATGAACAGCAATGTGATTAAGAAAGTACAAATTCAGCATTAATATCAAATGGTCCTGACTGCAGTGTATTTAGTGAGTCAACTCAGGGACAAAGATGACTTTTATGAGGCTCCCAAACTAAATGCTTAAACAATTGCAATTTAGGAAGTAAGCCTTCAGGTGCAAAACGACGCTTTTTCTAACTTGCTGCTCCCACTAGTGACTTCTCACTACTACATGCTTTACTCTCCTTAGACATACAGAGGAAGATGATTCAACACTATCAGAGTTCTTATAATGACTCATTAAAAAACTGTTCGTAATCATGGAAAAAACAGCATTACTTGCACTCATTATAACGTGTCTATGACTGCACTGCCATCTGGTGGATGGCTGGCACTGCGTGTTAGGATTCGTTTCACTTCTTGCCCTACAGCAAATTTCCTTCAGTCAGCTGAAATGCGACAGCAGAAGAGTGATTTTGGTTTTGATAATAAAATTTAAATGTTTCAGTTTTCTATGACTTATTCGTGCAAGTAAAAGTAATAATTATTTTTCCTACAAAGCTCAGAAGGCAATTTCTTACACTATGCTTCAGATAAAAACTATTTATGAAATTCTGCAGTTTCTAAGTATGAAGCCATACTTGTTTTCTCCTATTAAATGAAACAATTAATTATATAGTCACTCACCTTACAATTTGACAAAGAAAACAGCACTGCAGCTAGTATAAATGTTCCTCGCCAACAAAGCTCACCATTCAGAACACTTTTTCAGATTAAGAGATCCTGTTATATTAAAACTACCTTGACGGGTAAGCTCAAACTCTCCACAAGTAGATCATTTCATTAACCTCAAGATTAAAATAATAATAATAACAACAACAACAACACACCACTTGTCCATGTCAGAACTGATAAAGCATACAAACGAATAGCATTCTATCAAATCCTATAACAGATCAAGGCAATCCTAGAGCTAGAGGCTAGGAACTCCAGGTTGTTCACTTAAAAATCAGTAAAAGCCTTAGTTTGTTCTCACCAGAAGGTGTTTTGAGGATCATTATCAATGACAAACATCTTTTCATTATTAGCAGTGTACTATCAGTAAGTATGTAACTGTCCATAAACGCAGTTTTACTTTGAAGACATACAGCCTTCATTAACCAGTCAGTAGGACTGAAGTCTGTTTGCTCATGACCACAGACCATTCTGGATTTCAGACAACTTTCTTTCCTTTTTTGATTCCTGTTGAAATAGCATAAACACATTCTGCCACCTTTCTACAAAATTTAGCAGTTGATGAGGCTTGTATCATAATTTTCTGGCCATAAAACTTAACCAGTTAGAATGGCACCACTTTGGGGAAAAAGTCCACAACTGCGTTACGTCAGTGTCATACTATCACCTACCGCTGAAAAGGGTTCTCCATAAAAACAAACCAAACTCCAAGCCAGTTAGCATGGCTAGCAGACCAGTAATTTGGCCCATGCCTCTCAGGCCGCCTGCTGTAAAGCAGAAAGTCTGGGATTTCATGGAACATGCACAACCTAGATTCCAGGTCCCAAGAAAGAAGCGCAGAAAAACACTTGTTACCAAGTCTCCAAAGGCATCCAGAATCCTTGCAGCAGAGCTGTCCAATGAACTGGCATTTCAAAAACAACTGTTAAACACAACAAATCACAAGCAGAACACATAATTAACATTGCAAACCCAACCTTACACTATGACATTGCCAACTAGGTTCTTATTTTTGAAATACAGGTTTTGCTGTGAGCAAAAAGTTACCTCAGATGAAGGGGGGGACAAACAGCTCCTTTCCTCTTCATCTATCAAATTCTCTTCAATTTCAGAAGCTAATCTTTTTCTCTGCAGCATGTTTACATCTGATTTTAATGATTCCATATTGCTTTCTCTCCTTTCTTGGCATTTTATCTTTCTAGTACCTAAAAAAAAAAATAATACTACTTTTGGAACACAACTTCTACAGTGAAATCCTGACTGCAGTAAAAATCTAAACTTATATCTGCGTAGAACACCAGGCAAGAAGTGTGAGGAATAGCAGCAGTTGCACATGCAACTTCCACAATTTTCTCCACTTCCTGTACTCCCAATTTAATTCTGCTTACAGGAATAAAAACTACTTTTTAGATTGAAAAAAATTCAGAGAAAGCTTGTTGGAGAAAAAAGGGGGCAAAGGATATTCTGGACCAACTGTATCAGTATGACTGACAATTAACCTGATCAGCTCCTGCTGTGTAAATGGTAAACAAAATACCCTAGGACTTTTTACTACTGACCTTTCATATAAATATCACTTCAGATTACCAGCTTATACAAGCAAATTAATTATGACATAGTAGAATCAAGGTATGCCTACTTGCCTAGAGAATCACATCATACTTTATTATTTCATCAACCAGTAACTGACAGAGAAAGTGAATGTTGTGTCTCTCTTTGGAACGCTTCATATCCTAGAAAACCAGGAGGTCTCTGTGCTGAAGTATCTTCTGCGTATACAGCCAGGAAAAAGCTATGGCCATGATACCATTTTTGTTACGTTTCCATCTGCTGCAAAACGCGTTCAGAAAGAAGAAACTGATATTAGGAGAACCTAAACTACAATGGAATAAATTGGTTACTTGTATCTGGAAAAGGCCAGGAATTAACAGTACAGAAACTGTGTAGAATTTACACCCTTTGCAAAACATAAACATTTTATAGAAAAGGACTCCACCAGGACACCGCATTGTCAGGTGTCCAGAAAGAGTACTACTACCTGGCACAGACAAAAAAACACAACAAAAAATAATAATAATAATTAAAAAAACACTACCAGGGGGAAAAAAAAAAACACAACAACAATCAGAAAGAGCCCTGTTACATCTCCTCTGTCATTAATCATATGGACAACAGAATTAAGTTTCTGAAGTCTCTGTCTCTTGCCAGGCACAGAACATGGAAAAATAAAGTAATGAATTAGTATTTTCTACCACCACAATTATCATTTAAGAAAATGAGATCAAAGCGCATCAATGTGTAGTGGCATGCAAACCTACCTCCTTTCACTGCAGGCTTAGAAATCCTCTCAACCAGGAGGTCACTTTCCAGCATCCAAGACGGAAGCACCCTCTTCCTTTGAATAGATTTTGACTGTTCATTTTCATCATCATCACAAGGAGGAACCTGAAACATTATTTACTGTTTAGTTCCTTTTACTAGGTACAAAAGAGGAGATAAAAACTAGAACACAAGTTTGTGCGTGATTATGTCCTTCACACACAGCCTGGATTACTACAGTAAGGGCTGACATTTATTGGACTTACTTGTTATCTACTGTACAATGATGTTGCCCAACGTATCCCTATTTTAGCACAGTGATGATGGATATACAACAGAAGGTTTAAGAAAAAGAATACTGTACGGAGCCAGAGGGATTATCAGACTTTCTGCAGGCCATTTTTACTCAGTAACAATAAAACCAACAGACAATGCTAGCTTTGAAAACACTATTTTGCTGGACGAAATGCTGGCTGCCAGGGAAAAAAAGAAGGGCTGTTTACTTGTGCATTTGTTAGGATTTTGACACCACCACTCCATCACAGATATATGATTCAAATGAAACAGGCTGCTAGTACACTCACAGCCCGTACAAGGCATCTACAGTCTAACTATAGTATCTCCAGATATAAATTTCAGAGTCTTTTACCCTGGCTGGAAGAAGAGCCATTTGTTACCCTGGGCCTTCAAACATACTTGCGAGCAGTTATTGATACACAGACCAGAATTTAAGACTGTTTTGCAGTACTATGTTCAGCTCTAATATTGTTATGCCAAAATCTTCATGTAGAAATAGCTACATGATTTTTGTATATTTCAGAGAACAAAATGCCGTAACATAATCATCATAAACAGAAATACACAATAGAAATTTATTCACTTTTCAGGAAAAAGAATTTAGAAAACACCTTTGCTTCGTTTTCAACACATGCTTGCAAATATTTAAAAAATTAAAGACCCACCAGAAGCATAGAATTAGAGTCATTTTGTCTTATTTTTGCAATTCCCTGCATCTCAGAGGTGGAACACGACGGCTCTACTAATGACAGACTACAGGACATCTCAACAGGATGAACACTTGCTGCTGCTTCTGCAACCTCTGGATTGTTTCTGAGAAAACAAAGTAATTTTGTTGAACAAACTCATCATAAATATGAACACGTACTTTTAACCTGAACAGAGGCTGATCTGAACTTTTACCATTAATACACTTCTAAATAGAATCTAACATACTCTTGCATCAACTAACAAAGGAAATCAAGATACCTTCTTGTTTAACTTCCATTGAAAGAACTTTGAATGAACAATTTTCCAATCATTGCTGATCCTTACTGTAGTGTTTCTGTTGACCGAGTATCTAATTTGCAATAGTCAATGCCATGATAAAACTTTGATGAAGTTGAAGTTACAGCTTAGAATTTGTTTTTACTATAAATCAGTTTAATTGCTTATATTAGCTCCCTCCTAAATGCGAATTGCTATGTGCTTCTTACGAAATAAGAAACACAGATTTTTTTGTACGAATTACCTCCATTTACTTCTCACTTTCATCTTTGAATTCAAAAAAGTTATTTGACTTTACAGACGTAACGACTCAAATTCTTTGATCAATTTCGTGCTGCATTTAAGACATTTGCCATTGGTCATATATTAGGAAAAAAACGGTTTGCTGTGTGCTAAAGTTAAGCAACATTTGCATTACTCAAAACCATTATATTTCATTTCAAGAGAAGTTCAACTCATCCTCAAATTTAACACTTCAAAGAATTTACTGAGTGGAGGGACACTAAAAACAAATCCAAAACCCCACATTTCTAGCACTGAGACCGTTTGTCAATTCACCTCCTAGACTTCATGGTTTGTGGGCATACCCATTCAGACCTTAAGTGAGAAAGATTTTACTTAACGGTAAGAAAAAGCCATTAGTGAGAACAGCGTCATTTTTTGCAGGTATTGATACCTTACTGTGCTCTCCACAGGATGAGCAGAAATGACCTTGAAAATATATTTGTCAACCAGTAGGGAAAAGCTATCACCAAATTTCAAGGAGTGCCATTCATGTGCTTCCAACGGCAGAAGACGACCATTCTCAGGAGACTGATAAAAGCATGGATTTACATGAATCTGTGAGATAGAAAGAACAATCAGCATTTTTTTTTTTTAAGATTAAAAAAGCATGTACATATGTTTAGCATATATACAATATACAAAAATACAAAAAGCATGTACATTACGTTTCTATAACTCCCTCCCACAGTTCTGTCATATACAACAAAGCCCTTATGCCACAGTAATAGCTACAGCAATGCTGCAATGTTGAAACGTTAAAGACAAAAAAAGGCAGATACACGAGTTACCACTAACTAGTTCAAATAGTTCTGCTTTTTTTTTTTTTGGTTTGTTTTTAAATATCTACAATTGATCCCTAAAGTTTCAA
Source organism: Anser brachyrhynchus (assembly GCF_964034855.1). Taxonomy (NCBI): domain Eukaryota; kingdom Metazoa; phylum Chordata; class Aves; order Anseriformes; family Anatidae; genus Anser; species Anser brachyrhynchus. The sequence continues at coordinate 2,570,799 of NC_137696.1, read as the reverse complement.
TCCAAGCTGATGAGCACAACACCACAAAAAAAAAAAAAGATTGCATGAACTGGTGTTTTGCCTATTACTTTTCAAGTTTACCTGCACCACAGGTAAGCAAGCTCCTGGCAGGTTTCCCCTAGAGGAGAGGGCCACAGGTCAAGTTCGCAGGGCTACCATTATATGGATTAGAGAACAAGGATATGAACTGCCATTTGCATTCAAATCCTATGAGGCAGTCACAGAGAAAAAGCCATGGACCGAAGTGATGCCCAAATCTGAGAACCACCAACCACAGCACAAATAACAGGTTTGTGATACCAAAGCAGCTCCATTCAGCCCTCCCAGCACTGGTGACCAAAACAGTCATTAATCTATAAAAAACAGAAACTACCACAATCATATCTCATACCTCAGTATAGCCTATGCACAACATCCGAATCAACTGCAACTATATAAAGATTTGACAAGTCAACTATTGTACCAACATTTCAATTTTTTAAAAAGAAGGCGGCTTGATTAGGTTTATTACAACTGAGTTTATTTGCAAAAAGGACATGCTTTGATCAAGACGCAAAAGCTGTAAATTCAGAGAGATTTCTGAAGAAGAGAGAGGCAGTCAGTATAGAGAATGGATCCCTGTCTCAAAATTGTAAACAGGACTACATAGTAATGATCAAACCTCTGCAGTGTTTTGTTTTCTTTTAATTCACCCAACAACTCTTCTGCAAGAGAAAGTTAGTAACGTTACCTACAGACAGAATTACGCAGTAATGGGAAAACAAGGACTACGAAAAGAGAGCAAGGTGAACTGAATGCTATTCTCAGATGAAGCATAACATCACAGGAAAATCTAAAATTGTATAATTATAGGTTGGCTCTATACGCATAATCAGAGAGATTTAAGTTACCGGTTTGATGCGAACCTGGCCATCCACCACTTCCAATATGGCATGTTTTCGGGATACTCGCTTATCTGTAATCTGAAAAGCAGAGACAACTGCTGTGAGAACCATGTACTTCAAAGTCAATATAAATTCCTTTTGCATCAAAATGAGCAAGTTCCCAGATCTAATTGAGCAGAGTTTTAACAGGATTCACTTTTTATATACTCTATTGCTCCAGACTGTTTTAAAACAGTGAAATCAGTGCAGCTTCCCAAAATTTGACTCTCTGCTAAAAGCTGGATAACAACATTAAGATTCAATTTTTGGAATCAGAAGCCTAAGGAATCCAGCACTTCTTAGCAAGTTCTCACCAAAGGCAACAAATGTGCACCTCTGAAGTGAGACCGTTTACTCACTCAGGTGCTTGAAGCTGGTTTTACAAGCTTCAGTTCAGATGTACCAGATTTGAAATGCTTTTCAACTGAGAGAACACTGAAACTGCACTCTCTTTTCTTTAAATATTTTGGCTTTCCACTAGTCAATTCATTAACATAGGTTTGGGGGGCGGGGGGGGCACTAATTACTGTTCTATTCCACCATAGGACCACTTCAGAGTCATCGTTCTCCCTTTCACAGCGTTTTGCATTACACAGAAGGCACAAGCTGCCTAGCTGAACTTTTCATTTCATCATAAAGAGAAACACTAGAGGTCAAACTCTGCCCCAAACAGATCCTTTCAGGTGCCTCTCAGGAAATTTCAGTTCTGTGTTTGCTCCCTCCACCCTTTCCACAGGCAACGGAGCTCTCAGTGCACTTGAACAAAGCACCGGCAAGCGTAAACCTGTGGTACCAGTTCGTGCTCCTCTGAACTTACACTTTTTGGCTATCCAAACACACGTTCTCTCTGGAAATTGTTTAAAAGCAGAAGTTATTTCTAAAGAAATTATCACCTAATTTTGAGAAATAAGAGTCTACGGCCCAAAGAAAATCTTAACAACTTCGGAAAAGGCGATCACTCTTCAGACTACAATCTCTAACAAACACATTTAAACAACAGGCAAACAGATATTCAAGTGGATAAACAAAATAAAAAACATGTAAAATAAACAGTCAACATCTCTGTATTCTGTAACTTAATAGCCCGGAGCATGATGATTACATATACAAATAGTTTTACCTATTAGACCATGCAGACCCATGTTGAACACCCTGTACCTACATATATTTATGCCACATAAAAGTTTTGCCTGATGTTTAAATAACTTTAAAGTATGCTTTAGAAGCATTAGCATTCAGTAACAGTTACCTCTTGGTTCTTCAAATGTGAGGAGTGAACCAGTAGCTTTTAACTGAAATTCTTGTTATTCTCCACTTCCAGAAAGTCTACCAACTTAAAATAGTCAGCTAAAACTACAGACCCAAAAACAACCACAGTAATTTTACCACTGGTTCATTCACAAAAATGTAATACTTGGCCACATTTTGAATAAGGAAATAAGGTTCCAAAGAGCAAAGTGCCATCACAAGAGATAATCATTTTGCTATGGATCTGACAGATCAGGCAGCACAAAAATGGCTATATTGCAACTACCCATGTATTTATTCTCTTAGAGCATTTGACCCAACATTTTTAACAATCCTTACATATACAAACTTTAGCTAGTCACAAGTACATGCTGCGGGATGCCAGCTTGGCTACCAGCATCAAAAAAATCTCTGTCCAGGGAAGAAAAAGCACATCTCACAAGACCTGAAGTCCTCATCTGAGTTATCTGCTTACTCTGCAGTCTTTCACTTTTGCCTCCAGGCAGAATATGGAGAAGATGTACTACATATTAAATCTGCAATAGCCACGTACTTTTGTTTGTCAGCACTAACACACAGAAGTATTACATCTCCATCATACACAGCATGGGGAGCTGTTGGTTTTGTGACCTGGCAAAGGCCAAGGCTGCTTATACAGCAGCAAGAGCGTCCACCAGTCAGTCACACTCATGCTCCAAAAAGCACTGAAACAGTACAGCGGTTTGGAGCTTCTGTTTAGAAAAGGCTATAAACTGCAACAGATTTTAAAAGGATTTTACTTAATTAATTTACATTACCAAATTATGTAAATAGCGTTGAAATCCTCTCATAACTATCAAACATAATGCCACTGCCATGACAGAAACTACTGAAGGCTGCAAAGACCTTTTCTTACCCTACTGCGCTAGAAATAAGCAGAGACATTTTTCTTCTTTTTAAGGTGCTTGTGAAAACCTGAATCAAGTTTTCTAAACATCAACTACACAGAAAACAAAGTGAAAGCACTTGAGAAGCAGACCGGCTGAGAACAGACCCAGAATCTCATAGTTTGGTATTTTGATGTAACAGGTGTGATATTTAGGGCAGTGCACCCGGACCTGAGTGGCAATACCCCACTTTACAGATTTACAAGGCACCTGCCCACGAGAAGCCCCTAGGGATGCAGAAGCGACTCTGTGGCTTTATTGATTCTACAGTGACTCTCCACAGAAAGCTTGAGAAGTTATCCCAGCACCTCAATTCCCTAATATTCAACATCCCAAGTGAGCCCTTCTCTCTGACAACCTCACCCCTCACTCCCACGTACAACCGAGGGATCTACCCTCGGGTTTCCCTACCCCATACCCCAAACGATGACCGGGGGGGTCCTTTTTAGCACACCCGTGGAGCGCAGCAGCACCCAGCAGTAACATTTCCCCTCAGGTACGAACCAAGGGCGCTGCTACCAGCGCGGAGAGCACTTCGCCTCGGCCCCCCAACAACAACCCCAAGCGGTGGAAGGCTGCGCCCGCTCGGGGCTGCCCCCTTCTCCCTTCACCTCAGCCTCCCTCGCCCCCTCACTTACTCCCAACAAGGGACCGCGTCCCAGCAGCGTCTCCCCGGGCGGCAGCGGCACGGGGCAGCCCCCATCCGCCGGCGCCAGCCTCACCCCCGCCATGGCAGGCGCCGCTCCCTCAGCGCGCCGCGCCCCGCCCCGCCCCACGGCCGAGCGCCGCCATATTGGCGCTTCACCCCCCTCGACACACACAGAGCTCCGCCCACCGCCGGCGGGAGAACTACGATCCCCAGCATGCATCGCGGCGGGGGGGGCGTAAAGCGCCGCGCGCATGCGCGCAGCGCCTGGCGACAGCACCGGCAAGGGGCCGATGGTGGAGGTATTTAAACACAACCGGGGAGCCGCGGCGCGCGGGCAGAGGGGAGCCAACGGTCGGCAGCGGGCGTTACCGGCCCCTCAGCGCCGCCGCGGGCAGGAGGGGCAAAGAAGGGCCGCAAAAACCGGCAACAGCCGGGCGGTTTGCCCTCGGAAAGCCTCCCCAGCGTGACGCCATCGCCAAAATGGGCCGGAACGTGCCGGGGCGGCCGGCCGGTCCCCTGCCTGCCCGCTGCGGCTGCTGGAAGGGTGACGAGGCGGCCCGCAGGGGGGGCTGGTGGCGTTTGTTGTGGCATCAGGGCAGTATTGGTCATTCCACAGCGGCCGCTCGTTCATTGTTATGCTTTCCTTATCAGGCATACCCGCTGGATTTGGCGAGAGGTCAGAAGCATGCAGAAAACGCCCAAGAGGAACAAGCAGCCGTTACCTTGTGGGGAGCCAGCCAGCCTTCCTCCTGACAAGAGGAAAAGGGAAAGTCCCGATGACTTCGTAGCCCTTCTGCCTCCCGAAGTCAGCTTGCAGATATTCAGCGAGCTCGATATTTGCAGCCTGTGTAACGCCGCGATGACATGCAGGAGCTGGAATCAAGCTATTGACAATAATGACTGTTTGTGGAAAAATCACTGTTTGACTGTGAGAGCTGTCTGCCAGCGAGAGATTGATTGCGATCGAGGCAATGGATACTCATGGAAGGTAAATTTAATGAGTGACAGTGCTGGCAACTCAGAAGCCTCTGGGGTTAATAATAGAGACATACAAATAAGTATTTCTTATTTGTCCAAGATGCTTGGGGAACCCCTGTAACGCCAACGTGGCTCAGTAGTGAAATCAAACAACTAGAAGCCTGGTTAAACACAAATAAGTTTCCCATTTCCTTTATCCTATTTGCTACCCAGAACCACCCTTGGCCCACTCAACATATTCTGTTTATTGCTCAAGGCCCCAAAGCTGCCCATCCCAGCAGGTATGCATAACCTCAACACTGGGGTCTGTTCATCCCATCAGAAAGTCTGAGTAGCCCTAACATGGGAGAATGCCCAAATCCTAATACACAGGGGCAGAGGGAGAGAAAAGCACATAGCCTGTGTGCCAGTATACATTCTCTAGTTATATTTCATTAGAGTAAGTCTGCTTGTGAAGAATGATTTCCTGCAGATACATTACATATAGCTTTGCCTCAATACATTTTGAGCAATGTGCAACCGGGAGAAAGAATCCAGGGTAGGAAAACAGGAAACTAGGAGCTAGCAGGAGCTGGGTGAAGTTTGTTTAGAATTCTTCCTCCACACACACGCGCTCCTAGTTACAGCTTCTCTGAAGCAAGAAGAGCTCAACCATCTGGAAGGATCTGTCACTGTTCAGTCCAGCCTACAAACTGAAGTAGACCAGGGAAGCAATGGCTACTTCTCTGAGCTAGCTAAAGGGTGATCCCCACCTCAATTTAGCTGGGGCATTTTCAAGTGGGGGAACAGGGGATTTGTGAAAAAGAGCAAAAAAAAAATTCTGGACTCTCAACACTCCCTGTCTTGAGCAGGGAGCAGTTGCCCTCCAAATGTATCTATCTTTCCTCTCTTGCACAACAGTTTCCAAAGGGCTCCCCTCTGGTTTTCTATTTTGCATCTATTACAAATCCCCCTCCAACAAATACACTGAGCTAGCATTTTCTTGCACTAAAAGGCTGGCTGAGTAGAAGAACCAATCCAGCCTTCATTAATAGCCCAAGCAAGAGGTAAAGGTCATAAACAACCTAAACAGGAAGAGAAAGTGAAAGCCATTTCTTTTAAAGAGTAAGGAGGAAGATTAATTCCTGTTTAGGGTTTTCATTTCCCCATCATCTTCACCCTCTAAGAATTGAGGCAAAAAGTGACTCTCTACCTAACTTAGGATAGAAAGATAGAAGTAGACCAAAGTCTACTTGTTGGCAGCAGTACAGCTTTCTGGGCTTAGCATCCAGGTACCAGAGACATGTTCCAAATCCTTTTGCTGGCACTATTCTTCCAATGTAAAACTTACTCATATTGAGTGCAGCTTGAATTGGTTTACTTCCAAGATTTTTGCTGTCTGTTTTTCCATCAGATCACATTACTAAGAAACTACTGGAAAAGCAAAGTAAAACAAGAATGGCTGAGTGGGAAATACAGTAACATTCATTCACAAAACAACTTGCCAGAGAAAAGCATGTATCCGATGGATGTTGACACGTGGGGAGAAATCCTGGAAGCAGAACTAGAGAGATGAGAAGCCAGTGCAGTTTCTTGCGACTCAAGAACCTTACATCAACTCATGGACAGCCAAACTGTAAATATGTTGGTGTTTAAATTAGTTCTGTTTGCAAGCATGTGATGAAAACTTCTCTGAAGAAGAGAGATATACTTTTTATTTGCACTTTATTAGACGGACTGATACAAAAAGTAAAATTCTAAATAAGACTATTCAGTCGTAATTTTATGTTTGTTAGTTTTATATTCTGCTGTATTATTGAAAATATGTTGAATGTACTTTCAGTTTGCACTTCTTTTGGAAAAAAAAAACTTTTTTTAAAAAAAGTGTTTCACTCAGTATATCATGTCAGCAGCACAACATGGCATTCCATAAAGGAAGGCTGGGAGGAGGACAAATCCAGACATTGGAAAGGAGTAGGCAGCCACCTCAGCTGATACATCCCCAGGGTCTGTATCAAGGGACAGAGCCTTCACAGAGCTTTTCTGAGCCTGCACACATTGACGCATTGGTGCTTCGCAGCACTGCATTTCTGTTACCCAGCTGTAGAACTTCTGAATTAGGACTCAAAGATTGAAGCAACAGGTAGGACTGAAGCAGCCACTTAATGAACAGCCTTGCTGTCATTAGCTATGCATTTTTTTCGCTTATATAACAATGTGATAGGGAATAAAAAAAAAATTATGACTTCAAACATAGTAAGTCAACTTTGTTTGTAGTCAGGGTATCTCACATTGTTAAAACATTCAGAAACTTATCTTGTTCCGCATTAGGATCTCCCACCACACCGATTCTGCTTTACCAGCACTGATTTTTGCCACTGGCTTTAAAAATTGCTGCTAGGAAAAGATATGCCTATCACATTACTTAACATAAAAAAAACTACAAAAGCAGTTTATTACAATTTGGTTTAAATGTCATGTCACCTTTCCCTACCTACATTTTGCACTGAAGAGTAACTAGGAAACAGTGGAAGAGTCCATATTGGTTTCAGGTATTCCTATAAAATTCAGTGACCGATCTAGGACCAATTTTACATAGAAAATTTTATCATGCTCATGAAACTTAGTTAATATGAAAAAATTCAAATTTACTACTGCAGACTTCTGCAAAAGACTTTCTGGTAACGCACAAACAAGCGTCCTGCTGAGAACTCGAGGTTCACTAGCTCTAGATCCAGCACTTACACTAGATGCAAGGGTTGCTGAAGCAAGGTCCAACTCTTCCATTAGTAGGGCCCAGTAACACTAGATGGAGCAGTAGAGCAGTTTAGCTCAGGGAAAAATAAACGCCATCGTCCTCTGGGTTAAAATCCAATACTGTTTTTTAATGGTGGTACTTAGACAACCCAACAGTTCAAAACCGTTTACAATTTCCGTGTATTTATTTTCTCACGGTTATTTCACCACTGCAGGCTATCTAGTGAAAACTTATTTTTATCCCCCATTCTTGTAAGAGTCTAGGCTCACAGTCTATTTCTTGTAGGTGCCCTTACCAAGGCCAAAGAAGAGCAGAACAGCCAAGTGAAGCGGGTAGTTTTAAAATGCTTCCAAGAACAATATATTATTTGATACCCTTTCTAGTTTGGAACATTCAGAATTCACTAAAACTGTTCCACTTCCCTCAGCTTCCTGTATTTTCCCCATTAAAATAGCTTTTTCAGTTCATAAGCAGTGACTTTTCTAAATCATCAGTAAAAAAAAAAAATCTAACCGAGACACTGTTCTTGTCAACAACATTGCATGGTATGCGATGACTGGATAACGTAATGTAACCGTGGACACTGTTGCTGCAAGTTTTATAAGATGCATAGCCTCTCTCTTTTCTGCCTAAAGAGGTGACGCTGTTCTCATGGGATGACTGCAGCATTAACCATAATGGGTGCAACACTCAAAGTTCACACTACCACCATGGCTAAAGTGTAATTTGGAGCTAAGTACGGTGGGTGTAGTGCAAAGTCCAATGAACTGTGAACACTGCTTCCTTTATTTTTAGCTATTCTGCTCTAAGACTATAGCTAGTTACCCCAGTTTAAAAAAAAAAGTTTTTACACTTTTACACTGCTGCCTTACTCCCTGCTCACCATGTCCCTAACTTCAAGAAAGCCAGAAATGAAAAAGGTGCATATAAATTATGAATAATGCTAGCAGTACATTCTTATCACCTCAAGTTATTAATCGTAATACAGAAGTGCACAATAGTCTCTCACCTTTCTCCTCACCCAGCCCCCTCAGCTCCCAGCTATTTATCACCACCTCCTTCCTGTCCCTTCCCTACACATCAGCTATCAGTTTTTGTATCCTGAGACAAATATACATTTTTAAAATAGAAGAATTATTCTGGTACAAACCCCAACACAGAGCATGTGCTTAGCTGTAGCTTTTTCCCCATTCTCTTACAAACTCAGGAATTACCAATATCCATCGTGCCTCCATCTCTGTCCAAATCAGGTGACCGTACTTCTCTAAACATGTTAGGAGTTAAGCACTCAGCTATGCACTTAGACAAGGCCTAGATCTTTCAACATGGAGCAGCAATAGCGTAAACTTCTCATGAACATCTCCTACATGCTTTTCTTTCAGTAAGCATGAGTTCTCATGAAAATAAGCTTGCTTCCTCTCCCCTCTTAAGGGAGGTTTTAATTCCCTCCTGAGATTTTGTTTAATCTGTTTTGGTCTTCTTCAATCAGTTTTGGTCTTCCCCTACTTGCCCTCATACCACCTACTCAGCTTTCAGCCCAACTAGAGGCTGAACACACCCTTTCCTTTAAACACACCCCAGCAGCATCCATAGCTCCAAGCAGCAGCACTTCCTACACCACCAGCTGTCATTCCTGCCTGCCTCTTCACCCTCCTAGCTCCAAGCAAAAATGCTTAAACTAGTGCTAACGCTTAGGTATCCCTCCCCAGAGGGCATTCTCAGCTGCTAAGTCTACTCCTGCACAAGCCAGCTGGACATGCACCAGCTATCCTCACACTTAGGTGGCTGGTGAAGCCTTTTTTCTGCTTCACTACCAAACTCTTTTACCCATAGCTTCTGAGGAAGTGGAAAGTTGTATTTTAGCATACACCACCTACCTTCCCTGAAATACTCACACCACTCACACCACCCCGCTACTCTGAGATTTCAGCTGCAGAAGGATGCCGCAGGCACCCGTCACCCAGGCATCCTCTTAGCCACACGGCCTTACCGCCTTTTCATCGCCCTGCCCTCCAATCTTTCCCGCAGAAGAGGCTTTCTGAGAGAGCACGTGAAGTCTGCGTGCAGAGCAAATACTACATCCTCCCCCAGCACCCCAACTCAAACCAGCCTGGTTTCTAGGATGAAAAGACAGGTTCTCTGCTGCACAACACGTCTCCAGCTGCTGCACGCAGCTTAACATCAAAATACCCAGCATCAAAGCTGAACCTGAGGTCCCCCGAGATAAATACTTTATTTCTGTATTTCCAAAATGTCTGTGGTTTTAGAACCTCCTCTGCAACTACTGACTACTGCAGTGCTCCATTTCTGAAGGGAGGAGCCGTACGTGTGGCTTTATTTCATCATGGTGCAGGATGTGGCTTAGGGCCACTGGCATTAACACTCAAGACTAATTGAAAAAGAAAGCACCATTACATTTAATTAACACGGACTTTTCTTCATTAGACCAATAACATTTCTAAGTGAATTTTGTCAGGAAAAATGTTTCTCCAAATAGGCAGGCAATAGCGTTTCATATCTTTATCATGTTCGCCTCTGGAAGGTCCCAAATGAGTTATCCCACCTGAAGACAGAGCAGCGAAGCTTAAATCCACCCATCATTATGCCTTCATCACATTTCTCACAGATCTTATGCACTGAAGCAGCTGACCCCCGTCCTGAACCCTTCCATCCCTGACGTTGATTTGGATAGAGGGGTTTCAGATTCTCAAGAGCGTCCTGACACTTTGCCGTTGTTTCTCATGGTAATGCTTGTTCAGAGAAGTCTGCCCCAAAAAGCTTGGACAAAATCACCCACTGTACTTAAAGCTGAGGCTCGCAGGGGCTTCGGATCATTAAACAACCCTAAGAATTATTTTGTGGTGTTTTTTTCTCAGGCCTCAGGGCAAGTGGCCAGTCCCACTTCTATTATTCTGGTAAGCCATAAAAAAACACAAGCTACAACTGTGGGTAGAAGGGTGAGAAGGGGAGAGGTCAGGGACAGCAAAATTCAGAGGGACGTATCAAGATGAAAACTGGGAGGACATTTCTATATACCAGTAGAGTTACTTGCAGTCCCCTCTAGCTCCTGAGAATTGTCCTGTTCATCACTGCCACCAACTTTCAACAGCCATACATTTACAAAGCAGGTTTGTGTGTATAAAAACCAGCCTGCAGGAGTATGCAAATCAGGTGCAACATAAGCTTTTTTTTGATCCACATTTAAAAAAAAACTGTTAGAACCACATGTGCTGGTTTTCATGTGTAGTTCTTTTAAAAAAAAAAAAAAGAAAAATAGCAGCCGAAAGAACTGCTGTTTGCCAATATGGGGATGCCACAAGACACAATGGGCCACACAATAATCTGTTAGCCATGGTACTAAATGCTGTTTTAAACATCTCAGTGACCTCCGAATACCAAATACAGAAGATCAAAGAACATTATCAGCTACCTGTTGGAAGACTCAGCTGGAAGGCTGGATTGAAGGTATACATTGAACAAGTTGGAAACAGAGGGAAAACATCAAACAAACCAGCCACCTTAAGCTTTTAATCCTAATAAAGGGGGGAAAAAAAACTGACAAAGGTGAAAACGTGTACCAGCTATGTAAGATAATGCTGCTGAAAAAAAATGAAGTGTGACAGTGCTCCCAAAAAAGCTTTGCTCATCTGCTCATTTGAGGAACTTTTTAAATAGAAAAATAGTGGAAGCTATGACAATGCTAAAGAAAAAAGAACTCTATACAAGTTAGCTAGGAAGATCCAATGACAACACTTCCCAAGATACTATATATAGCCATTTGTGGCATATTGCTGTTATCAGCTGTACTGTCAAGTTTCATACAGAGTTTTGACCAAACTAATCAGCTTTTCTAATGCACCTTTATTCTTAAAGACCACTATTCTGTAGACATTTTTATCCTTCAGTTATACTGCTCGTTAAAATCATACTAATGTGAAAATCTGCTACCAACACGTACTTAAGAGATAATCATGCTGGGAATTACTCAAATGCTTAAATAGGGAGACTATGACGACACTTGAGACCCATGAGGCAACCAAATATCTATATACCGTAAGTAGATGTGAGGTGATGAGGAAGTTTCTGTTCCTCTGGAGGGGTGACTAAAGACCATTTGGTGGTATATTGTAGGACATCTAAAAATACTACTAGACGTTTATGCTTAGGTATCTGAATTTCATTGCGTTTCATTGCCACAAACTCTCTTAACCCTTTTTAGGCTAGGAAGTTTAGTTCAAAATAACTAAGAAAGAGGAGAAAGGGGAAACAGTAAACGTAGCTGGGAAAAAAAAATCATTCCTTAAATACTAAGTTTGAAGAAAGGCATTACCTTATTTTACCACTGATAAAACAGAAAGATGAAGTATTTTCTTTTATTAATCAGAAAACTGCATAAGAGTGGTAAGTATCTGATAACAACAACAGTTCATATTACTCAAAAATTTCATGAATGTGTGTTATTATACTTTTACCATCATGTAAAATGCATCTAGAGAGATGTAGCAATTTAAGCATTTGAGGGCAGGACACCTCCGTAAACATGCAGCAGAAGCACTGAAGGACAAAAGTGATGTTTTCTTACCTCGCTTTTTATACATCTGTGTGCTTACAGGATTTTCAAACTTCTCCTTGTTATGTAGAAGGTGGTGTATGAAAAAGCTGATTATACTCTGATTTGTGTAGTGAATTCTCTAATAGTCTGTAATAGGTCATTCTTGTATGCTTGATAAAGAGGCTAACAGTAATACTCTTAAGTTCTTTATGTTCTTTTAATATCTGGGTTTGGGAAAGACTGGAGCATCAAGTTTAGGATTTTTTTTATTATCATCATCAAACTATTTGATCTCCAGTTCTTTCTCCCCTTCTCCTTTAACTCCGACGTATTAAAGATTTTGGTGAAAAACATACAGAAGGCAAATAAAAATAATAATAATAAATTCCATCTCTTTCAACTGTTAGCAAAATCTATCAGTTTCATCAGCATTTACCTTTGATTCTTTTCCTCCCACATTCTTAGTCATCTTGTAACAGGATAGAAAATGAGAGGGAAATTGTTTTGCCATCTTAGACGCAGAACACGTAGGGAAGTGGAAGAGTTTTACTATACCTTACTTCACTTAAAATTGAAGCCAGCCGAAGTATGAAAAGTGTTTTTTTTTTTCCCCCCTCAGCCTTCATACACTGTTACTCTCCCAAACAGAATGGAAAAAAAAAAAGAAAAAAAAACTTAGAGATCTACCAGAGCCAGAAACACAGTGGAGAAAGCCACAGTTCCATTTCTAAACACAAAGCAGGAAGTTCTATGTTCTAATCCAGGAAAAATACTTATTTTGTTGCCAAGTCAGAAATTCTATTTCAAGAAGTGAAGTCCCACAATGAACAACAACAAAAAAACCTTGCCTTCAGTCAGAGATTTTCAAGGGTGTTTTTTGTTTACTTGGCCTTCAGGTTACCAACCCACCATTTTAAAGCATAAAGCAGATCCTAAAATGATGTATAGTGCCAAAGGGTCATGAAGTAACCACATTCAAATTATCTTCACATGTCAGATTCACACTTCACCATCCCATACAACAACAAAAAAGCCTGACAGATACAGATAGCTGTGTGTTGGCTCCCTTTCAAATTCTTTTTGCATATCAACCAGGAGTAAGTCTCATTCTCATACTGAAGGTATTTCCCTCTTTACCAGTGAACGTTTCCAAAGAGGTGGCAAGAGACGTGCTCTTCCAGGCACCAATCCACCAACTCCTGAGGCCACGTGTGAGCATTACAAGGGCTCCACAACACAGGGAGGCTCTCCTTGAGCAGCTGAGCCACAGCTGGTTGGAAGGCAAAGAAATCTGGAAAGGCACAGGCACGTTAGCATTCAGAACACTGATCCTGCCCTCATCGCTTGCTTTTTAAGTCATCTTTGTGCTCCACACTGTCACACTAGTAAAACCAGAAGAATAGCAGATAGATGCTCAGCAGCCACACTGCTGGGTAGTGGAGAAAGCGGCTTTATTCGTTATCAACATCAGTCCCTAAGAAGCAGAACAGTTTTCCACCCCATGTCCTGCTGCTGAAGGGAGAAGATCTAGCACTTAATTAAGAAATGCTCAGCATACAGCCTAAGTAATATAAGTATGTAATTAATTATTTATATAATCTAGCAGTCGTTCAAAACAGAAGCTTTTTATTTTATTATAGGTTTTGAAAATAAACACTTTGAACATTGTGGCATATTGTTAACACGTAAGAGCACATATATATACCACTTTTATTTAACCTAGGACAAATTCAACACAGCTTTCTCAGACTGCTAAAACTACCAAACCCCTAACTCCAAAAAGAGAAGCGGTTTGATGAGAAGGAAAAACTACAGCACATACCCCCTTCTCAGGCAGCAAGAAACCCAAACAGGAGAGGAAAATTAGAAGCCCAGCTTCAAGCTTTCTGCTGCACACAGAAGTTCATAGGGAGTACAATCAAACCTCTATAGATCAACAAGACCGCAACAGTTCACAAGCAAAATATCTGCACTTTTTGAAATGCAAACTGAAGGCATTTGCAGAAATACTGACTACAAAAGCCAGCATAGGACTGTTATCTACTCCATTTGCTTTTTAAGGTTCACTCCTATGTTCTTTTACAGTTTAAAAGGAACAACAAAATAATAATTCAAAAAAAAAAAAAGTTTTTGGTCTTCACCAGAAAGGATATCTAAGGAATTTTGTTATCATCCAAGCCTGAATCTCAGAAGAAATAGAGGCATATTACAAAGGACAACAGTTACCCAGACCCCTCTACAGCAAGTTGTTTAAACTTAAAATAACCTCTACAACCTTCTAAAGCATTTGAGAACAAATTAGTAAAAAACAAACAGTCGTTTAACGCTTGTAATAAAACAAAGTCTAAAAACAAACAAAAATAAAAACACAAGCAGTATTACTGCACTAAAGCATTATTTGTAACGTGGCAAACACAAATACAAACCCCGTCTAGAAGAAAAACTTGATAGTGTGTACTAAGCTATACCTCAGAAGCCTTACCTATTTTTTCCCTCTTCCTTATGAACAAACTTATGTTAAAGACTCATGAACAAACAACAGTTATACATCTAAAAATACATTTTCATTCTTTCACACAGAAGAAAAGACAATACACTGTAAAAAAACACAAGATTAACGATATTTAACAACAAAATAATACTAACCTTATCTTTCAAGAGAAAGCCACAGCACAGAAAATGTAAAAAGCTCTTGAAATCCACTGCTATAAACACATTAAAACAGAACTACCTCCACCTGAGGTGGGAGGTTATCAGATTATGGGAAAAAGCAACACCTGTGGCTGAAAGATTCTTAGGCTGTTGCAGTTCTTATGGATATTATTTTTTCAGTGTATGCAGAGGTGGTTTGCTTTACTCATTTTTCTATTAAAAGATGGAAAAAGGAGATTTGTGTTTACATGTGGTTTTTTGGATGCATAATTAATAAATATCCCTGAAAACCTGGCTGTAGTAAACGCTTGGTCAGCATTCCTGGGGAGGGAAAACTGTGGCAAGTCAAGTACTAGCAAAAGAGGACCTTTATTGTAGATGATATCAGACATGTCTTATAGTAATTGAAGGTTATAAGTATAGTCCTTCTCCTCAATGTTTTTGTTTGTATATTTGTTTGGTTCTTTTTTCTTGCTGTCCTTTAGTCTATGACACAAGAGTAATTCATGTCAAAAGTGAGAAAAGGAACTGGTGTTGAAAGAGTATTTGCTGAGTGTGTGGAAGTATGATCTAAATAAAAGGTGAAAACAGGTGGAGGAAGCATGGAACACGAAGGTCTACTCCTTTTTTTCTCTTGCAATTATTAATTCCTTGTGCTAGGCCTGCTCTCTCTTCTCTAGTGCAAGTATTCAGTATATGCCTCTTTCCTTCCACATCTCCGGAGTGACTGGACCGGCCTCATAATCTATATGCTTGTAGTTGCTTTTTAACCTTTAATTCCCTTGGACAAGATCTATTTGATATCTCTGGAAATCGTACTGGCATAAAACTAATATTCCTTTTTCCTCATAAACATCTATTCGAGTAGCCTTTGTCACCTTGTTGCAACTCCAGTGGCTATCTTCTGAATGACTTTATTCTGTTCAAGGGTTGTGACAATTTCCATTGTATCATGCACGATTCTTAAGGTCAGACTACTGGTGGCATTGAGAGGCCTACTTTGATTTTCAAAAGCACTGCCATGAGTTTGAAAATGGAGCATCTTTGAAAACTACCCCATATTAACACGTGTCTCCAATTCATTCCTTGTGAAAAGCTTATCAGAGAGGTGCCTCAACCCTAAAAAGAAAAAAGGCTAGGCCCTACTGAAATGTATTTTTTTTCTTATCGTGATTTTTTTGAGAACGCATCAGAACACATTCATCTTGGAACATGAAGCTCATTATTCATGCGAAGACTTGTGAGAACCTGACTTAAAGAAAGAACAGTCTGGAGTCATTTATAGTACCAGTCTCAGGCAAATAAGAGCATTTACGGGAAGGAAATGAGAGTAGGGTAGCATCAGACATAAACTTCCAATCTTTCTCCAAGAAAGACAGACAGGTTTAAACCCTTGTGACGTATATTAAAAAGAACCACCTGAGGGTCCATATTGAGAGAACATATTGGTATAGTCTGGTACAAACACCAGAGCTCTTCAACAAATATACTCATTACCATCGCCTACCAGAGAAAGCACCACTAGTAAGAGGGCAACTGTACCCTTAACTGGGTCCAGAGAAAAGTGACAAGGTCAAAAACTAGTAAAACTTCTTTTTTTTTAATAGACGGTTACACCCCTTGTTTGCTAAGTTGGGTGAGTTTCTATTTTTCATTTTCCTGTGCTGTAGGGTATTTTTGCGTTAGTGAGCTCTGAAGCAAAAATGAGCAGCAACCACAAAGCAATTATCAAGAAAGCAGGGCTGAGCAAACAGTCTATCTTTGCGCCATGAGGCTTCCTTCCTCAGAATGACAGACCAGGCTTCGGCGATCCTGTCAGCTTGCGTGAGATACAGGAAATGCCTGCTAGAAGCCCATTTCCTCTGATGTCCTAAATGGATGTGCGGATGCTGTCTGTGCCAGCCTGCTGCCTCAGTGTGGCTGCATTTTCTTTGTTATTTCTGAGGAGAAACACAGCTTATTAAAGAACAGGATCTGATCATTTACCTGAGGTAATCCAAGGAAGTGAGAGACACACGGGGTGCTCTACCACACTTACAAGAGACCTACCCAGATTCAACCCCAAGGACAAGAAGCTTCTTGAGCAAAATTCATGTTTCCTTTAGGATAATGGACACTCTGCTGAATTAATCAAATTGCCAGTATTCACTGTGCTCTACCATTGAGGTCACAGATATGCCGAGGCCTGTAAATTCTGAAAATCCAAGCACTTTGTGGTTAAAAAAAAAACAACAATAAAGGCCAAACTGTCTATTGTCTCCATAAACAGAGAAATTGGGGATTCAGGTGAGGTAGAAACAGTACAAAGGGCACCTGAGCTGTGAGCCTAGTTTAAGACCCAAGGTATTTCCCTTTAGGGCTGGTAAAGTCCTCTGAGGTCCAAATCTCATCACGCTGCACTAGCTGATACGTACAGAGTTTCAGCAGTGTCAGAGGAACTCTGTGCTGGGGTGCAGAAAAGAGGTGCCTGTTCTTCCACAAGTATGTGAGACCAATGTCAAACTAGATCTCCACGACATGAATGTACCCACAGGGAGTTCCTTAGGCAAGAGGGAGAGGTACTTGCATTAGTATGTTTGAGAGTAATAAGCAAAGGACCTTCAGACATATTAGGCTCAGATCTCTTTAGACCTGCTCTGTATGAACTGTTTTTGCTGCTGTTGTGAATTAGAAGATGATACATTCATATCCTTTTTCCTCCCAATAAAAAATGAATGCATTCATCCTGAATTTATTGTAAGACTACATAGTGATCTGTTACTGTATTTATAGCTTTCCATTGTGCTGGTAATTATGTTGACCTAAATGCATAAAGTAGATCACCAAAGTTATGTTTTCACGTTGAACCTAAGCTCCAGGCCCCAACAGGCTTGTATCGCAAGGCTGGTCCAGCAGACCAAGGCACAGTTCAGCTACAGCAAAAGATATTCATACTGTGTAACTAAAATAACCAAAAACGTTGTGTGACACCACAGCTTCAATGAACCAGAGAGAGCTTCTCCTTGAACACCAATTAGAATACCCTAGGCTGAAGTGACAGCAGCTTCTGGCTTCTTATTTTTCTTGTATACACGCATATAAGGGTATAATGAAACAGAAGTGAAGATAAGCTTTAGCTCCACATTGATTTTTAAAGATATCTGAATAAGAACTCTCAAGGTACCTTATTTAAAATTTTGAAGTTGTGAAGTTTACTTGCACACAGAACATCCGTCTGCAACAGGAACAGGCTACATGCAGAATCTGGTATTACTTTGACTTCCAGGTCTTGCTTAAAGTTTAAAGACTTCAAAGTTTGATGCATACAGTAAGACAAAAAATAAAAAGATTGCTCAGGTAACCTGATATCAACAAATTATAACATTTATTTCAGTTACAAAAATAATAATGTTTCTTTTATATAACTCAGGCACAGAGCCAAGCATTGAGTATATTGCTGTAGGTTAAAAAAGAAAAACCCTAAACACCACCACCTCAGTTGGAAGTTCAGTTGGTAGTTCAAGTAATGCATAGATCCTTTCCCTTCTCCTGCACGATTCTGAATTCAAATACAGGTCATATCAGCAGTAGATGACACCCTAGCAACTGCTTTGGAGATCTAAATGAAGAAAAACAATGGTCCTGGAGCAGGTTCTTACGGAGAAATTTAGCAAGGGTCAAAATCAAGTGGATATGGAAGACAAACGGATTGCTTCATGTTTGAAATACCACAAGAGAAGAATTTTCCTGTGGGGAAACTTCTACATCTTTCAGATTTGTAAGTGCTTTCCACATGGTGTTTCATTTCCATAATTGTCTGCATTCTCCCTTTCCTTAACACTAAAGGATTTTAAAGGTTTGGTTCAGGTTTTTGAATTAGTTAATTTCTTTCCTTAAACCTATTATATTACTTTGGATGGGAGAACATGGCAGTAGAAAAACTACTGGCTGGTAAAGAAGAAAGTGTAAAGTTTGTCTGAAGAAGCCTTTGAATTATTAGAAGATACTGAAACACAACACAGGCTGAATCACAGGTGACTAGCGGAGCTCCTTACAGTCAGCGACATGATTCTGTCCCCTGGTAATGGTGAAATTCTTGCTGTCTGCAGTGGCAGCAGGGAAAGGCTTAAGGTATAACCTTCCCAAGGTAGACTAATTCTTACAAGAAGCACACACTAATGTGACATGTTCTATGCTGTAATTTAGTAAGATATTACCATAACAGAAGTGGAAAATGTTAGCTTGTTAGTGCCCACTATAGAATTGAAACTTACTACCCACCCCTCCCTTCCCCCCCAACCCACAAGCCTCAGGAGGCCTTTCCAGATGATACTGCTTTCTCAGTGAAAAGCTAAAATTCCTGTTTTGTTTGGAGTAATTAATTTCAGTTGTCTGTCTTCTGGCTGGTGGATCATCTTCATTTCCCAGTCCTAGAAACTGCCTGAATTGCTTTGATCCACTCTGTACGCTCTGTGGATGAAGCTGCTTGCAAGTAATAGTGGACATCATTTGCTGTGATGATTTCAAACAGGTTGTTTTCAACATCACACTTCTTGGCTACAGGGAAGAAATAAGGAAGTCAGCTATGAGAGAATAAACTCCTGTATGTAAAATGTTTCTTCTTTTGCATTCTGTAAACAGATTGCCTTCCTTTCTACAGCTGTGCCTGATCATGCCTTTGGAAACCATTTGCAAGATAGGATCCATGAGATCTGTCACTGTCTTGGAGAAAAAAAAAACGTGAGTTCTGCACATTTCACTTTCAGGAGTCCCTGTTCAATTGATGTCCAACCATGGAAGAATCTGCAGCCCTGCAGAGAGCTTATATTACCCAAGCCCTCCAGTGCTTTGCCAGGTATAAAACCAAGACATTTAAGTCACGTCAGAAATCTCTGGCTCTTTTCATGTACTGTAGCACAGCCTACACAGGCATTGAGATGCCAACAGACTTTCTGGCTGGGGATGAGAGCCTGCCTCTCCTGTGGAGCAGAGAATGCATTGAACGAACGCTTCTCGTTCCTTGCAGCAATGCTTAACCATTGCTGTTCCCACAGTTTCTAGCTTTGGGAGGGAACAGAACATGTAGAGTAACAAGTAATTGGCACAACCATTTGTAATGTAAAGCTTCCACATGAAATCCATGAATTAAAATGAGAACTCAGCTTATTTTGTGTAAGGCCAGTTATCCTAACATAGGGACACCATGTCATCATTTTGACAAGTCTGAACAACTGACAAAGAACAAGATTCCCACTTGCTACCTTTATCACAGTACCCTCCTCCAGTAATTAAGAGAGCCTAGTAATTAGAAGAATTACTGAATCATTGCAAATTGGTTTTGAATTAAAAAAAAAAAAACACTTGTGGTTTCAGGCAGATTTAAAGAATACACTAGAAACTTATAACACAAAACTTAGAACTCTTTCAGTAAGGTTCCTTACAGTCTGGCATATCTTCCACTGCTGTCACCACGCAGCCCCTCAAGTGAATTGCTCCGAGAGGATCTTCTCCCTGGGAAAGATAAGAAATCAAAATGAAATACAACTCATCTGAAACTCTTCACATGTCAATATCTGACTAAAACTCCAGAATGAAAACAAAAACATTTGGTGACTTTGTATGTTACATGAGAAAACCAGGGTATCCTCAATCTGTATGATATGGAGGGTAGGGGGTGTGCAAATCTGCAAATAAATAGGAAATCTTTCAGAATTTGGAATTCAGGATCTGCAGAGTATTTACCATGCTCTGAGCAAAGGTGTGAAAAAAATAATAAACCTTTTGCCAGCTATAGGCTTTCCTTTGATGTTACAGTGAAAAGCAGGTTAGTTATAAAGAAGAGATATTTAAAAGTTTTTGGTGGTGGTGGTGGTTTATTGAAAAACAAGCAGCAGGAGCAGATATACATTTATTTACAATCTTGTCTTTTTCTGCACTTGAGGAAGAAGGATTGCAATAGCCAAAGATTGGGTGAAGAAGCATTTTTGTTGGCATAAGCCTGAAACCAGCAGTTCCTATGAGATGACACACTTCAGCCTTTTGGGAGGAGAAGCCAGGAGTGGGAAAGATGCTGGAAACAGAAGTCACACTCCTCAGCGTTGATTCTCCAGTGCATCTAGGCAGCTTCTGCCAAGCAGGACAGACACAGCTTAGAGAACCTAAACCCACAATAGCTCTGCTCCTGTGGCAGTGCTGGACAAAATAAATAAATACTATGTGCTGAATTCATCTGGAAACCAGCTTTTGTGGGTCAGGTTTTGTCTATGGTGATGCCCCTTCCTTTCTCAGAGCAGGCCTTGATCCATAAGAATTACACGAGAAACAAAATGCCATGTTTCAGTCTGACACAGAAAACACCTTGATTACAAACTGCAAAATGATGGTATAGTCTTAATTTGCTCTTCTAACCTCATCCATCAAATGGGACCACACATTAATTCTAATTAATCACAAAGAAGAGGTGAGAGAACAGTTCAGTGCTGCCTGTTCCCAGGTCTGGATGTCACATGCCAGCCCCAGAAACCATCCTTCCCTCTGCTTTTCCAGAAGGCAGCCAGGTAGTGTGAGCACAAACAGCCCCACTATCCTGCTTGACCTTTTCCGTCACACATCCCCAAGCAAATACTCCACTTATATTTCTAGAAGAATGTAGCTTTGAAAATAAATTTTAAAAAAATAAAAAAACAAACAAACCACCAAATAAACAGGGAAATAAACCAAAGTTGAACAAATGTATCTTACTCCAGCAGGATCATAGTAGTGAAGATATGCAGGGTCCTCTCTTAAAACAAACTTCCTCACTTTCCAGTTTTTCCTTCGATGTCCCTAGAAAAATTAAAAAAGAGGCATGTCATGAACTGCTTTCCCTGCAAATGCTTGCAGTCAGCTTACCCATGCACAAGAGAACGTGGGAATACAAAAGGGGAAAAAATTAATATTTTGGACAGGAAATATTCACTGGCTTCTCTCTTTTTTTTTATACACAAAGTACAACAGCTTCAACATAGATGACATTCACATGAGATGTCAGAACAAGGTTTAAATGCCACAAAACATGGCTGCGATATGTCCTGCAGGAAGGGTTCAGACCCTAACCTTTCTCCACAGTATCCCTTGCTGGCTGGCTTGGGAAGCTTCCCTGCCAGTTTGCTGCCTTCCAGCAATGCTGTTCTGAGGCATCCAGCCTTTGTAGGACCTCTCACACAGGTGTAGACCAAGCAGAAAGACAGCAAATAGATTTAGCTCCAAGTGGTATAGACATCCAAATCATATTAACAAGACGCCCTGGCTTATAGTCCACCAACTCCAGTCAGTGTTGTTTAAGTGCTTTCAAGCTCTGGGAGATCTCATCATGGAAGCTCTGGGAGAGCTCAGTCTGGGCCAGCCCACAGCCTCACAGACTCATACTGGGCACATGGACCCTGAGCACTCATGGACTATACCCAGTTCATCTAGTCCTGGCCTGTCTTCCTAGAAGACAGGAAATTTTCCCTCCAATGCAAACATCCTGCCATTCATAGCCTGAGCCTGATGAGAAATCATAAAAGTTGCAGGGAGGACAGCCTGGGAGACATCCCAGGAAATCAACCCCTGTGACCAAGGAAGATGAAACCTTCTTACTAATTTTACAGCATTCACAAAGTAACTGGGGTAACAGCGCTTCCCAGCAGATCTAGGTTTTCCCCATCCTTTGCTGCAGTCTTGAGAATACACATTACCTGCAGAAACGGTGACACTCTCTAGCAGTGATCCATAGTTCACTGAAGGTGACCAAATCCAGATTAACTGCTGGAGACTGTCGTGAATCATTTCCTCTCAGTATTTCAAAATATTAGTTTCTCAATTAACTACTGCTGTTTGCAAGAAGTTCCTACTAACTAGACAGAGGTGGATGTGACAGGGTAAACGTTAGCAGAAAGATTCACATCCAGTTTCTTCTGTTGCTTTTGAGTAATGTGGTTGAACAAGAGAAATACAAGTGAGCACCACCAGAAAGTACTTATGGTCCCAACAGATATTTTCTGGTTTCCTTCATGGCACCAAACTTCCAGAGGAAGCAGATAACCTTGCTAAAATACCTCCTGCTTGTCACATCTCTTGCTTTAGCACTCTCGTGTTTAATTAAAACACTAAGCTGTCTTGTTCTGTACTAAGAACAATAAACCTTGCAACTCTGGACAAAAGCCCTGCTGCCATGCTACAAAATGGGTTCTTTGAGTAAAAAGGGGGAGGGACAGAGATTAAACCTGTCAAATGCGGACATGGCATAAGCTAATTTTTCTCTCTTCTTTAAAACTTTTAGGTGTAGAAGAGTAATTTTGTATCCATTGATCATCATCCCAGTGAGAGAACAGAAGGTGTGCAATACTGACCTGTTTCAGTAAACATCCTTGTTTGACTACTAAGCCTCTGAATTCTTCTTTCAGGACCACATCATCGTCACTAGAATTCCCCTCGCAGTAAAAACCACTGTCTGGCTGCATGACCACAAGAGAAAATTCAGAAGTTACACAAATGGTGCCTGTTTATATATATATATACAAATCTGACTTCTGTTTGGCATCCTTTCACCCTGTTTCTGTTACCAAAAAAAAATAAATTAAAAAAAAAAAAATCAACTTTTCTACTGGAAAACCATCCTGTAAAGTTGAGGACCTCTCCAAGTTGCCATGGAAGCATTTCAGTATGAGATAGGACTACACCAGGTCTTAGGGCATCTGAAGAGAGCTGGAGCATCTACATCTACCTCAGTTCATACGAAGCCACATGAAGCGATGTTGGCACAGCCAATACATCCCAGGCTGTCCATTCCCCAACCCAATATAACCTTCCGTTCCCTACATCCATCACAAGCACCTGCAGTTTGAGAAGAAGAGGAAACTCTCATCTAGGCCATCTTCTCCACACCAGATAAATTGTGATGCTGGTTACTGAAGCCTTACACTGCTCAAATGGTATGAATAAAGGTATGAATAACCACACGTATTGCATGTAGTAAGCTTTTGTGCTTACTGTTTACCTGACACCAAGTCAGACATTGACCTGCTGCAGCCTCCTCACACCACATTGGTACTGAATCAAACTAAAAGCAAGCTGAAAGCAAGCAAATTACACATGAGGTATCAAGAGAAGTGTCCCTGGTAGCCAGGAACTGTGATGGCCACATGGCTGCCTTCACCAGCACCGTCTGTGCTTCCATTTCTGCACAGGTAGAGTCTTCCTACCACAGAGGTGTTCTAGGAAAACAAATGAAGTAACGGGAGATTCATTTTTTCATGGAGTGATTCTATGTGGTAAGTATAAACAAAACTGTAATATTTAAGCCATTTTACTTAACAGTAGGAAGACCCTTTGTTAGCATCAGTTCATAAACCAAACATTTTTTAAAATGTTTCGCTGCGATTGTGGTATTGCAAGTTCTACAAATCCATCCACAGAATATGAAACAACTTGAAAAGGTTGGGTAAGCTACCCAGCACAGGTGTTACCAGGTAGATAATAAAAAAAACAAAACAACTTTTGCTTTTTTGCTCACAGGCAAGCTCTATGTGTGTGCGTGTATGCCTGTGCTCTGAGTCAGATCTGCCAGCTCAGTGCACAAAAATGTGTTTCCAGCTTGAGCCACTCTGAGAAGCCCCATGATGATGAATTACTCTCTTCCACTCCACTGAATCATCAGGGGAACTGGTGGCTAAGTCCTCGTCAGTGCTGAAATTACTGGGAATAACGCCCAAGTTAAGAAGAATCTCTGCACTCGGTTCACACAGAGCGCTAGAAGAACTGTCTTGGTTACAGATGTTAAAGTGAGACAGTTTATTCTGAGTGTCACATAGAGAAAGACAATTAACATAGATCTCTAGTTCTGTACAATCTTTCCTCCAGGACTTAAGAATCCCAACTCAAACCTGAGAAGAGCAGAGTATCTGCAAGTCTGGGACAAAGGAAAACCAGAATACAACACTCACAAAGTAGTAATAGGCATCGCTGAGATCTAAGAAGGGGGTGTCTGACAGTCCCTCAGCTGCAGCCTTGGATGTATCTCCTGCAGGCTGTAGGTAGCCTTCGCTCAAGAGGGAAGAGGCGAGCATGAGTCCTTCTTTGCGATTTCGGATGGAGTTGCTAGACACCAGCCAGTCAATCACAGAAGTGCCTGGTTACAAAGAAATAAACGTTATCAGCCACAACCCAAGACAGACAGGCAGAAACCTAAAAATACTTGCTGGCACTGGTTTAATTTCCTCCTTCTCTTGCTTAACATGGCAATATCTGAACACTTTCTTAAGCTTCATCCTTTGAGCATCTCCCCTGTTGGTCAAGATGACCTCTGCCAGGTTTTTTCCTAAAACTTCTCTATGCTCTACAGAGCTTAGAGCTGTTTTGATCTATCTTGAGACTCTTAGCTCTGTGCTCTTTTTATTGAATGGAAAAGATGAACAAGAGCTTCTTACCTGTAAAGCAGTGATTGAACACTTTCTTATCTTTTTCCAGTTTCAACTCCTTTATTCCCTTTTCAGGATCTTTCATTGAGAGGTACAAAGCACTGTGCATAAAAAGAACCACAGAAACTGTTAGCAAATAAAAAGCTTTAGTCGGCTGGTACAGTAATATCATTGTCTTTCACAGGGTCTTCATATTTTATGAGCATAGCAATCTCTATAGACCTACAGTATGACTTAGTTTAGTCTCCTGAAAAGTTTACTGTGCAAAGCACAGAGGCCTCACCACCTCCCTATCATAACTGTAGGAACAGAAGAGTAACTGCACAAAGGGCTCACCACACCTCTATTTTAAGACTGTACCAGCTTGTGATGACTGCAGTGTGAACAGAGGAACACCCACTGCTGAGGCTCCTCTGCAGAGCTTCACAGCCCTGGTGCTTTGCTATGTTCTCCCAAAGGTCCTCAGCAGAGCAAAAACACTGTGACATCCCCAAAACCCGCATGCTCTCAGAGGCCCTGAGTAACTTCAGTGACTCCTGGTCTGACTTCCCTTCTCCCCCCTTGCTTTTCACTTGCTCAAAACTAATTGCCCCTGGGGCTCTAAAATGACGAGTAGGACAAACACTAAATGTCACAAGCTAAATCCTTTGGTTCGTTATTCAGTCAGGGTGATCCCGCTGCTGAAGCCATTGAAGACAGATTTAGCTGGATCTTGGTCCTGTGCAGTTTTATACAGTGCTTTAAGAAGCACAGTAGGCTCACTTGTACTTTGGTATTTACTGTGCGAAGACAAAAGTTACACTGTCCTTATTTTTTATTTTTTTTTAAGTACTGACAAGCAGATGGCTTTCTGTATGTGCTCTTTATCTCTTCTTTTCCCTCTACAAATTCCAAGACCTCTGGCAGGCACCACTCTCTCATCACCATCCAAAAACTATTGCTAACAATAGCATTTGCCTGCAGAGCAAACAAATGTATAAAATATTTCTAAAATAAATTCTGTACTGTACAAAAATGCCTCTCCTGAAAGAATCACACTTCGGCTGGGGTCTCCTTTTGCACTGCAGTGTGCTCAGAAGCTTCCTCATAAGTAGAATCCTTTGACAAATACACATGCTTTGATGAAAGTCAATGTATTAAAATGATCTACCGAGCTCTAACCACTAGCTCATTTCGATCATGCTGCATGCTCTAAAACAGTTACACAGAAAGGACTCCAAGGGAAGCCAGCTAGGTAGCAGAAACGGTTATAGCTCTTCCACATCGACGTTATGCATATGCCACACTGGGTGCAGGTGGAAGTAAATAGGAGTGCAGAGCTACAAGAACAAACCTCAGGTTGATTGTTTCAGGCAGTCTGATAGATTTTCTTGTGGATTTTCTGGCAAACCTTTGGCCTCCATCTATGCACTGAATTGCTTTCTTGATATCCCGTACCCAAGCATCTCTCTCTTCCAGGTAGGCAGCTTGAAAAAAGTGGTCCTGCTGCTTGGCTGCAGTGAGCTTGAAGACAAACTGGAAGGATAAACATTGTTTTTTAACGTTACTTTGGTGTAGCTGGTTGGATATGATTAACTTGGTATCACCATGGCATACCGCCTACCTATGCCTAAGGGGCTACAGAAAGTGCTTTAGAGCCAGATGAATAAAAAACATTCTGAAAAAAAACATGGACAGGCAGTATACGTAACTGACTCCTTTTGTTACTTCCCAGTGAGCATTCCTGATGTTGTCAGCAGAAGAGAGTGGCACTGCTATAACTGGTGATTTGCGAAGTTCAAAACAGCTGAAAGACTGAAATACCCAGTCCCTGCATGCTTACAGCGGGCATAAACTTGTCTTAATATATTTAGAGATGTCGTCAGTTCAGAGGAGAACAACAACATTAAAACAAACAACAAACTGCATCATGCTGCTAAGGTACTGATTCACACAGGGAGAAAAGGACACAGTCACATTGGAGGGTAACTGAACACGTTTGCATTCTTTTAAGGGTTTGGTAGGTAGATGAAATATCTGACCCTTACGTACACCTTCTGATCACTGCTTTTCTAAATTGATCACAATGGAAAGCGTGTATTCCCCAAAACCCCAGAAGCGAGAACAGATCTTTTAAGGTAGGTCTAGGCAGAAAAAAACACCAACCTGAAGAAGAAAAAAGTTTAGACTGTTTGATCTCATTTTCATCCAGTGATCTTTTGGATGGAAAATACAGATCTAAGTACTCAGTCAAGAGGGCTTCCATTTCCTCTAAAATGTAGCTCCCCGTAAGTGGAACTGTTATTTGTTCCACTAGTTGTGGAACAAACCAGGTTTCTGGTTGTACTGGAATAAACAGACTCAGCTGGCATCTAACTAAAAACATCAAGCTAATAAGGGAGCAAACAGCATGGGTTCATGAGGACAAGTAGAGATTATCAAAGGGCAGAAAGCAGTGAATCTAAAACATGGACATCAAAACACCAAAGTCTACTGAAGCCTGCTTTTGTAAATGGCATGGTTCTGAACATCCCAAATATCTATCTTCCAGACTGGTAAATGGAGAATATTCTGATGTCCTGAAACCACACAGAAGTCCCAGTGACTACTGTGGAGATTTCAAAATTGCAAAGCACTGGATACACAGTGAAAAGTTAGAGTTTTTATTTCTAGTATGAGGAGAAAGAGCTTTCCAAGTCTTCTCTTAACTCTAGCTTTCAGAAACCTAGGCCACTGGGCTGGGCTTCCAGGCTTCCTCTGAAGTTGGTGGAAAGGCTAAGTCTCCAATCCTAGAACTGACCAGTCTTCTTTCTGGAGATGCACATCTATTTGTATTTTTGAGAAAAATTAGAGCATCAACTTGCACTAAACCCCCACAGTTTAGCTAAATTAAGAGAAATGAATCCTACTATGAGCAACCATACATGATAATGCTATCCAGAGGAAAGCCAAGGGAGAAGCGAAAAAGAATAGAGCAGAATTAACATCAGATTAAGTAGTGATGAAACAGATCGACAACAGTGAACAGTGTTGAATACATTTTACAATAAAATCTTTAAATATACAGTCACAGCCTCTTGTGAACAGGATATATCTGTTTAACAAATCCAAGGTCGCTTCCTTTCCCCCCAACATCAGCTTTTTGCAATTGATTTAATAAACCAAGTGTGCTGATGATGTGCTGTGAGGTTTCAGATAGGCCTCAAGGCAGGGACACATTCCAATTCAAAAAGCCAAAATCAAATCAGATGAATACAAAAGTCTGCTCACAGCTTGATGGGTCCAATTTGGGGCAAGGACTAAGTGAGTAAGACTGAACTTACAACTGACGTAACGAGAAAGATCCCATTTCTTACCCTACAGAAGTCTTGCTAGAAATGAAAGTTTAGTTTTAGGTCGATATGAATGTACACAAACCACTGCAAACCAGAATAATTCACATAAGAAGCAGAACTGTACGTTTTACCTTATAACCAACTAGAACGTAGTATGCAATGCAGAGGCTTTGAATTCAGCTGTGAAACACAGCTGTAAGATTTAAGATACAACGATAAAAATTGTGTATTTTCAAGGAATACATGCAGTAAATTAATTTCACTCATTTGGGGCAGTAACTGCTTGTCAGAACAATCCCAGTGACAGTATTGCTGGTACAGATGAGCATGTTGCAGTTTTGGCTGTCTGAACAGTGCAAGTTTTCAGACAAAGTATGTCTCCAGGGCTGCTGGTCTATGGGCTTGCATAAACATCCCACTGACCCAAGGAGGATCTGCTCCAACACCTGCTGAAGTCGTTCGTATCACTTTTACTGACTTCAAACTCTGCAGCAGATCTTACTTATGAAAAGACATTTTGGGTGCCTTGTCCCCCAGGTCTGACACTGAACACTTCGGACTCTGCCCATTTTGTAGAGTGCACATACGCTGGTGAATTATCTTTTCATTATTGCTAAGGATGATACTGTTACTGACATTTCCAAGCAACCACTACAGAACAATACTGATTTGATCTTAGTGCCTTTGTGGGACCTAAAAACTAGCAAAATCTGCCTGGAAAGAAATGCTTTATGAGAAAAGCTTTACTTCTAGCATTATGTTGTAGGACCTGTAATACTCTTGAACACAGTACCCTCCTTCCCATGAGTAACACCTCACATAAAGAGTAAGGAGAGCTGTACAGAAGATTGTTACTTAGATAATGTAGGAACACAGTTTAATTAGCTGAATTAGAACTAAATGTGTGCAGATAAACTGAGTTCCTTTATTTGGTTATTTAATGTCCTACCTCATGCTCTAGCCCTGGATATAATTATACTGCACCCTTATTATTCACGGTTTGCAAAAGAGGTGGAGTCAAGTGCAACAATGCAGAGCTCCTGCCTTGTGCTCGGGCAATCCACCGACACAAAGCCATGCCTGCTGAAGCAGAAGGTCAGGTGCAAAGCTGCAGGAGTCAAACAGTAAGGATTGCCCAGCCATGCCTACAGGTGAGCCAGGCAGTGCTGTTGGGGAGACGAAAGAGTAAATGGGTTTGATCTCAACTGCTTCTGAATCAATTGGATGCTCTCCCTTGCCAGTTCAGGTAGTGCAACATCTATGACAGGCGCGGGACAGGTTAGGGATGCATGGTCATGAAATTCTGTCTGGGCACAATAATGGTCTCCTTCCGTGGACAACTCCCAGTGCCTACAGAGATCTCGGAAGAGCTGGCAGCTCTTGATGATCCTGCCCACAGTGGGATTTACACAGTAATGGTCCTCTAAAACCTTTTGTCCCCAGAAGCAGCAGCCATCCATCACTTTCCTGACTCAGCCCAGGATTAACAGCAATCTTATTCTCTGCGAGTACTGGCCCAAACAGAGCTTTTAAGTTAAGAGCCTCTTAACACATTGAAGTCTAAAAAGACTCCATAAAATCAACATAATTTTTTCATATAAATATTGGTCAGAGCACAGAAAGAAAAAAAAAAAAGAGAAGTAAAAAAAAAGAAGAAAGAAAAGAAAGCAAGCAGGTCTAAACCCTGACTCCACTCACCACAGAACTGAAGGACAGATAATTCTCCTCAGTTTATACATATGAGAGAATGAAGTGCTCTCTGAAGTGCACTCTCTCACACTATTTCTACTTTTCTAACACTCCCTGAGATTCTTTTTTGTTTTGTTTTGTTTTTCAGTCATCCGCCTGCAAGTTTATTTGAATTGCAGTTGGATAATCTCCCAGATTCTGGGGGAAACTCTCTGTGAGAGGAATTCCTGGGTCTATAGCACCTATTTAATAAACTGAAATTGAGAGTTGTTAAGTTATCAAAGGGCTAAATATATTATTCTTTGCTCATGGAAATCCTGTTTCACCAACAGATACTTTTTTTCTGGAACCCTGTAACCAAATATGTATGCTTGCATTTTCCTGCATTTTATTTTCTTTCAAATAAGACTCTTAATTTATGAATATCATGATCTATGCGTCTCACTGAGAACTTAGAATCAAAAAATGCTTTGGGTTGGAAGGGACCTAACAATCATCTAATTCCAAACCCCCTGCCATGGGCAGGGACACCTCCCACCAGACCAGGTTGCCCAAAGCCCCATCCAGCCTGGCCTTGAACACCGTGAAGGATGAGGCATCCACAGCTTCTCTGAGCAACCTGTGCCAGTGCCTCACCACCGACACAGTAAAGACTTTCTTCTGAATATCTAATCTTAATCTAACCTTTTTTAGGACAAGGAGTAATGGCTTTAAACTATCTCTACACTCCCTGACAAATATCTTTAGGTACTGGAAGGCCGCTATAAGGTCTCCTCACAGCCTTCTCTTCTCCAGGCTGAACAACCCCAACTCCCTCAGCTTGTCTTCATAGGAGAGGTGCCCCAGCCCCCTGGGCATCTTCATGGCCCTCCTCTGGACTTGTTCTAATACGTCCAACTTAGACCTTACCCATGTGCTTGCTGTGCTCAGCCACAGACAGCCCAAATGTGTACATCATTCGAACTCATTTCCCCCAATTATTTTCCTCTCTCTCCCCAAGTATACACGTAGCTAGCTCTTAGTCACACACAAAAGCTCTACACATAACCACGCAATGTGCAATTAATACACATCATGTGAATGCGAAATACGTGGGGTCAGGTAGTTACCAGAGGGTAATGAAACAGGAATCACAGCTTTCTGGGGGGCATTTGTACCACAGCATTTATCTCCTTCCTGTTCAAATAGGCTAGTCATGGCTCTTTGCCATGATAATTATTATTCAGTAATTAATAATTATTTTTTTCTGTTGCTCATGAAATAGTTTTCCACAATTTTATTCTGTGGCTCTTAGCAGCTGAATTTATATTTAATACAAAAGTTGCCCCATTCAGCTGCTAAGTGTCCCATGACAGTATAATTTAGCTCTGCTCTGACAGATTTAGAAATAAAAAAAAAAAAAAACCACTGCCTGAATTGCTCTTCCTGAAATATCCTGAGTTTTAACTCAAACAGTCACACCTTTCAAACTCTACACAAGTCCAATCTTGCTTCCGACCTTCTAAGACAAGGGAAGGTGACCACCAGGATAAACGTAAAGAATCTAACTACCAGCCTTGTGCCCCTTCAGTGCCTCCAGGAGTTCAAGTATACTGTCAATCATTGTTATAAAAAAACATACTTACCGTTCTTTTGCCAAAATCTTGGCATGGGCTGTTAATAGTGCTTCCTTTTAGTGGGACCATCCCTTTGGGGCTGTTGTCAGCCTTCCGCTTATAGAATTCAATTCCATCTTCTAAGAGCACGACCCACATCGGCTTCCAGGTATTAAACATGCTGCCCTGCATCAATAAATCATGGTGTGCATTATGTCTGATAAATCACTGTTCATATGATATCCACCAAAGACCAGGGAACATCTGATTGACTCTAAAATAACTATAGGGTCTCAAGGGAAATAATGAGCCACAACCACACCCATCTCACCATGCTGTTAAAATATGTTATTCTTCTGACAACTGTTTATTTCCCCTTCTAGTCACCTCTGCTGTGAATTTTTCCAAAATTGCATCGTGACCCCAGATGATGTTTCTTTTCCGTACGTTTGTGATTTCAAAATGACCCAGTGACAACACTAGGAACAATCCTCAAAAATTCCAGATGCGAACTGACCCATTAGGGCGCTCTCATTAACTCTGGGCTTCCTGTGCTGTATTTAGGACTTGATGCCACAATACAGTCAGCTCTTGAGGCCTGGCTGTCAGATAAGAAAGCACATATCTCAGAGGACTTCTAGACTTAAGAAAGCAACAGTAAGGGTAATGAGTAGTTCATAGGCCTTGGGCTGCGGATCTCCAACTGGTGAGGTGAGAAATTGAGGTGCTTCGTTTCATCTTTTAAAGCTTTTACTTCCTGTTTCTGAATCACAGCAGTTAGATGTGAGAAATTCAGAAATAAAGCCAGGGCCAGATCCTACGTATAGTGAAACATATGGCAAAATTCACAGGGCCTCAAAGAGGAACAACCTGTCTCTGTGCTGAGCACAATTAAGTGCTAGAATTATTAAGGCTGTCGTGTCCTAGCTAGCTTACCTCTGGTCCAGCCTGCAGACAGCTTCAAAAACGGTCACAATCCCAGACACCCAAGTGACTTACTGCTCAGCCAAATGAGCATTTAGACGTGCTGAAAATCAACAGTTCTGAGGAGTTACTGATGCACACTCGACATTTGTAGGCCTCAAATCAGAGGCTATCCTCCAAAAACATTTGATTTCTTTATCTTTCTGGCACGAAGAGAGACCTCGGTTTATGCTCCCTCTCCTACCATGGTGGCTAAGCAGAGCTAAAGCTGCAGACAGAAATGAGGTGGCCACTATCACACTGTGCAAGTGGATTGTTTTGATTTTAAAATGGGCAGAGTTATTTTTATTTGCATTTCTGCAGAAGTGAACAGGACAGAAACACTGAGTCTTTCCCTCCTTCCCCCCAGGATGAAACCTTTGACCATCACATCCTTTTTTTCCTGCCTTAGCTCTCAAGAAAGGCCTTTTGCACTCTGAATCAGACCTTAAGTTCAATTACAGGATGGAGAGGAAAAACTGTCAGCAAAGATCTTACTGAGAATGGGACCTGCTTCCAGCCTCTGCAGCACTCACTGCAAGCAGAAGGTGCCCCACAAGTGAATGCTGCCTTCCAAAGGTAAACTGCTGTGCTGGAGGCTCTCTGGAAACCCAGATGAACAGAGAACTAAAAGAACGGTCCAACCTTGATGTGGATACCACATATGGATTGAATGCTGTTTTCTTTTGTTTGAGCCATAAGAATTTATCATTTTTGGAGAACCCAAATTGACCCACAGGTTGATTTTCTGCTAAGGAATCAAGTGAGATGGTGAGCCAATAGAAGAACCACTGCAATTTCCTTTTGCCAGTTTATTGCATCTTACGATACTTCTGCTTATAAAGAGACAAGTCCAGTACTTCCTGAAGACTCTGACATTCTCTGTCAATGGAAGCCACTGCGGAGCAGGGTTAGACTGGCAGTCTCAGATCCACACAATCAGCAAGCCTGAACATAGTCATGTCGGTCTCAGATAAAACAGCTCATGAAAGACAAATGCAGGATGCTGGATTTGATTTTCCTGGACTAAAAAACAAATCATCTCCCTTGCTCCAAAGACTGCAGGTAAAGATGAGTGTTCCCTGAACTGCCCTCTGAAATCATTAGCCAAGTTAATAGCTCATGCAACTTCCCTATTTATTTTTTTTAAATATTTGTAGCACTACATGAGTAGAAAATGAGTTGTTTTCTGTGCTTGCTCAGATGACCCAAGGTCCCCCACATATACAAACATTGGCTTAAGCTGACATAAGATCAACTCTTAAATCTGAATCCATATTCAGTGGAGATCATGTTGTACCAGCCAAAACACTAACCCCTAAGCCTAATGTAAATAACAAGAAAATCCGTGAAAAATCACCTCCACCCCTTTTGAAGATGATTGTGGCTGCACGGGTGATTACTCTGGCAGGTCTGATCAAGAGTTTCACTTTACAGGCACAAAGAAGAGGAGGAGACTACTTAATTAGCACAGAAGAGCAACTGAGAACATGCCCATCCTAGCTGGATGCTCTGGCTGTGGAGTTCACAGCAGCCTCACTGACAGATCCATGTTAGCTGGTACCACTCCAATCTGCATCTTCTGCTCCTTTTGCCCACCAGCCTCCCTCTAAGCACACTGCTGCTCCTCACCAGCAGCATAAGCTCACTTCTGCAAAGACAGAGCCAACTACAATGCTGTTAGAGAACAGGAGCACACTTTCCACTTCCCCGTTGCCATTGCAATAGCACCCAGCTGCAACTTTCCATTAGCAACACCCACAGAAAAACTTCTTGGGGACCCAGAACTCAGAGGAACAGCAGGGACTCATACTGGCATGTCTGTATGCATCTTTTCCCTGGCATACCCAGCCAGGCACACAACGTGGGATCGTCCACCCCAGTGTCTAAGTTTCCAGCCACTCCCCTGCCATGGAGACATATGGATCGTGAGCCATCTGCTCTCAAATTGGGCCATGAGAAGTAGAGATCTGCAACCTGCTGTGCGTGAATTTGGTCGTCTCCTTCCTCATGGCAGCATCGGTGCAGCTTTGAGATTACTTTATGAACTTGCTTCCTTTCAGTGTCGGTGGAAATAAGACTGATGAATGACCTTTTTGCAACAGCGGTCCCAGATTAGAGACCCCTCCAGCCAGCAGCTCTAATGAGTGAAATTCTAGATTTGATGAGCACAGACACCGCTGCACAGAGCCCCAGAACTGACACAATTTGAACTGCTTTACCCCAGACTGATCTCACTACAGATTTACATAAAAATCTTGACCTTATCCTGTGGGCTCTACCACAAAAGACTCCAGAGCAGAGGTTGCAGTGGGGCAGTGACTGCCTTCACAGAGGAGAGGAGTGCCCACAGCCCCACAAACTCTCCCTAGGCCAGACTCTGACTTGTGATACCACTACACATCCCCAACGTTTAACTCTGATTAAGTGCAGTACAGTAGGCTGTGGCCATTTCAAGCTGTTACCTCTTTTGCCAAGCTGCCAATAAAGGCATTCTTCATGAAAATAAGACTTTTTGACCCAGAGGTACATCTACGATAAATGCAAAGTACCTTATCGTATAGGACACTAACAAGATATAACTGCTAGCAAGTACCTCTGTAATCACTAACATCACACTGTTTTATTGCTCAAGGAATTATTTTCATTTGCATTCTTTTTTAGAAAAATAGGAAAAAAACTATTCTGTTTAAGCAACTGAAACCAAAGTACGTTTTCCCATAGTCCCACAACCCGTTCAGTCAGCTTCCTCCTCCTCTGTCCAAAGCCACCCCCTTACCTTCTTTACCAAGTAGCCCTCTCTTATGCGCATTGGTTCTCGCTCCATGGCTCGGACGGTCCTGCTCTCAGGTCTATCAGAGACGGCAGTTAAGCTCCTCTGGCAACAAAGTCTGTGGGGTAGAGTTTTTTTACAGTACAGCTGTGTCACTTTCACAAGTTCCTCTGCCTGCTAATCACATGAAAACAAGCCCATTTCCTCTTAGGGTGAGAGATAGGGAAACGCAGAAGCACGTGTGTATTTATAGGCTGCCTCTGACAGAACAGGCAACGGCATGACAGAACGCCCAACTGTATCAAACACTGCCAGCCTTGATGACAGAGTCCTGGGAAATTGAGTAAGCATTTTAATGCCTAATCCCAAGGACTCAAGCCCACTCTGTAAATACATGAACTCTAGGAAAACAACAGAGGGTGGCGTACCATGTGGCTGCCTGACGCACACCAAAAGGATCTCAGAGACAGGTTTCTAACTCACCAGCTCTGCCAGCGTTACTTCATCCCATCTTTAAAGCCTGACTCCCAGTGCATGAGCAGGTAGGGCTTGGCGGTGAACTGGAGAGCCTTCGCTTGGTTAATCGTGCTGCGCCCTCTGCTGATACAAGAAAATTGTTTATCAGACGTGGTCAGGTTTTGGGGCTTGACGCTGAGGCTTCCCACAGAGGTTGGGTGTCAAGCAGCACAAATGGATTAGACGAGCACATCGTATGAAGCACCACTGAAGGTCACCTTCTATGAGCATCTTTCACTTGTCACACAGCCCATTTGGCTATGTTTGGTAAAAGATAAGGCAAAAACATTTTCCGGCATTTGGTATAGAGCAGTCACGCTCCCTCTTTCCCATACGGGAGGAAGGGTGGTGCGACACAGGAGGCAGTGACGCATTGCCAAGTGCTCTCCCACACGGAAGACTCCGTATCACTTTACAGATGAACCCAGCGTTACTTCATCTGTCACCCCTGCTACTTGCAAAGGTCTTTCACCCTGACAGGCACAAGGCATGGAGCTTCCTCCCAACAGCAGCATTGTGCAGGCCATAGCCACTGCGTCCTGAAGTGCTCCATTGCCAAATTCCCCCCCCCAAAAAACGTGACTTTTTCCTCAGACAAATTCCTGTTCTCCATTTGGCTCCTGTCTTGTCCCAGCTTTTACTTAGAAGTGTATGCAAGTCCAACAAGGTCTACAACAGAGGATTAAAAAAAGCTCTGAGACTTTCTCTAGCCATTCTTCAGCAATGCGTATTTATTGGTTTTCCCACAGATAAGAGTCCACTCCCTCTTTTGTAACGTTCACTATCCCAACTGCTAAATGTTTCTCCTGGCTGTCTGAACTGAGATTTTCCTGTAATGATTTCCACTTGCTATAACTTGTCCTGTCCACCATGGGCACGGAAACTGGATTACTCCCTTCTCTGTGCTAGCAGTGATGCACAGTTTATACACTGTAAAGAAGTCTCCTGCTAGCTGGCATGCTCTGCTGAGCCCCAGAATCAGGTCAGCAATCTGTTTAGCTCTTTGTGAAGCTGCAACAAGGCTCCTACCAGACAAGCTCCACAGCCAAACCGCCTGCTCTAATTTTCTCAAACCTTTCTCTGCTAGCTGCTATTTAAATGATCTCTGTAGGCCCATTGTAATGCCTGATGTACTCAGAAGCTTGTAGACTATTAAAAAACAAAAAAAAAAGCGCACCCATAAGGCTACAGAGCATGGGGGTAAACTTTAAAGACCACAAAGTAGCTCTCAGTTAGCTCTTACTTCTTTGTCTACCTTGCTGCCGCCCTTTAGTCCTGAGGAAAGGAAACCCCTTCCCCAGCTGGAAGGGCTTATGGAGAAAAAGACTAAGAAACTGCCAGCGTCTTTCTCTCTGCAGGCAGCTTTTGCACAAATTTTCCCCTTGGCATCCCTGCCCACCTGCTCCTGCTGGTTTGGTGTTTATGCTTAGTCAGGATTACAGTGATGAACTGATAATATGAAATGCCCAGGGACAGTCCTTTGATAGAACATCTATATGACCTTATACTAGAAAGTGGTTTACTGTGAACAGAAAAGGATGCTGACTCCACCATTAAGCAAAGGAAGCTCAATTTCTCTTTTACCTGCATGAAAAGTCCTTGAAGATGTGTGAAATGAAATTAGAGATACAGTGGCACCAAGCCAATGACTCCAGAATTTACCATTAGCTACTTAAACAACTCACTGTCAAAGCATAAAATTATCTTCATTGAGTTTTAGCTGGATGCAGCTACTTTTATAACATTTCTCTGTATTGTTTCTCTCATCTTCAAAGCTCAGCTATTCCTTTTGCCCTTCTGACTTTGTTACATTTATCACCCATCATCACAGGGGAATCAACGCTTTGTCATCCCCAGGCAGAAATGTGCTGATCAACTAAATCACTCGCGCAAAGCAAGATGGTCCTTAACCATGCAGTGATCACGGCCAGTGTGAAGGACACGGTGCTGATGCACATCTTC
Organism: Anser brachyrhynchus; assembly: GCF_964034855.1. Taxonomy (NCBI): domain Eukaryota; kingdom Metazoa; phylum Chordata; class Aves; order Anseriformes; family Anatidae; genus Anser; species Anser brachyrhynchus. The sequence goes on along the minus strand of NC_137696.1, from coordinate 2,532,904 downwards.
TTTAACAAGCTGGTCATAAAGAGCAGCAGCAGGCCTAAGGAAGAGGAAGGCCTGCATTCTTCTGGCTCTCCACAGAAGGGCTGATTTCTGGCAGCAAAAGATTGTAACCTGAATTGTGGAAATCTGCTGTAAGTTACCCTGTTCTCCCCATTTCTGCCTAAAGTAAAGGTGCGTGATGGCAGATTACAAACATTTGCCACAACAACACAATCTGCAGCAGAGATCACAGATGAATATCTTAGCTCAGTTTATTGGCAAGTGAACCGTTTCTGTAAGAGACATCTCGCTGCTATACTTCCTCAGAAAATTATGTTTCTGCCACTTCAGGACTCACTCCTGCAAGCATTAAAAACAAGCAATGACTTGAATTTATGTGAGCAAGGGATCTAGCTGAGAGACTGATGGGCATTTACACCCAGCCATCCCTTTGCAAATAAATGTGTCGTCTGCAAGGAATACAGGCAGCTCTTCAGCTTGTTACATCAGCTTTGCTGCTCTCTGTGCTAGCCCTTGCATGGCTGGATTTCAAATCTGCCTGCTGCTCTTTAAGTGCTGTAAGCCCACTCCATCTCTTACAGAATGGTTGAGTTCTCCAGAAACATTCATCTCTCCAGCAAATCAAGCCAGATTCCCCAGAGAAATTAAATCAAATGCTATGTGAACAAAATGATTGTCTACATGCAAAAGATAACATAAGGTTTGCAAAGGTCCAGCTGCAAGTAGAAGTAAAACCCTTTCTGACTTCTACTCAGAGGCAGAGATCTCAGAAGAATTACAGTATTAAACTGAGAGCTGGCAGATGCACGGCTCAGCACAATTCACTCCATGTGGCACCACACACGGCTATTTTTAGCAAATGAGAGATTGTGGCTTTACATCCACTTCTCGAAAAAAAAACCCAAACCAGAACATTCACAGTTAGCATGGTATTAAGAAAGGAATCGAAGAGAAGAAAGTAGGAAAAGATTGCAGGAATTGTTCTTGTCACCTTGGGACCTAAATGCTGTGTGTTGTCTGTCATAAAGGAGCCATCTTATTCTGACCTCAAGGCACATTTCACGTATTTAATTCTTGTAGAGCCATGCCGCAGGATTAATATATTAAATGGAAAATGGGGAGATCTATGTAAACAGTGATAGTGAAATGTTCATGCACTTGACATGTCACACTCAGAATGACCATTTAGAGTGGATTCAAGACACCAGATGGACTTATCCAGAATGTTTTCTAGGCAAACTGGACCGGCACATAGCATATGCTCACCAACCTCACCTGTGACTTACCTCTTCCCTAGAGTATTTCTCCATCAGCAACACACGTAAGCGATGCAGGCAAAGCAGAGAAGGCCTAGGCACAAGAGAGATGTCTAGAAAGATGAAGCTGCAGCATGCAACCATCATAGCTCTTGGAAGGAAAAGAGATGAGGATGAATGAACATGTTGGTAGTTGCTCACCTGAGGAAGCTCGCCACCCTCTTCATGAGCACTAAGGGGCTCATCAGTGCACATGGGAATTTTGCAGTGTTCCTGTCCCCAAAGGAAAGGGAATTAGCTTAATGTATCCTACTGACTCCGGATAATAGCCTATGAAGTCTCAGATGCCAGAGAAACAAAAAGCAGACTTGAAAGAATAAAAAAGAATAATAATAATAATGAAGGGAAGGACACGTAAGCCTATCTATTTGCTTCTAGAAAAAAAATACTGTTATGACTTAAAACATGGCATAGGTCCTACAACAACATATTTAGTTTTGAACCTTGTAAGGGTCACTACATTTGCTCTGTGCTCAGAGCAAATGTTTTTTTGCAGCAAAAAGCACACTGCCTCCTTATTCCTGCAGTTATCTTACTCCACACAGAAAATCAAGTACGTAATACCAGGGAACTATGCAGACCAGCATCTCCCTAGGGCCTGAAACCCACAGAAAATCCCTATGAGAACTGGCAGGGCATTGCCTGTGGCAAAACTTAAGACCAGCACACAGCTTAGGCAAAGACTGAAGGCTCAGGACTGACCTCAAATAGGGTCCATAGGTAGAGGCGTGGGGTGGAGACTCCAGGTGAAGCCGGTCACAACTATTAAGGGCAGTTGTTAAGCCGCAGCAACAAAAATAACCTCCCAGAAAGACTTATGAAAGGTAGCCTTTCCCCTGTCATCTACAATGATAAAGAACATCTGGTAGGATCATATAAATGTAAGCACTAAAGGCACATGAAGTTATCAGATCAAGAAAAAGAAAGACAATGCTCACTTTTAAAACTGCTTCTGCATAAATGCTCCACCCTCACCACATTTCACTTTCACACAGTAAAACAGTTACTCAGCCTATGTATACATGATCCATAATACAATGCTTTTTAAGTTCTCCCTTGTGTTGGCTATTCTGCTATAGTGGTCTGGAATAAAATCACAGCCTGAGCTGTGCCCAGAGAAAGGTGATCATGCAGGCAGAAATAATAAGGGGAAAAAAAACTCGTTATAGATCTGACCTCTCATGTACTTGGGAAGCTAATTGCAATCAATGCCTTTAGCCACACACAATTTACTATAACATGATATGTCTGGCCTGTGAGGGGAGTGAAACCGATCCCTGGCAATGACCATTATTCTTCACACTGCTTTAAGTGATGCTATCAGATTCCCCATGTGTAAGGCCTCCGTGGTTTCTTACTGAATTACATTTAAACTTACAGAAGTGGGAAGTGCTGCAAGCAAAACTTTCAACAAGCCACAAAGCACAGCAGAATTATATTCTCAGCAGAATATAATGAAAAAAGGGAAGTCTCTTGCAACGATCAAACAAGCCAAGGAGAAATGCACACCTGGTCTTTTTTGAGCCATAAAGTTATATTTGTCTAAATATCGCAGATGCTTCCTCATGTGAAAACCTGTACACGCCACTTGATTGATGACTTCCAAGGTATTTTCGAGACCATTCACTGTTGACCTAGACAATGGTTGGAGTGTTGGAGGGATTCATTTTACTCAATTTTTGACGTCTGTTCTTGAGGACCTTTAAAGTCAGCAAAGATCTGGGCAATAAATCAACGAAGTTCAGTGTATGACTTATGATGAAACATAGGCCCCCACTGTGGGATGAGTTGCTCCTGGAACTTAGAACTTGATTAAATGCAACTACTTTTTGATTAGTTGTCCTATGACAATACAAGAGTCTTAGGTGACTCACCAAGCCCATAAGATTCTTGTCGTATATTAATGTTGATAATGCAGCTACCTCATCATACATAAAGAACTGGTTTTGTTTGGTTTGATTTGGTTTTGCTTTGTTTTGAAACGGCATTTATTTCACTCTTGACTGTTCAGTGGGAGAAGTAATGACTGCATCATGTAACAACTTTCCTATAGGATAATCCCTGCTACCAATGACTGCTATCAAAGGTGGAATGTTAGTTACAGAGCTTGCTATATACACAGTTCTTGGATGTAGGAATCACACCCTGCTCTTATTTTTGTGGAAACCCTGCTTACTGAACAAATTATGAAGCCTATTCTTAGCTGGATACTTAATCAAAGCAAATACAGTAAGATTTTTTGTTGTAGAAGTTAAGTTTTCAGCAGTATGTATTATTTTGCTCGTTAGTCACAAAAAAAAAAAATTTAATTCAGTAACTAACTTGCATACACAACGAAAAGCAGCTGGGTAATGCCAGATCTTCCATATGACTTAACAATACTACATTTTACCACCCCGTGTACGTCCTTGCTTTAGGAAAACAAAGAAGATATCAGGCCCAGCACAACATGTAGGTGAACTAGCTGTGCAATGCTCCTCATGAAATCATTAACTGTTGTAACATTCAATCAAACAAAAAATACATTTATGGTCCAAATCCTGTGTCAGCTTTGAGAATGCTGCAGTTTTAACGGTAAATAGAACAAATATGAAAAAGGAAAAAAAAAAAAATTATTCTTTGCAGAAGAATGGAAGGGGTGCCTGAACCTCCTGCTGCTCTACAAGCAATCTCTGGGCATTAGGCTGGAACCAGATCCTTGAAGGGATGGTGGCAGCCATTGGTAAGGAGATGAAGAATCGCCATGCCGGTCTGACACCGCCTTTGTGGTGTTTTTTTTTCCTGTGGAAATGAAAGCGTGGGACGGGGCGGGGAGGGAAGGCGCCGGGGGAGCCGGGGCTCGGGGCCGCTGTCCGGGGCCGCGGTGCTGAACGGGGCGGGCCGGGGCGGCGGTCACCGGCTGGGAACGGGGCTGCGGGGGGACGGGGGGACAGGGAGGGACACGGCAGGACAGAGGGGACAGGGAGGGACAGGGGGGGAGAGGGAACCCGGCGCCCAGACGCCGCGCCGTGATTATAGGGGAAGGACAAACTAAACCCATCGTGCGCTGCTTTGGGGAAGGGCTGGGCCGGCTGGGCTCCGGCAGCCCCTCCTCTTCCTCCTCCCTCCTCCTCTTCCTCTCCCTCGCCGCCTCGGTCTCCTCTGCCCTGCTGCGGAGGGGGGAGAGACGAGGGCAGCCCCCCCCCCCCCCCCCGGCCACTCGCCATGGGCGACATCCCCAGCCTGGTGAAGATCAGCGTGTCGCTGCGGATCCAGCCCAACGACGGGGCCGTGTATTTCAAGGTGGACGGGCAGCGCTTCGGCCAGAACCGCACCATCAAGCTGCTCACCGGGGCCAAGTACAAGATCGACGTGGCCCTCCGGCCCGGCACCGTCCAGGCCACGTAAGTGCATCCAGGGCTTTTATTTTTAGAGGTTTAAGAGTGTTTCCTGGCAGGCTGACAGCGCGGGGTTTCCGTGATTTCTCCCTCTCCGCCCTCTCGCTGCCGTGTTTCTAGGTCTCTGGGCAGCTGTTCCCTTGCTGGCTCCAGAGACAGCCTGAGTTTGCGAGTCGCTTCTTTCCCCTTTCCTCCCCCTGTAGCTTATTAGGGCCTGGCTCCTTTTCTCCCTCGTTCCCCGTGGTTTGCCCTAGGGGCAGAAGGGGATGGGAGCTTGGGGATGCTCCCAGCCCGGCCCCACTGCACCTCACCAAAGCAGAGACCGGCACCGGGGAGGATGCAGACGAGAAAATGTCCTCCAGTCAGAGCCATCCACGGAGAAGGGATTCACCCAAGCCCTCCCCAGCTCCTGGGGATCCTCACGTTCCTTTTTCACCTTCCCTGGGTGATTGCAGAGCCCTGATTTTAGTATTTTTTGGGGGGGAGCCCCAGTGAGTCAGCAGCACCTGCAGGTCTGCTGAAACCACTGACACATCCCCGGCACGCAGGCTGTGAGCCCCCATGCCAGCTCCAAGGGGCCTGCAGGGCTGCTGAAAGGCCGGATCCTGTCTCTTTGCAGGACGATGGGCATCGGGGGTGTCAATGTGCCACTGGAGGAGAAATCGAGGGATGCTCAGGTGGCCTCTTACACGGGGATCTACGACACAGAAGGGGTGCCCCACACCAAGAGCGGGGAGAGACAGCCCATCCAGGTCAACATGCAGGTACGTGGTCCTCCGCGCACAGAGCGACGAGGGCGGCCTGCGGGGACGTGATGCCCATGGAGGAAGGCGTGGCAGAGAAATATTTCAGGGCAAATCCTGCTCACAGCTGCTGCCCTCTTTGCTTTCCATCAGTCTTCTCCCCACCCCGATTACAGCTGTGAGGGATTTGTGCTGTTTATTCTGCAGCTCCTGTACCACAGAGAGGAAATGAAGCAGTATGTCATCTTCAGCTGATGCCCTCCTAAGGGCCTGTTCTAATTTCTACGAGTTTAGGACCCTACCAAGGTCTCCAAGCCTCTCAGATTTCAGCTTTTTCTCACATTTGTTCACTGCACTCAAGATTTCTTCTTAACTTTTATCTTTACTGTGTTTGTTGTAGTTGTGTTGTTGTTTTTTCTTCTGGAATCTTCTGCCATTTGGTATGGCAATACCCTTCTGGATAAGAACTGTAACAGCTTAATTTAATGTTTCTGACAATTACACAATGTGTAACTTTGGGGACCAACGTCCCATTAACAGTTACCACTCCATAATCTTAGCCTAATAAGGCTACCCTGCAGTATTTGTCCATGTTAATCTCTTCTCTATACATTTGTCTCCTTTTAACACCCAAGAAAACAGAACGCCTAGGATGACTTTGACCAGCAGACTCCCTGTACCTCTAACAAATACAGAAACTATAGGCTGGTGATATTCTTCTAAGGGGGAAGGAGAAGGGTGAGAGTTGCTGTAGCAGTATAGCGCTGACACTGAGCAGGGTTGTTGGAAACCACTTGTTCAGCATAGCAGTTCTGTTTCATAATGGGTTTATACCAGGAGGTTAAAGGGCACTGACCCAAAAACAAGTGCTTTGATTGAGGCAGCTCTATTTTGATACCTATGTGGATTGTACCCTCAACTGCATTACTGAGGTGAACTTTAAAAATCTGCAAATTTAACTTCTCCCATGGAGAAAACTAAGACCGAAAAAACACAAATGAAGGAATTCCAAATAATGGAAGGTAGGTCTGGTTTTCAGACACAAGCTCCTGGCCGTTTTCTTGCAACATAAGAACGACCAGCCACAATATTTATCCAAACAGTAGCTTTACAAATCAAATCCTGATATACTAAACCATGAAACTAATAGGATTTTCAAGTGTTAAGCAAGTCCTCAACCCCTTTTAGGGTTTGATCTTGACAGATTGGTTCTTCAGTACAGAGTTAGAAGTCCACAATTGATACTTTTAAGTATCAAATATAGGCACCTCAACAGGGATTTACATGCTTAACTCCTCATTTAGCTGCTTAGCTAGCCAGAGCTATGACAGATTTAGGGAACAAGCCTCAGGCACCCCAGTTCAAAAACTGCTTCAAATACCTACTTCCTGAATCTTCAAAACTAGGCTCATTGTACTTTGCTTTACATTTTCCTATTTCTTTCAATTATGAGGAAGTTCTGCCTCCACTTCCTTTTCTGTAACAGGCAGGATCCTGACATATCCTAGCGAGAAAAGGACTACTTAAAGCTTAAAAGTCTGAACTCACATTAGGAATAGACTGAAACTGGTCTGATACTGCCAATTTAATGCCCAGAAGACAGAATATCCATGAAAGTGATAAATTTATTTCCTGTCTGCTTTGAAATTCTAAATGCATAACTTTTTTTGTGCTCCTACTTTGTCTTACCTCTTACAGCCATAGTATGTACATGTAAAACAACAATCCTGTTTCTGGATTCCAGAAAATGAGGATGCATTGCTGTTAGCTGACTGCTCACTTGTGCCCACTAACCAGAAAACTCTAAACTGTCTAACAAATGGTGTAAACCAAGTTAGATACCTCTCTTTGGTCTGATTTTATTCTTAGTCAGATCAGACCAAGACTGATTAAGAAGCTAAATCTCTATTCCCATAACAAATAGCCACCAAGTCATCCTAGCACACAGATTCAGAGGGAGCAATTAAATAATTACTCCTGCCTATAGCACCAAGCTGAGCCTGCCCGAGGGTAGGGACATCCTTCTTCCCTGGGGAAGGCCACATATTGGCCCAGTGGAGGAGCCAGGATTCAGCCGCAGGAGCCACAGGAATTCAGGGGAGCTCAGAGGATGCAGAACGTTCGTTGTGCCACAGAGTTGCTGCATGTGCTTAGAACTGGGCTTGTGGGGAGGCACACGGTAGTAGAAAAGCTCTGCAATTTAATTCTTTCCCTCTCCTGGAAATCCACAGCAGTCAGACAAACTACTCCGAGTAGCTCAGCAACTTGTTTTCCTCCTTCATCTCTTTAGAAATTCAGATTTTTCTGTACATTAATGAAATGCAATACTGCTCTTGATCACATCACCTTTTACAAATACTTTTGTAAAGAAACACTTTTTTTCTTCTGGATCAATCCATTTTCTTCCTCAGCTTTCGGGCGAGGGTGGTTGGTGCTCCTCTCTACTGAGGATTTCTCCATGTGGATTGTGCCCAGTAATATTCAATGTGCTTCACCTTTACTATCTTGTATTACTGCTGGTTTCAGGATTACCATCAGAGGGCAATAATGAAGGATCCTTAATTAAGATTTTGATTGCTGAGAGGGGTAAAATAGCTTGTATGTCTGATTTTGCCTTCATCAAAGGAAACGACAGAAATATTTCAACTACTCCTTTAAGGTAACACTTGCAACTAGAGCCAAGTAAAAACCTTCCACTGTCAGCACGCAGCAGCTCCTGCCATTGTCAGGCTAAATTTAAGATACCACAGTGGGCTGGGGGAGGTTTAAAGCAATGTCCATTGAGCAGCAGCAGCTTACAAACCACATCTTGGATTAAAGACAAAAAACAAGCAAAAAGAAAACCTCCATGCCCTTCTGAGAAAACTGAGTACAAAAGGCTCTGCTTGCAACTCAGTAAGAGTCACTATGAAATAGAGCTTTCGTGCTGACTTTGTGAGTGTGATTATCCTAGGTAGATGATCTAAGGTCAGCTTCCAGGCACATGATGAGAATGGAAAAGAGTCAAGTGAAGAGGCTGTCATTAGTGAGTGACGGAAATTTTTAAAAGGAAAAAAAATGTTTTAAAGATCTTATTATACAGAACTTACTATAGCTGTAGTCTTATTCACTAAGTTGCATGCACAGAAAACTTACAGTCAATGTCTCACTATTCCTTCACTGTATTAGACTCTTAGCTACTAACGTGTGCTGATCATCTCCTTCCTTCCGTCTGGTACTTGTATCTAAGTTGGAAAAGCTGTGCTACCACAGTACAACTAGCAATTACAGAAACGTAGGAACAGGAACTTTTGCTTAAGTTTCATGTAAAATGTGGAACAAAAACTCAGAGGAGTAAGTGATCTGATAGCAGCATGTCTCAGCCATGACACTGAGACATGGCACTGTAGACAGAGGGCTACAAAGAAGGAATCTTCCCTATCCTAACTGCAGCCTCTAGGTGTGGTTGAAGTGATAGCCTATTTCACTACAGATCACTGCTACATGATCTGTAGTATATAAAAGTCACTTCGAGGTCATCATGCCACCACTGCTGTGTCATCTTGAGAAGGATTATAGCTTTGATTCTTGCTGTTAGTAACGTTTATGAATATGGGAACTTGAACATTTTCACCCCTTTCATTTACTAACACTGATGCTCCCTTTTCCTCACAGTTTAACGACATTGGTGTTTTTGAAACAGTCTGGCAAGTCAAATTCTACAACTACCACAAACGGGATCACTGCCAATGGGGAAATAGTTTTGGCAGTATTGAGTACGAATGCAAACCGAATGAAACACGCAGTCTTATGTGGATCAATAAAGAGACCTTCCACTGAAGAGAAGTGCAACCAATACTGCTGGACAAACTCCTTAAAAAAAAAAATCTACCTTTTTAAACCAGCAAGAAGCCTTAACAAAGGCATACTGTAACGTCGCTTTGTTCCGTAAGGTTCCAATAACTCAGTTGTATGTACTGGTGGTGCCACTGAAATCTTTGCCTATTATTGTATTTCAAGTTTACCATGGCATCCGCAACATTCTTTATCTATACCCTGGGAATACTGTAGGCATCATGGTAAAGAATATTTTCCTGGGTAGAAAGTCATCCTATCATAATAGTGTCATAACTATCTGGGTTATGCCCACTAGATGTAACAACCTTTGTGAAGTGTTTTGCTTTATTGCTTAGAATTTGGATGCGATATCTATCATGTTGGAAATTTCCATATTTATATTTGTTTGCTCCTAAATCAGTGTGCTCCTTCAGGAATTTCGTTTCCATGTCATCCCAGTGGACAGCAAAAGAGTGCAAATTATGGATGTCTGTAGGTTTAGATAAATGGCAGCTACTGCACTGTTGGTATCAAGGGATGTCATAGCAAGGGATTTGGAAATTCTCCTTTTGTCAAGTGCTGTAAGATACCCTGGTATAAATTTCCTATTTTGTGAGATTTGGTAAATTAGCATTCTTTGATGTTAACTTTCCCAGTCTCTGAAATAGCTTTAGAGAACACTATAAAACATGCTAACCTAAATGAAAGAAAAGCAATAAATTAGTTCTGGTATTAAAGACATCTAACAACATGGCTAGTGTCTATGTCAAGGTTATATAGTCTTGAAAGATACAGCAGCCATCCTTAATTTAGTTCTTACAGTAAGAGTTCTGATAGTAATCTCTGGTTTTCTTTTAATGAAATATTGCTTAAATCAGTGAAAACACACAAATCAACTTTTTTTAAGCCTGACCGCTGTATTATATCAAAATTTACAGGATTTCCAGCCAAAAAAAACTCCTCACTTATTGTGACTGAAGTGCAGATTCCAATCCATATCTTCTTTCACATAAGGACAAGCACGTAAGCAATTGCACAGTTATGACTAAAGGTGCTACGTAAACACTAGGTCAGTGTTTAACATATACAGGCAACAACAACAAAGAAAACAAATATATATTTTCTTTCAGTAAATAAACCAGGGAAACAACTATACTGTCCCATCCCCTACTTGGGCTGAAGTAAGCTGTCAGTTCTTGCATATCTGTTACTCCCTTTGTGAATAATTTGTAAATTGTGTATGTAAATGGTAACCATGACTTTTGATCTTTGTAATAAAGGACTTAAAACAAATTTTTCTCTACTGTGACCATCTAAATGAGCAGAAAATATTATATCAAAAATGGCAGTGGTTTTAAAAAGTCAGACAGCAGAAGGTACCTATTCAGTGCTTTCTGAGAATTCAGTCTGAGGCACTTCACGTTCAGTGCCCAAAGCTGCTCCTTCTAGGAAATACAAATCCAATGTGCTAGAACGCAGGTTGTGAATGTGATAGTGCTCAGTAGAAACTGAAACAAAATCAACAGCATTTTGCTGCATTAATGGTGTGGCAAGTCAAGATTTAGGACAGAAGTGAAATAAATTTTTTTCGTCCATTGAATTCTTAATCAAAAAACTTGACTGTTTGTAAATTTCTACAGACAAAAAAGGTTGACCATAGTATTGATGTAATATATTACCAGAGCAGTAAGCTAGGCAGCTGCATCTCTGCTCTGAGGCAGTATTACACAGGCACATTTCATTGCTATGAAATTCTAGAAAGTCTTCTAAGCTAACTTCTGTCCTGGACTTTCCCTAGCCTACAGGCAAATGAAGTGGACAAAGGCCCATCTAGATTGGAGGGGTCACCTAGAGCAAGTCAGCCTACCCCTGTATCACGACCACCTCCATCCCAGAAAAGAAGAATTTTGGCCACAGTCACCATGAAGTAGTCCAGTTTAAAATCTTCGATGACAGGAGGAAAACCGCCACTTTCAACCCTGGAGATGGGGGGGTGGGGTCCTATGTGGAGCCAAGAGTTGATGATTCAGTCGGTGATTCTTGTGGGTCCCTTCCAACTCGGGATATTCTGTGATTCTATAGAACCTTTTTTTCTCTGAAACAATACTTCAAGAGACATAGTTAATAATACCAAATGTTCAGCTGTCAATCAATTCCACCTCTGCACTACTAAAGCATTATTTTCTTCTGCAACACTTGGTATATTTTGTTTGTACATAGAAGCACATCAGCATCAGTGTTTGATACATAAATTAGCAGATGTTTTTGTCCTACTACAATTAAAATGTGTAAGATAGGCCTACAACTCTTGAGTTCAGCTTCTGTGAAATCCTCGGCCTACAGTATCTGAGCCCTCCAGCATTTATGAAATGGTACAGCAAATCCAGCCTATGCTCACATGGGAGGGATGTTATCATCAGCTAAACAAAAGCACACCTTTCCCAAGGTAAATACTCGTGTCTACATTAACGGCAATTAGGGCAGCTCTTTCTCATGTCCCAGCAAGCCCCTAGCATGTCGACTGCAATTCAGTTCAGACGGTGGTCAAGAAGGAGGGCAGATGGAGCTGCTTTTAAAAGGAAGAAGAGAGCACTCAGACCAGCTGTGTCCTGCAGGCTCCACATCCTGAGACTGAACACTGCTGTCCAGGACTGAAGCCCCCCTTTTAGAGACAGTGGCAGTGATTAAAGTAAAATAATTTTAAAAAAAAAAGGGGGGGGGGGTGAAGAAGACTGCTCAACAGCTATATTGGGAAAGGTAAATAGCTTTTATCAGCTGTTACTTCCTTCTCCCCTGCATGATTTTTAAGTGTGGAGAAATGTGGCTTGATAGCCTTGCATTATTCCTGCCTAATAAAAAGACTATTCGTGGGGTATTTCTTGTGTATTCATACTGCTAAGGATGACAGCAATGATACTCTCCACGTGTAAAGCAACATAATCCCACAGACTTCCCCCTGCTCAACAAACATTTGCTCCTAGTAAGAGAGACCCATGTCTTTAGAAACTCCTTCAAAGTAATGTTCTGAAATATCTTACATTCAGGACAGCTCTGGTAAACATTCATAAAACTGGTGGGTAATCTCATAAAGTTTGTGGGTAATCAACTAAAGTAACTGTCGCTGTGACAGTTTGATGCATTATTTAATCAGCAGCATTTAATCCCCAGACAAGTTTGTTCTTTACACACCTTTTTCTAATTAGTATTTTCATTTCTTGAGAGAACTCCAAAATTCAGAACAGGACACAATATACTGAGCTTAAAGATATTTTTTTATAATTATCCAACACACTGTCAGAAAATGCTGACAATGTGTCAATCCAGCTGAAACCACACAGCACTGATACCTGAAGGTTTTCTACATGAAAGCCTTAAAGATTTTTCTCTTTTGTCCCTTGTGTTTCCATGAAAGTTTCCAGCTTTCATTTTCATAAGAAAGATTGAAATGAATATATTGAACCTTCCAGAGTTACTTTTTCATCTATATTTAGGTAGCTGTTAGCACTTGCAGACAGCTGAGTAAAAGGATCCAAGAGCAAGTTATTAGTCATGATTATTATGGTTGTAGTCTGGCATAGGGCTTACACGAAATCATAAGAGTCTGTGCATTGTTTTTTGTTTAGCACAACTACTACAGGCTTTGGATATCTCCTACCATCTCACTATAGCTGAAAAAAATAATACTGCCGAAGTCTCCAAGCCTTACTGACACAAGCTAGTGAGGTCTCACTGGCTTCAGCTTCAGAAAGCCTCATTTGTTACATTCTTCCTACAGAAGATGTGAATGGAACTGCTGTACAATGAAGCTGTAAGTTTTTTAATGCAAGGTTTTCACATGCCAGCAGAGACTGGTTTCCATTTCTTTAAGAGCACCTGGCTGATTTGCTATGTAAAACTTTGAGGTATGTGCTATTTTGAACAGTTCAATTTTTCTGAAACCTCCACATAAAAATAAGAGCGTGGCACTGTTGTCAGTGCAAATCTTTTTCTGAGGTTTGAAATAAGTGCCATGGCTTTCAGAATTCAAATTATTGCCCTGTAACTGTGTCAAGCCCGAAGCATAAAGCAGTAGTGTAACGAGTCTTAGAGCATTTATGTTTTCCCTTACTTCTACAAAGCTCACAAGCAAGGACTGGGAAGTTTGTGCAGTGCAGCTAATCCTAGTCTTGAACTAGGAGAGATGGACACTCCTGCCCACAGGATGCATGCTGCATGCTTGGCAGCTTTCACCAGTGTTCTTTGGACTGCTTCCTCTTCTCCTCTTCCTAAGGCCAGCAGTTAAGGCTTCAAATCCCCGTGAAACCTGGCTTTTGGCCTTAGGAAGGCAAGGCTGCACCAACACAGTAAGAACCAAGCCAACTCTCCCTGCATTGCCTTCTCTCTACCTACCTCGAATTTTTTGATTATTTCTCTAACTGGTGGACACAGATTACTTCTATTTGCTCACAGAGGATAATCCCACGAGTGACGTAAGTGACCTTATAGGTTACATATAACCTTCTCTGCCTCTTCATGGCAAAGAAATTCACAGACCGTATTCCAGCTGTAGAATAGGAAGAAAATGTCAAGCTACCGGAAAAATAAAGTGAAGTTAGACTACAGAAAGCACTGCTGATGGTTACTGGTGTAAGTCCTGCAGCACCTGCCATTACGCTGCTGGAGAACTCGGACAACTACATACCACAGTGCTCTCACAATCACTGACCTCCTCTTTATAATAAGATACACACAAGTGAAGAGCTGGAAACTTTTGCATGTTCTCCTGATGCACTTTGTGTCTCCCCCACAGAAAACAAACACTGCTACTCCTTTTATCCCAAATAGTAAGGAACAACCCAGTGCCCCCATCAGGTAAATTCTGCAGCCTTTGAACAATTCATAGAGAAGCAATAACAAACTATCAGATGATGGTAATTAAGACAGCACAAGTAAGAACCATATGACTGTCCTGGAGGTAAGATGGACCTTCTGCCAATTCTTTCCACACTTACTGCAAGGTCCGGTGCCATTCTGCTGTCAGGAAGTGACTGTGATAATGTCTGTGATAATATCTACGTTAGACTGTGGCATATAGGGATGAGATGTTCTCAGAAGCTGGAAACAAATCATTATGAGTTTAATGTGAACCCCAGAGGGCTTTGTCTGCAGAGAAATGGCAGTATGATTCTATAATATCACAACATATTCTATTTTGACTATGGTGGCAATCTTCCACTCAGTCTAAGTTGCTAGGCCAATCAAGTAACCTAAGGTACTTCCAAATTCCAGGGTCTTTTTGTAGAGAATGAGCCTTGGCCAATCCTATGTTGAGTTGGTGGGGTTTGTTTGCTTGTTGTTGTGTCCCCCTTTCTAACGATCTGTATGATTTTTACTTCTATCTTCAGAGACATTTCTCTGCCTAAATACTACACGATAAGCAAGCTGAGAAGATAACGCAAAGAGTACCACTGTGTGAAAACAAAACTGCAGTTGTCCCAGTTCTGTATGGCAACTATGCACCTGCACTGCAAAGATTTAATGGTATTAAAATGAAGAAATGGCTTCATGACTCTTTTAGTTCTGGTACAGACTGAACCATGTTCAAGAGGCTGGCAACGTTTTGTCTATCAGCACAATGCAACAGTCATATATAAGTATGCTGATCTTATTTTCAGAGGCACCACGCTTACACTCAACTTTGCTACTCTTGAGGTAGATGGTTAAGAAGCCAAGAAAAGGTGCCAAATTCACTCCAGGTACAGAGCTCCACTGTAAGGAATGTAGTTAACACAAGGGACAAATTTGTCCCAACAGGCTAAAATGTGGATTAATACTGGCCTTGCTTAAAATAGAACTGTAAGAACTCAGACCTAACCATCTTAATACAAATGAAATATAATCCATTGAGGAAATAGTTCCAAGGGGGTTGTTTTAAATACCATGAAAAGATTTCCTCTGCAGATCATTTGCCCTATCTTATAAAATCTTTACTTTCCTCTAGGGATCAACTAACATTTTGTGCCTGCATTCTGGCACAAAAATCAGTTACATAATGAACTAGCAGAGCTGAAAAACTTCTTGCAGTTTGTTTTTTTTTAATGAAAACAGCTATCAATTCTTACATGCTTTAAAAATAAAATCTTATAAGTAAAAATGAACCAAGCATCTTTTTCCACGAACTTCCCGTAAAAATGAGAAGTTGGGAAAAATAACTTTGAGAACTTTCATTAGGCTTGCCAGTTGAGCCCTGCAGTGCCAGAAGCAGAGGCACTCAGGCACAAATAAGCAAGCAAAGGAGGAGCACTGGAATATGTTTAGCTCCAGGACTGACATATGATCTGAACAGCACAGCAAAGAGAGAGTATTAGCCCCCCACAGGTCTTCCTGTGGCTTTCAGTCTGAAAAAAAAAGCACATCTAGGACAGATAGGCACACATTCTTGCCATGCACTCCATTCTACAAATCTATGTGTGATCATGCCTTATCTTAGACACCAGCTTCTGTCCGGATGTCCAAAGGGAAAACAGTGGAGGGGCATGAACTTGAAGTCATGATACTACAGAAACAGAGAGACAGACAGACAGAGACTCAGAGCACAAAGACACTGAGATGTTGCTTCCAGTAAACCCCCAGACAGTTGGGACACACTCACTAGGAGGCTTCATATAAAAATATAACAATATAAGAGAACCAGAAGAAAATTCTTTCAGTAGTCTCCATCTCAGTCTCCTCCAATACTCCTTCCAGATTCTGCTAGGACTGCAGCTAACCTCAAAAATCTACAGAATTCCCCACATCTTTCACCAGTAACTAGCTGTAAGCTTCTGGCTCGGTAAGCTCAATCACTTACACCACTGATTACTTGTCATTCTGAGTAACTTCTCCCATCTCACCAAAGTGTTCTCTAGGCAGTCAGTAGTTGCTAGTAAATACTGTCATAATTTACTCACCTCCCTCTAATGTTCTGTCTGTCTTTTATCTGTAATGGGGAAAGAGAGAAGTGAGGGAAAGGGGAGAGAAAGGAGAAAGAGAGGGAGAGAAGGCTTTCTTCTCTTACCATTTGCTGTTCAATCTATTACTCATATTTGCCTTAAAGGCTCTGCAGAAAGGAGCTATTTATGAAACTTGTAAGGTCCCCAGTCATTCAGTGGCTTGTACTAGAATAAACTGGAGGGGTGGGTGTAGAAGCACCATATTTTGGGTTGGGCAAGGGAGCCCTTGAACATCCTCCACAGAGGCATGTAAGGGCATACCAATGAGTGCATCAACAAACACCCTGTGGGGCAGCACCACTCAGCAATACCGGGAAGTACGCAGAGCACGAGTGTCATGTGAGGCTGGCACAGCGCAGACAGGCTGGGTGCCGTGCTCCAGCCTTCTCCCACTTTCTGCTCTGGTTCAGGCAGCACCACTGCAGCCTTTGAGCTTCCCATGAGGCACAGCTACAACCAAAAGAACAAGCAGCTAAGGAAACTGGGGAGTGTGTATAACTCCTGGGTCAGGGTAGAACCCAAATTCAACACCGGGGTAAAGTCTGGACGTGCTCCCTTCCTCCACCTCCTCCACCCTGTTTTCCCACAAAAAGGAAACATTGGTGAGCAACCCATGTGTACAACACGACTGAGGGACTTGCTATATTCTTATAAGGAAGATTGGATAGAACACAATGTTCACCTATATTATAACATGGCCAGGCTTACCTCTTACCAACTACCTCATCCAGCTTTATTCTCATCAGAACACCAAAATCTAGACATTTGCCATGTTACCATCACAGCCTTCTTCCCTGCTGTGATGATTCTCCAGAACAGACTATGAAGAGAATAACCTTGTACTGGAGAAAAGGCACAGATTCTCCCTGGTTAGCTCCCAATACCTGTTTTTACATCTCTGGCTCCAAATAAAAGACAAATCAACCCACCTTCTGACAAGTACTTCACACAACCTACACTTGGCTGTGAAAAATCTAGAAACTGGAGTCCTAAAATCAAAGTGGTTAGTCCTGCAGAAGGCATCGTACAGAGGGTAGCAGCCTGTCTTTGACGTTACAACATGAGGGGAATTCTTCCCACCTTCATTAGATCCCAGGATGAGGCTTAGGTTATGGCTTCTAATGGACCTGACAGTGAGAACTCTTGTAACCCAACCAGGATCCAGACTGTTTTGTTCTTGTCACATGAGACACCAATGCTGCTGAAGCAGGACAACCTCTCATGGCCAGTGATGTCAACTAAAGCAAGTCCAAGGATCACAGAAGCACCTTTTTACATCGCTCTCCCTACAGAAAGGAAGTGTATTCTCTGTGGAGACAGCATGAGGTAGCCCAGGATAATTCAGAGACTAATTTCACCATCACTATTCTCATTTGCTTGTTCTAAAGACTATATTCGTTTTCTTTTATTTTTAACTTCTTCATTTCTACAAGCTACAAACCTTGAATGCATGGACAAACAGAGCAAATACTTAAATAGCCACCTGATTTTCTCTTTTTCCATACATCCAGCAAAACAGTTTTCACCTGGAGAGAAAAATGGCAAGAACTTACATACTGATATGCAGGTCACACACAAGCAAGGTAAAGAAGTGTTTTGATGTGCTGAACATTAGCCCTAATTCTGAAGACATTTACAAATTCAGGGCCAAAAAACAAGTTAACAACAAGTTCAAGTGTCTTGTTGGAAAGGAAACCTTTCTCCTTTATGTGCTCTTTACAAGCTCCACGCAAACACCTCCCACTCTAAGAGATTCAAGCTTGTTTTACTGAACATTTTACTTGATACCAGAGAGCCAGGAGAAAAAAAGCTGGAATCAGTTTTAGCCGATTTACTTTTTTTTACCTGCTGGGCTTTTAACACAAATCATAGAAATGAAGAATTAAGTGACGCAATGGAAGCTGTGAAAAAAGTAAGCTGACTATCGTATCTCAGACCAGTTATGAGTTACCTGCTGTGTAGCCCCTTTGATGCAGAATTCCTGGAGGATGGACAAGGTTTGATTGTGATCTACATCAAGCAGTCCAAACCAATGCTTTAAGTAATCAATGTAAAATCTCAGAACATTTCTCTGTAACATTGTTTCATCCACAATACACACATTTTCAAACAAGACTTCATTTAGTGTGAGCAGTTACAAATTATTAGTCATTACAGCTAAGAATAAACTCCCAGCTCTGCTTATGCTTTCTCCCCTGTATTTTTAATCATTATTTCAAATCCCACAGCTCCAGTAAAAGAAAATTAACTGCTGAGGATTTAGGGATTTGAAGCAGTGTTCTTTCAGCTCATAGTTGCTTTACAGAAATCAGTGCCATGTGAATACTAAAAACATAGCAAAAAAAAATTGACTTTTGTTCTCAGTAATACATCAGAATGAATCGTGGAACTTATGCAATCTAATTTCTTGTCCGTCTCATGTGGATTCTCTTGTGTTTTAATTTTATGGTTTGACTCATACTGCAGCCCTTCTGGCATTACGGATAAATGTTTCAACCACCGTACTCTCTTCAGATAAGTAACTTCATAAAACTCGAAGCAACTCAGTGTGGTATCTCAGCCTTTCTTTCCATTTTCATGTAAAACATTTAATGTTGTGAGTGGAGGGCTGCGGAGGAGGAAGAGCAGGACAAAGTGTACTCAACACAAGCTTCAGTTTAAGAAGCCAGGCGAGAATTTCCAGAGGAAAAAAGCAGCAATAAAAAAAAAAATACTCCAGGATACCGCTAGATGGTGCTACTAAGAGGAAGTATCTACCATGAAGGATCTTGAAAAACGCAGGAATTGTATGTAAGGTGTAGGGCACATCAAAAAGACTCCTCGTCCCACTCGTGACTGCATCGACCGCCTCCCCGCCCACTCAAACACCCTGCGATCTTGCAGGCGCACCTGCATGCAAAAGAAGCAACCCTTTGCTACTGTGGAGTGTCTTTGGATTCAAATTGACACCTGAGGAGCAGCAGTGCTCCGTGGTACAGCCGTGGATCGCAGCTGGACGGAGGTCCAGTGAGCTCACGCAGTACTGAGCCTCATCCCTGGCACTTCTCCCAGCACCCCTCATTACCCTGATTTTAGCCTTCCTTGTGTGCAGCCTCATGAGGAGTTTCTGCTTTCCTGCAAGTTCAGGCACATGCATTTCTTGACAAGCGTGACCACGAGGACTACTCATCCAATTACTCATCATTCACAGTTCTTATAAAAGAGGATACTAGTTTCTTACAAGAGCTACTATCCCCCACTTCACAGATAACTCCAAACTGTCTCAAAATGAGCAGATGCACCAGAAATTTCTAGAGACAGAACCAAACTTCATTTCACCATTGCACGTTGAAAAAAAAAAATGTCAGAAACCTGTGATGTCCTAAGAGCTATGTGCCACAAGCTGGAACCCAGCTATCTTTGAACAAAACCCTAATTTATCATTTTGCTGGTCAGCAGGCTCCCAATACTCAATCTTAGGACAGCAGCCTTTTTTGCAGTGGATCAGCACTCTGTGCTGGTTCAGTCATCTACCTGCCAATGAAACTGAGATGATAAATGTAAACCTCCACTGCAATGCTAAATGATCTGTCTCTCCCCACCCCCTCCAAAGTGCTTCATTCTCAGGGGAATAACATTAGCATTTATGGAAGCATATGCCTCAGGGTTTTGCTAATGAGTTAGAACCTTCTACCTTCGGATCACAGGCATGAATCCTATTCATCTCAAAGGTAAAATACCGGGTCTAACAGAAATTTGGTATCAAGATGAATTCTAGTTCCAGCTCCTCCATCACAAATTCATCTTTATGCTTGCGGTACAGCTGTATTTTGTAAGTCAGATAGGGCTTGGAGCTCAGAGTCTTCTACCAAGGACTCCCAATTGCAGCAAGAACCAAAATCTCTTTGGTACAGATTTTGGGATATACAGAACAGATTATCACACTTAGGAAAGGGAAAAATAAAAAGAAGTTAAAACCCACAAAACACAACACAAGTTCTGTGAACTGGAATTCACAGATGTTTCAGAAATACTGAGGTTTTTGTATGCATATAAAATATAAATTTGTATTTATACATAAAATTTGATATAAGAATTACTGCTTTAGCTCCCTTTAACACTGACGATTCCGCTGTGGCTGCAAGATATCATTTAAAGTATTCAGATCTGCCTACACGCAACCAGCTATAACTGATAAACATTTTTAGAAAGACGCTCACACAAAACTTGAAGGACTTGCTTTGGAGAAAACATAATAAGAGGGAAGGGGATTCTGAATTCTAGCATCTGCAAACACCTGCAGAGATTGTGCCCCTTTTTTCTCCCTAATAATTGAAAATCATGGTATTAGGCTGTAACACTGCTTCTAATCAGTGCAGAGGTTCCTCTCTTCCACAGGAGGGAGCTTCTCTCTTGCAAAGACGATGAGCTCTTTTGCAGTTCTCATTTTGGAAATGTGTAGGAGCTCCAAACAGCTCTGGAGGGCCCCACGCCTGACAGCTTCCAAGCAGGATTAGCAAAGCAGATTCAAAAGATGAGGGAAAAAAAAATAAAAAAAATAAAAACTAAAAATCAAGCATTTCTAAGCTAAACCCTTTCTTGGATCCCTGTGTTATGCCACACTATTAGTCCTCCCCATCATCCTCTCCATAATACAGAAAAAGTGGAGAATATATAGAGATGAGAATATATGAGAATATATGAGAATTTCAAGTCCAGTGGCACCGTTTATGTCCAGACAAATGACTCAAGCTTGACACACAACAACTGAAGCTATCAGCTGACCAGACAGTGCACTCTAAGAGGAACACTAAGTCTCAGTAACTCAAAGAACACAGCATCTTCAGAAGACATTTGGCCTAATAACTGAAATGACTGAATCGAATTTGAAAATGTATTTTAAAGGAAACAAACAAAAACAACCCTCTCTCTGGAAAACCACTTACTAGTCCAACCTCAAGTGACATTCAGATTTCACTAGGGTTAACCTCAGTGGCAGTTTTTCTGCAGATAAACAGCTCGCTTCCACTGCTCAGAATTCTGTCTCACACTTGATTTGGAGCTCTGAGCTGCAGTTTCTATCAAGGTAGCACTGTGCTATCATCGGGTTTCACAGTTGCTGCTTCCACTACTGTTTCCTTAGCGAAAAAGAAGAAAAAAAAAAATCACGAAAATCACAGGTGACAAGCCAAAAGGGAGCAATGCTTAAGCTGTGCTGTTCTCATCATCTAGTAGCTAGAGAATTTCATATTCCCTGCTGTCTAAGTTACAGAACAGTAGGTATATCCTCCTCCTCTTGTGTATAGCTAATTCCCCCTGTCAGGAGTGGGAATAACACAAGCACACCGAGGGGACAATGAGCCCTTGAGGCCTGTTGCAGTACTAATTTCAAAATATCAGAGTAAACATATTTTGCATGAGATAGGTAATAAGCCTGGGCACCAGTTTCTGTGTTAAAGAATGCATTATGAGGCTGTGCACTCAGAACACATTATAAACTAGAGATAACCTAGTCACCTAGCTCCCAGTTTTGTATGTGTTTTAAGAAACAGTTCTGCCATGAATAACTAACTGCTATTTATACAGTTCTATATATACAGATCTATACACACAGATCTAATCACAGATCAAAGCTCCGTGGAACCAAATGCGGTGGGAAGGATTAGGTGAAATACATCTTCTGCTCCAAAGGTCTCACCATCTTGATTTATGACTAGGCACACAAAAAATAGCACCTGCTGCTCAGAACTCTCTCCTCCAGGCACGCAAAGAAATAACACCCCAAAATATTGCAAGTCTTCGCTGCCACCAGTACTTGCTATTACTTCAAAACCAACTATGCTATGACCGTGGGTGCTGTGTTTTGGCTCATGCATAATCAACACCAGCAAAGGCAGATTCAGTCACAGGCAACAGTCAACTAAACACAAGGTTAGGTGTTAACTCAGAAAACAGTTCTGGTCTGATAACCTAATGTTAATCGAACTTCTTTAACCAAAGACCTATCTAACATTTTGGAAAAAAATACATCCAATCTGCAGACCCCCAGATCACACACACTGTGCTCAGGGTAATTTTTCAGAACAAAACTTTTCCTGCTCACAGGTGATTAACCCTGCAAAATTATCATACTATATAGTGAATGTAAATTGGTAACAGATTATTAATAATGAAACAAAACAGGCATAGTTTGAGAAAAGACTGCAAGACCCAATACAAGCTAACGCAATCAAAGAGAGTCTTGTTTGTATAACACTTAATAAGTCTCAGAGGGAAAAGGGACAGCTGTGTAAAGCTACCCTGGTTGTCCAATTTTTTTTCCACCATAATTACTTGTTACTGATGTTTCATAAAATCAATTGTCCAGAGAGCCTCCTGAAAGTTCAATGTGAATATTGATAAAGCCTGAACATATAAACCAAGTAAAAAAGCATCCTCAGCGGTACATTTTGGAACATAGACATGATCTTGGAAGGGTAATTCATCTCTTTATATCAAGTAATAAATCCTTACTGAGGAACACTGAATTTTCAGCATTCATTTGACACATCTTGAATATGAGAACTTAAAGTGAACCTGACATCAAATTGCTCAGTAGGACTTGCAGCTTACAGAGACGGTATCAATATTTTCACCCGTTCATGATTTGTTTTTTTCCTCTCCACATTTTGAAGAGAAATGATGGATCTTTTAAAGATCCTGAGAAGAATCATTCTCTTACAACTTGAAACTGCACCTGAGAAACACAAAACACTGGTGTAGATTTTACTCTAAGATAAAAAGGCAAATGACAGAGTACAAGGTGGGCAATTACAACTTGAGCCTAGTAAACAGGACTTACTTGGGTTAACTCCAATATTAGTAATCACTCTTAAAGAGATCCAAAATGTTTTGGCCAAAGCCAGATACTTAGATATATTGCTTGAATTTCAGAGTTGCTAAGCACCCATCTGTTTTAGTTGACTTGAAAGAAAAAAGGGACATGAGGAGATGTAAGAATCAGAGGAGTCTTAGTTCCAAAAAGGGAGCAGTTGTCCCTTGTTATTTAAAGTGTTTCCCAATATTAAAGATATCTGAAAAAAATTAGTTATTTTTCAAATAAAGTTTAGCAAAACACATGCCAACTGAAACCTTTTTGTTTTCAAGTATATTTAGCAGAAATGAAATACTTAAAAAAGTTAACCGAAGTATTGACTGCTTAACTTGTTTGATCAAGTAGTTGGACATTCTTATAACAGAAAATTTTTTACAAAAACTATTTTGGTCTAAAGAGCTATTTCTCTCTAAGAAGCATTTCGTAATTAGGATTGTACTTTAAATAATAGTGTAGACTTATCTCTGTATCATTCTTGTAAAATTAACGTGGTTCACAGGCATTAGACTGATAAACATCACGAGCATGAAGAGTAATACTTTTTCCTCTTCTAAGTATTGCTTTCTAACAAGATGAAAGGTTAAAATAACCATTTGGCCCTCTAAGGTTCTCATGGCCTTCAACCCTTTCTCTCATTACAAATTAGCAAAAACAAATGGCTGGGTATGATGCCTGTAAACTACATATCTACTAAACCCTGAACAATAATGACTACCAGATCTTTTATCCCAATATGGTTCCTTTTTGTGCTACTCTTGCATAGGAGGCATACCACAATTTTAATTAAAGCAAAGGGACATGACTGGAGAATCCAACTGCAGTCTCCAGAGGGCATGATTTAACTCCTGCCTTGCACTCTAGGTGCTGAAAGCAAGCACGGTGAAACAGAATGGTTATCAAGGCTTTTCTGCTTCAGTTTCTGCACAAATCACAGTTCCCAGGACTTCGACTGGTGTCCAAGTGTGAAACTTGAACTTGGGCAACTACATTGCCTCCCACCCAGGAGCTGCAAAGTCAATACGTGAATTTGGAAGCTCATGTATAGAACACGAAACGCTCACATGATGCTTGGACATCACCATAACATGTACGAAGCTTTATAGAAGGCATTCAATCCTATTAAACTTTTTTACGAGCCAGAACAGCTTTATTTAAGGTATTTGCTCTGCCCGGTGAAAGAAAGCATATGCAACATTCTCTGTAATGAGCTGCCATTTCTAAATAATTTGCATCTGTGAAGCATCAGTGGAGACAAAAGTGTTCTTACTTTCTATACATTGAACACAACAATTAAATAAGAGCAGGAGCCTGCAAAAGTGTCTGCATTAAAGTAGAAGCATAGGGAACTAAACATTAAAAATTTCCCCAAAGATACTGATATTTAAGATACTTAGAAAGCACATGGGAATCTTTCCTGAGATTTGAAACGTATCATATTAAAACAGAAGGACCAAAATTGATTCCTTTTTAGTAGTTTAGTCCTTCCCTGATACACATGAGGACCGGAGTTACTAAAACAGCTTTAATCTCGTTTATACTGGAAAATAATACTAAAAAATAGATAAGCGAAAGTAATTTGCTGTGGAAGAAAGGGCTCAGTCCAGTTGTGATAAATGGTTTCAGACCCTGTTGGGTTCACTGGGATTTGACAGTACATAAACCATACTGAGTCAGGCCAGAAATCCTATTATATCTCCAATTCTACTATAGTTTTGTGAGCTTTTACACATTTATTCGCAACACACCAAAAAGCTAGCACAATCATCCCCCACAAATAGCAGTTCTCTCAACTTTTCAGGAACTAAAAACTGGAAAAAAAAAAGTCTGTCCACAGTACAGGAAACAAAGAAGTTTGGTTTCCCCATACATTAATAGTCCATACTTGGTTGACTGGTCATTAAAATGTTGAGATCTCCAGTTGAAGATTTTCTTACAAGGGGGACATTAAGGTCTTGCTTCTCCGTATTTTTTTTGCTGTCTAATGAAAACTAGGTTTTACATCATTCTTCCCCTAACTGGGGATAATAATAAACCCCCGTCTCCTCTGCTTTGCAGCCTGTTTTCACATGGTTGCTCAGAACTTAGTATTTTGGAGAATTTTATCTCCAAAAAAATCTGTTTGTCAAATGCAGCTGAAATTGACTAACACGTTTAGGTTTATTAGAAGGGCATATGCACCGTCATCGCGTATACCTCGTTCACTATAGTCAGCTAAAGAAGGCTTCTCAAAATGTCAGTGGCAGTGATATTCCTTCTCTGGCTTTTTTTGTTTGTTTGTTTTGTTTTTCCTTTTTTTTCTCTCTCTCTTTTAGATGCGTCTTTGCTGTAATGAATGCCAGTAACTATTTGAGTTTTATCTATAAAACTTTAACCAAAAAGGAGTGTGTGGGTGTGGATGTCTAACCCACAACAGTTATTATAGTCATAATGTAAGCTCCATTGCAGCTCACTGCTAACAGACCTTAACCCTCATCTGCGAGAAAGACATTTAGCCTTTGCATCCATTCTCTGGAAGTGGAAAAGGAACTCAAATGTTCCAACAACAGCATTCTTTTCATCAGCAGTGCCAGAAATTTAAAGTGCAGAGATCTTCTAGGAGGCTACCAGATCACTCAATCTGGCTATGAGATGAAAACCTTGCACGGTTCTAACACCACATATGGAGAGCTGTAGACTCCTGTTTTCTTATATCTATGTTCTCTTTTAAACAGTACTCAAAACATGCACAAAATGTTTTTATTAGAGCTGCAGTCAAGGACACATCAGCTATAATGAAGCAGTAAAATTTAACTGCTGCCAACAACATTCTGCTTTGGTCTACAGTCAGTTGAGTTTCTGCCCAACATCCACTAGCTATCAGGCTCCCATAGAGCGACACTAAGCTGCTTTGTCAAGAGTCTTAAAGTTTATTTTGCTTCTACTGCAACTCTTCACTATGCAGTTGCGCAGTAGTAAACATGACCTTAAGTTAGAGTGGAAGTTTGGCAACAACGTGATTGCAAATGTAATCTACAACAGCCACAGAAGTTAACCAAGCCAAAAGCAGAGTTACAGCTCTTAAAAACTCAGACTATAAATGGCTATACAAGATCACATTTCACACTGTGGTTTGCTAGCATGATTAACTGTAGTGCTGTGTTACACCTGCAAATCATTTATCTTTTTGCAGATACTGCACAAGTCACTTAGATAGCCTAATACCTGACTGTCCTCAAATCAGCCAACAGCACACAAAGAGCAATAAATCAGCAGTAGCACTTGAAACATACATTGTTAAGCGAATGTGCAACTTTCCATGGGATCAGGACCTTGGATGGTGAAGTGAGCTGAAGCGTGCAGGGAAATAAAATGGCAGCATGATTTCAAAGGCTCCAAATGAAGGCCTGGTTAATGCAGCAAATAAAAAATAAAAGCCCTCACCAAGTTTCTAGGATAAATATGTTTTAAAAGCTTGGTCTGTAAAGTTCTGTTCAATACAGTGTAGTTCTAAGACATATTCAACTGCAATGTTTTATAAGGCAGAGTGAGCAGCCAAAAAACTAATACATCTGAGATTTATTTACAAATAAGCTACAGAAATAACTAGACACTACCTCTGCTGCTGTTACAGGGAAAGCTACAGTGAAAAGATGAGGCTTTCCTCAAAGCAATTGTTTAGGTACAGATAAAAAGATAAAAAAGAAAATAAAGTTGATTGTAGCAGAGCAGAATCTACCTCCTGAAGTGAACATCCTGTTAAAATTCTGTGGCCACTTTTCAGAGATTAACAGAAGACAAGTCAGCATGTGAGACATTGAATTTCCATCCCTTTAACATTTTCCTTTCTCAAGGCAACGTTTCAATATAGGCAGAAGATATGCTTGGCTCAGGAACGTGTTGCTGAAGTCACAAAAACACTTCAAAACGAATAGGGGTTAGATCACTTCCTCACTCAGACTAACCAAACTCCCAAGCCAATACCTGTTTTCCAATGATTTCAGCTACGTCGTCATCAGGCCCCAAACAAGCAGCTCTAGCAGCAGCTTTGTAATCAGCTTAACTCGTAGCTGTCAGGGAAAGACACTGTCTCTCCCCACACTTCTCACAATTGTTCGCTCTCGTCCCTTCCCACTGCCTCACAAGTGCTCAGGCAACCGTGTGGCCGGCCGGATCAGAAAGCTGGTTCGGCACGCGCTGATTTTTGGAGAGGTTATTTTGCAGTCCCATTAGCTGCCTGATCCCACCGCTTTTGCAGCCACAGGAGTACAAATACTGGCACAAGGAAGAGGTCAAGAATGCGTAGCAGGAACTAGCTGTGCCTCAACCAGCTGAGGAACTGCACTTTCATACAGAAGTTCAGGCCTTGGCTCATGACAGTATTTGCAACCCTGCTCAGTAAAGCACACTGACTTAAGGCCTCAGTTACTATGGTGATGAGCATGGAATAAATGTTTATGTATAATTAGATAAATCCTCCCTTCAAGAAAATAGTTGTCCTTCTCACAGGCAGCTATTCATATTTACTTTTTTTTTTTTTAACAAAGCAGATGTAAAAAGAAAATGTATTAACATTTTAAAGCTTAATGATCACTAAATTAATAATTTAAACCTACAGCAAGAATTAACAAAAAGCATGTGAAAAATTGGACAAAGAGAATCCCAGCTCTTCTGAAAACTGCCTAACTCCCTAGAGAGGAAGATAATGCTTGGTTTTATGTGCTTTCTCACTTACGAAAACTGGGAATGATTACAGAAAACTTTATTTAATTGTTTAACAAAACTTAAGCGGTAACTCTTATTTGAATCAAAAATGAACGAGTCGTTTACTTCTGTGCAACCACTAAATTGAATCACCCTTACTTGCAAAACAGAAGCAATGTTTCCCAACTCTCAGATTATTGTAAAAGCAGTAAGCTGATATAAACAGATCAATCTAGTTAAAATACTTAGTTCCTAAACTCATGAGTATCTTTCTTTTTCAAAAGCTTATGAATCAGTAATTACAGCAGAACTATTTGCCACAGAGATGAACATTCTGTCTTGGGTTTTGGGAAATGCTTTGCCACATTCATCATTTATGTATAACTGACTTTTTTTTTTCATTAAGAAAATCCAATCCTAAAATCTGATCATTAGTTATATTCTCTGGTATCTAAAATTGCTTTAAACTTAAGGAATACTAAATTCAGAGTAGACAAGATGGCTTCCTAGGACTAAAGACTATAAAAACTAATGACAAAATTTAACCGAACCCTGAATTCCTCCCTGAAGAAAAACAAATGATTGGCAAAACACAGTAGAAATGTTGCCAGCTGATGAGCTGCCTCATTCTTTCCACTATGATGCCATCTGTTGCCAGCTCTTCCCTGTCCATGTGCGCTGAACTCCCTCTGAATCTCAGCCTGACCCAGATCCAACACTGGTGTCAGAAGTCTGAGAATAAAATCCAGCTTTACCCACCCAATGGATGTTAATAACTACAACTGTGGTTGGAGGTGGGGCTTTGGTGACAGTGGGCAAGTAAGGAGGCTTCTGCTCCCAGCCACTTACTATCACTCTTTTCTTTCACTGATTTTTTTTTTCTATTCTCCCCAGTCCACCAACATAACTTCATATGCTTTCACTCCCCAACATGACTGTCAAAGTAACTTTAGACAAACTTCAGCTACATAAAGTATGTAAGCTAACACAGATAATATCTTAAGAACTGAGTTAGGAAGCAGACACATGCAAGTTCATGCAAATAGATGGTATCAGAGAAACTTCCAGTAAGAGGGGCAGCAATGACAGCTAGCATATACTCTTCTTTTCCTGAAGCCCAGCAGGAGCCTGGCATCTACCTGCATATTATAAGCTCATAGTGAAGAATAATGAGATATTAACCCTAATGAAGGCATTGAGTAATATTTCAGCCTTCATATTTAGGCTGTGAATTCCTCCAAGGCAAAGACTTTCCTCTCTGCCTTGCATACATTGTTGATATGCAAGATATAATACAAAGATGTACAGCTGTTCATGAAGAAGCAGAGTAATTTTGATTTGCTCTAAGAATAGGCCAAGCTCCTTCCTCCAGTTCGTATGCAAATTTATTACTGAAGACAATGTGTGTATTCGAGTGAAGAAATTCAGCTTAGAATCTGAATGTCTCTTCAGGGACCACTGGAATCAAAGACAGCCTTCTCAAGCAGCATGGTTTAGCCTCTTTCTGTGCAAAGATTTTTAAGTGACAAATATTTAAATATTTATAGAAGAGATCCTCATATCAATTGAGTAGCGATAGCTACAAGGAGCAGAGAGCCATTGCAAAGGACAATAACTAGGCCAAACAATCTCCATTTATCCTTAGAAAACTCGCATTACCCTCAACTCACAAAGCATTCATTGAAGTCTACAGGATAATCCATAGCAAGGGACCAGACATCCCCGAACACTGATGCTAGAAGCTATCAGTTTTGCTGAGAGGCAGGTAAACTGCTTATTGTACAGATCAACAGCCTCGAAGTGGGTTTTCTTACTAATGTCTTTGATATTTTGTGTCTTTGAACTTTTATGGTACACAACCTTAGTGATCCTATTTGCAGTTAAGCACTGAACAGTAGTTTTAAAAGTTTAGCTGAGTATATTTTCTTAAAAATAATGGATTCACCATAGATGTAGGCTGTAGGATTAAAGAAAATATGTAACTTAAGCTTTTTCTACTTTTTAATGTCTGAAATTTTATTAGTGAGCTATTCTGCTTATCTTTTATGAAGATTTTGCAGATGAACAAAAATTAACCTAAAACTGTGAAATAATATATTGTGGAAAAGCTTTAAGTCAAGAAGAAACCTTAATCACTTCTGTTTTTTTCCCACAGAAAAGTATTTAGGCTAGACACATCAGGTGATGTTGAATATGCCATGGTTGGTACATAAAGTACATGACATTCAAATATAAATAATTGTGAATTATACTATGTCAATATCGGTACATATACAAATACACTACATATTCGTGTAAGAATTTCTGAATCTTCCATCTAGTACTGCTATTGCCTTACCATTGCAAAAAAGGCCGTTAAGTTTATGTGCCCACCTGAGGTACCTAATGTATAAGGTCACACAGCAAATGAATGACAAACCTGGTGATAAAGATCCTCTATTTAAACTTGCTGGCATGAACAAAACATTAGTTGAGGTGTTCCTAAAGTGACATTCAGAAAACCATGTATACTAAATAACTTGTCTCAGGATTCATACGGTCAACGCTTACCTACCTCACAGAAGTTAAAATGCCTCATTTGTTAATAGCTGTAAGTAAAGAATCACTGTAGTCCTGATCAAGGTTTGGAATACCCAGCTCCACATGAAACTTTGTACTCTAGTGCTTGGTAATCCCACAAAACAGAACAGAGTTAATGGGGTGTAAACTAAAGGCTATGCAATTAAGAATGTCTAGAGCTGTTCTGTAGTCTTCATTGCTACAGCACCAGGTAGGAACATATTGCTACAGGATACATTAGGACACACTGTTCTTTATCCACAGATCCCAAGCACTTCAGAGGATTCTGGCTCTGACTGCTTTGATGATGTATGTTTTTTTTACCTTAATACCAAAAGCTTTACTGGATTTAGACATTCTCTGATTTTCTCTAGCACTTTCATAGACCTTGATCAGCTAGCAGCATTTCCTCTTTAAAAGACCATGCACAGGGTCACTCAGACTTTCCACCAACTGGGAAGCTCTGAAAGCAGGACAGCTCAGATCTAGGGAAGCCTTTGGTTTTATTTTTAAAACACTGCTTACTCCACACAACTATTTCAAAGGCTCTGACCTCCGAAGATCTCCAACAAACAAACAGTTCTAGGCTATATTCAAAGGTTTCTGAGTGCTGACAACCATTTTATAATGAAAATGGCTTCCCTGGAGAATTCATCTAAAACATGCTCTATTTATTGCATTCAGAACCGCAGTGCTTAAGAAAAAAAAAAAAAAGCTACCAGCCCACACAAGAAGGGCTGCAGGTTGTTCAGCAAAGGTGGATTTCCATTTATGTGTCTGAGTGGAAAGAAAAAGAGGAAGCCTCCATACATGCCAGCCAAATTCTGTATCAGATGTACCTGCATCTGCCACGCTATTGATCAAGACCATCCTGGTCAGCAAAGGCACCACAGGGTTTGCTCCCAAGAGGATTATATACATCCTCCTACTACTCCCTAGCAGTCCTTTTCTCTTTTCCCCCACACCCCAAGCTAAACCTAGTACACTGCCACTGCATTCAGTCAGTAGAAGACTGAGCATGTGTTCCCTAGTAGAGAGGCATTAATTAGTCCCTTTCATCCCAGGCTAGGATTACAGTATCCAGGCACAGGGAATGAAAGCTGTCAGGAGCTTGCTGCTGAGCTCCTGAAGTATTGCGAGAGTTACAGAGTTCATATCTAGAAGGGCAAGGTAGTGTTGATGATCTGTATTTATTCTTAGCTATGTATGTCAAAATCACTACGTAGCATGCTGCCTCACTGTGCCATGAGGGGTGTTTCTCAGAATTGTTCCTATTTGAAAAAAGGCCAGAACATAAACATTTCCCAGACATGGCCTACACTTTTAGCTCTGGTGGGTAGCAACAGGAAGGTAGCAAAATATTCCTGTGAACATAAATCAGCCAGAAAACTGCAAATTATGTTGACCAAAAAGCCAATAGAGTGTTGTTTATCCTAGTCCAAAATTGGTGAGAGCCATAAAAGGGAAAGGACACCTGCAATGTCACTAGAAAGGCTCGTCAGAGCGGTGATAGTGTCTCACCCACAGGCTGCTACTACCTTCAGGTCCACCAGAACTGGATACACTGCAGTAAATCTTTGTCCAGTGCAGTCGTAGGATAACTCAGAGGTGACATGCTTATTATAACATTAAGCAAGTTTGCTTTTTTAAATACCGAGATTTACATGCGTTACAGAGCCTTCACAGCACTGGGAAATACAGTTATGTACTTCACCTACCTGTGCATCAACTCTCCATGGTAATTTTACCAGCTATCCCTATGTCTGCACAAATGGTCACACAGCAACTTCAGATGAATGGGAAAAGGCATAAGGAAGCTGAAGTTCTTTACCAGATAACTTTTTCTTTTTTTTTTTCCCAACACAATACTAATGAGACAATACTCTTTAGTTATACAAATAATTATTAGTATGCACTGTTCTTTTTTGTGTGACATTGCTCTTTTAAACATCCATTTGGTTATAGACACATGTATCTACACCACAAAATATGCAGTTGAGTTTTCCACCAGCTAAAAAGCACTAGAACCGCTACTGGTCTTATTCTTCCTGCATCAGACAAGACTTACAGGAGGTTTTGTTGTTGTCTGTTTTGGTGCTTTTTGTTTCATTTTTCTTTTTTAAGTGAAACTACATTTTACATTAAGTATTGCTTGGAGTATCTTATATATGCTGCTCAACAGAGCTCAATAGAGGCAGCACATTTGAGGAGTTTGTCATCCAGTGGTGAAATTATTTAGGTTGTGGTTAAATTCCAGTGGTGGGTCTTTACAGCACAAAACCTGAAGTTGTTCTCAGTGTGCGAAGCGGGCTGCAAAATACAAAGCACAACTTCCAAGCAAACAGCAGAACTCCTCCCTATTGACAGAGGGAAGAAAAAGAGTACTGTATAACTAAGACACCCAAAATTTCATGGTATTTACTTAGGAACTTATGCCTATCTTTTGTCTGTAGTGGGAGAGAAGTAGTTGAGGAAAGTTTGATATGAAAATATGATCAAATGTCTTTGACTTCAGCAGGTCCTTCTGGAAAAGGAAAATCTCCATTCTAGCAACTTCTTGTGGGAGAGTTCGGCAACAGCATGACTGATCAGAAACTGACATTAAATCCACTGAAGTTACAAATCCATTCCAAACCAGAGAGTGGATGGTACTTTGCCAAACAGGTAGGAGGCACAATGACTTACAGTGTACCACAGTGAAAAGCTGCGCCCCACTCCTGACCAGTGCCCTTTTTCATTAGGCAATCTTTCGCAACATGAAGGCCCAAAGACTTAAAGCACACAAGATCTTCAGATTAACAGTGATTAACAGTGAGACCAGACAAGTTATAATTCCTGAAAGGGATTCTTTACCCTCTGTGCAGAGCAAGACCTCCCAGCAACAATAATGACTGCACATAGAACAGTTGTTGTTTCATAACTCCTTTTTCTTCAAGGAAGAGGATGATGCAGGGAAGCTAGATCTTTTAATTATTCCTTCAATGACTGTTTTATACTAAATGCAAACACCAAGTATTCAGCAACTGAATCTATCCCTTCTAGCATCAGGGTGAAAGGATGAAAACAAGGATGTTGAAACACTTTGGATTCAGAACCTGAACCTACTTTATGGGAACAAAACAAGGAGACCCCATCCAGAGAGAGAATAACTTCACTTTTCTATTGAAAGCAGCAGAGCAGGAGTGAAATTTCACCCACCACCAAAGAGGAACTGAGGACATTTTTTAGTCCAGTGCTGCAGACACCGTATCTGAAGATTACAATTGTAAAAAAAAAAAGTTGAAAAAAAAAGTTGTATCCAATGACAATCAAAACACTGACAGACAGGCACAGTTGATAGACCAGGTGCTTTGAACCTTAAGAGCATCTCCAAAACCAGTCTTGCCATGTTTAAAGTAGTAAAAATTGTCATAGCTATAAAAATATAGGTGGTATTCTACATTAGCACCAAATGAGTTCCTCAAGTTCTTAGATGCACTTCTGAATTTCCATGACAAAAAATCACATCCTGTGCCAGAGTTAATTGGCACACAGGATTAACTTCCTCCTGTTTCTCAAATTGAAACTACAAACCACACAGGCCTTGATACATGCTCCTGAGAAAGTCCCTGCATGGAACTGAGGCATGCAGTAAAGAATCACACAAGCACAGTGATCAGAAAAAGAGAGAATATTACTTACCACAGTGTGGTCTCATTTCCTCAGCTGAGGGGATCTTTAAGCATTCATTTGCATGAATACATGTGATCATGCTGCATCACATTTTTTCTTGAAAACTCCAGCAACTTCTTTTTTCACACAGATGATGGCACTGCAAATTAAAACAGATTATATGAGAACTGAGAATGCGTGTGGCAATCAAAGCTATAGAAAAACACACAGCTAAAACGGACACAATTTACTGTATGATACTACAGAGTTTGTTAATGCAACTCTTTTATTCCTCCACGATGACAGAAAGAGTTAACACATGTAGAACTCCATACCACATTAATTTAACTCCCCACAACACGAACTGGTATGCTAAAAGGCGTTCTATATGACAGTAACATCTACTTTGATTAGTTTTGAAAGAGTCATGTGACTTACTGGTATTTAAATGTTGTCCCCAACTCATTAAGGGATCAACAAGCAAGCAATTCCCCAGTTTTCTCTCTGCTACAAGAGAAAGAAGGAAATTGAGACATTTGGGTATTGTTTCAGTTCAGACTATTGCTTCACTACTAAATTATCAGTCTGTTTGTTATTTAAGTCATCACCTTCAGAAATTGTACTGGCCAGAATATGAATCAGTCAGACAGTGATAAAAACAGGTACCACTTTAAGATAATTCAAGTGATTGTTTTCACAAGATTGAAGTTATGTTCATTAATAGTTCATTAAAATCCTGTGCAGGCCAGTATCTGCTTCCTAATCAGTTACTGCAGGAAGATAACACCTTCACAACACAGACCAGTGTATGTACATCCCTAGAACAAAAGCAACAACTCTTTACACCCATGAGAGACAAGTACACCAGTGAAAAATCAAATAGTGTACTCGTGTTTGCAACATTTACCTCCACTTGCTGTGAGGAGTCTGCTCACTGTTCTTATCAGAGTTCCCCTGAACAAATGTCCCTACCCACTCCCCTCAAAAAAACAGAACAACTACAAAAAAAAGCAAAAGTCAATTATACCAAGCCCAGATACAGCTTGATGCCATCAAGAAATCTTATCAACTGCTAGACAAATAAGATGACCATATTAAATTATTATGCCAACAGTATAGTCTCTAGAAAAAAATGTAAGCTTTTAGTCTCAGCCATCCTTGCAAATAGTTTCCATATATTTGTTCTGCAGAGAGCTATCTGATACAGTGATATAATCATAGGCAGAGGGGCAACTATGCAGAAAGCATTTTTGTCCCCAGCTTATCCTAGCCAGCAGCACCAATAAGTTTAGGAAATCAGAAGATCACTCTTTAAAATCCAGTTAGGATTAAAGGAAAAAAAATTACATGCAGTGATTTTCAAACTGTGACTTCAACTGCTCATGAGCCGTTAATTACCACTAAGAGCTCAAAGGGATACCTAAAGAAATAATCCTACTCTCAGGACATTTAATTCCACAACACCTTGGGCAGCAAGATGCACAGATCAGAAATACTCAGTGTTTTAGTAAGCACACGTGCTCAAGACAACGTCACATACAGGGCAGGTCTAGCAATTTGAAACCTACTGTCCTGCAGTGCTGCAAAATGACCCAACAGGTTACCAAAAAGCACCCTTAACCCACAGCTTCCCAAAGATTCTGTGGCCCTCACCTTTCTCCTGGTTTTAAGGCAAGTCCCCTTCTTCATTTTCTAGGTAAAGAGAACAGTGTTCCCCTGTGTCTCCAACCCTTTTATTTGGTCATTTTTTTCTACTGTACCTTACTTGATCTGAGAAGTATTATCTTCCTCTCCTCCCAAATCTCAGCAATTTATATACGCTCTCACAAATATGCCAGAAAATAAGGGCAGACTCCTTTTGATTTCTTTCAACTGAAAAGACAGATGTAGGTGTAAGAGAAATACAGCAAGAGAGCTACTTTATCTTTCCATCTATTTGTCAGTTCCAGTCAGTATTATATCTTTAGACTTGCTTATTATTCTATCCATTATTACAAATGGAATGAGATGAATAAATATGGTGCATCAGTTTTACAGACTTAACAATTCAGGATCTGCAGCACTGGGGCAATTCAAACATGCTGAGAAAGGGTAGTTTTTATTTCTCTCTAAATAGCCTTCCTCTTTTGCTGATAAAATATAGCCCTCCCCCCAAACCCTGGTAGCTCAAAGTATTTTCCCTCCAAGTCAGGTCATAAAAGGTAGCTTCCCTTTTTACCTTCTAGATCATTAAAGAAGAATAAGAAATTATTTTAAAACAAAACAAAACACCACTGGAGCCAATAAGAATACGCAGATGCTTAAAAATGGCATATTTTCAAGCTTTACTGCACTGTCCCAAGAGTTCACCTGCTTTGCTGGGAAAAGCTGCTTATGGCCTTTTAAGGGTCAGGACAGAAGATTATTTAATTAGGTGGCAGTCCTAACCCTGGGTTAGCAGAGAGAGGAATGCTCCATACAAAATACATCCTGTGACATCTGCAAGTAAGGAATATTTTTACGAAGACCAGCACAAGGCAAGACAAAGGATATGCTCAAACAATCAAAGATACATATATTATTATTTTTCTTTCAAACTTAGATAGATGAGGCACCACAAACAGCACTTTAAAAGCATGCTATGAAAAGAACTGCAGCTAGAGTCCAGTCATATAAGAAGGGGTATGGAAATTGTTATCCAGACCAAATTGTTCTCCAGGTCAAGCACTATGCAAACCACATCAATACTGTTTACGACACTGAAGAACCTAAACAGGTACAGAATTAACTTACTTCTTTATTTATCTGAAACTAAAACAGCTTTCCATCCCATGGAAATACATCTTATCCTAGTTTAAGTGGTTGTAATTATTCTGCAAAGGAGCTTTATTAGAAGCCAGAAAGTGAGAAAATACAGCATTGCCTGGAACTTACTCTAAAAATACATTTGAATATTGCTATTTGCAAGAATGCATTATGTTGTCTGCATTTCCGAATAGTAAAGTGTTAAATGCAAGTCACGGCTTTCTATGGATTCTTAGCTACACACTAACAAATGCCATCTTGCATTTTTAACATCTTTTAGAAGCCAGATATAAAAGAAAAGTAATTTTGACATGTCAAGACAACAGGAAAAAAAAAGAATTAAAAATTAATTAGCATGTCTTTGTACTGCATCTAGAGGTTCAAAATTGCTAGCAACAACCTAACTGCATAGCAAGATAAAAATTATATTTTCATAAGCTTTTGGCTGTCTCTACTCAAAACCTAAAAAGGTAACAATTAAGGTATTGTATTCCTCATCTCTGTTTTAGCCCCATTACTGTATGCAATAAAAATTCTAGTCATTTCCAACTTCAGTTAGCTGATTTTACTCCATATTTGCATCTGCTAGATAAGGCCACACTGACAGAGATGTAAGCAGTAAGGTTGTTTGACATCAGAATTTATTTTTCTTTTGGAGTTCTTAAACTTTTATTATTATTACTTTTGTCTAGCTTTCCATAAAAATCTAAGAAATGTTTATTTTAAGACATCCTAGCAACGAGATTTTTTTTTTTCCCCGGGAGAATGGTTGTCCTACACACCTTTATCTGTCTGAGGAGAGGCAGGAACTTCCCTGCCTGGATCAGACCATTTCACACTGTGCAACCTCTCACTGCAGCAAGGCTCAGGTTCTTATCACCAAGGCCTTTTCTCTGGTTTTCCTATTAACTTAAAGCTTACAAGTTATGCACTACTGTTTGTTTTGCTTTCTTTTGGTGCAAATTACTTTGTGTTTGAAGCCATTTAGTTTTACTCATTGCCATGTTCTTCATTTCCTCATCTTTGCTATGTTTTTCTCTGCAATCTCCCTAGCTTACTCTTTATTCTTTTTTATTCTTTTATTTATTATTTATTAAGCTTCTAGAACAGGCTTTTGTACAGGAGATTCCCTGTTCCTCTTAGTATTTACGCATCAGCATTT
The DNA here is from genome assembly GCF_964034855.1 of Anser brachyrhynchus. Classification (NCBI taxonomy): domain Eukaryota; kingdom Metazoa; phylum Chordata; class Aves; order Anseriformes; family Anatidae; genus Anser; species Anser brachyrhynchus. The sequence goes on along the minus strand of NC_137696.1, from coordinate 2,494,995 downwards.
CAAGATTCTAGGTTTGTCCAGGAACTTTTAAGGTAATGTTTACTAGCCTTAGACCAGCTCAAACTCTCACAAACACGGCAAGAGTGATGAGACAGTCAGTTCCTTTTCCATAAAGCTAAAGAAAGAGGAAATTACTATTTTAGACTGGGAAGCTCATGCTCAGCTATGGTCCAAATAAATTAGCCTGGTTTTAAAGTAATAATCCAGTTTCCCCTTTCCCCACAAATAAGGTTGCCATTCACCTTGAACTTGGCAAGATTGATTTGTCTTTCCCTGGCAAGGCATTTGGTTATCGTGAGCCAAATATCAAATGCCTGAAAAATAACATCAACATGGTACTGAATCTACTCTTTGGCAATATTAACGCAGTAATATTTTATATGTAATTATTATTTTCACATCACCACTTCATTTGTCACAGTGCTATGCACTGTTATGGTGCTCCAAAATAAACATTCAACACAGTGAGCCAGAGAGAAGAGCAAAAAGCAGCAATAAGAATGTAAAATCCTCCCATCCTTATTTGCTATTTTATATTACCCTTCACAGAGATTTTTAAAGGCATCCTCTGGCCTACTTGAAACTTTACAATACGGATAGATCATTCCCTGTGGGTCAGCCTTACTTACACAAGTAGTTACATTGCCCTAAATCTTGCCTCAAAGGTGTTATTAAACGTCTATCTTTTATCTTAGTTTGCATTCAACATTATCAGACATTTTATTTTGTAAATTATCCAGGATACAAAGCCTAACTACTGGTAAGGAAACCACAGATAGATATGTAAACACTTAAGAATTACCTCATCAAAGTGCATCTCTGTTAATTTGGTCTAAGTACATATTAGTCTTACAGAAACACAATTCCCTAAAAATCTGTTAAATACTGAGCACCTCTTGCAACGTTTACACTAAAACCTGAGGAGAGCAACAGCCAGAACACGAGGAGGCCCCAGTCAGGAAAGCCTACCTGAGGCTACGTCCCTGCCTGGTTTTCTATGGAGAGGAGTACCACAAGGAAGAAAGCTAGGGCAGTGAGGGCCCTGGCAAGGAGGTTTACACAGCAGCTGATGGGGACGAGCCTCCATAGAGGTGCGTTATGTTGGTACAAAGAGAAACTGCGAGGCCTTACAGAGCACCTGATCAAATAGACAGGGCCGCTCCCTGAGCGAGGGGCCTCATGGAGCACACTCAAGCCCATCCTGTGGCAACACCCGAAGTACAAGGCTTCGTGCGAGCCCCTTCCTTGAAGTACAGCAACCTTTCACTTGGACTCCCCGCTACCAGCTTCTCCCCCATAATCACTTATATATGCGTGCATATATATAAACTTCATTTTATTTTATTTGCGGGGAGGGGAGAACCCAGCGTACCGCACCACCCCCACCTCCCCGCCCCTCAGCCCGGCCGCCATTTTGTGCTCCCCTCCCGCCGCGGCCGCCATGTCGGCGCCCCGCCCCGTTCCCCGCTCCCCGGCGCGGTGCCCGGATGTGGGAGGTGCCGCCCCCGCCGCCGAGCCTCAGCGCCGCTCGCCCCCGCCCTCGCTCTCCCTCCTCTCCTCTCCCTGCGCCGCTGTTGCGGGTCAGCGCCAGCTACTGCCGCAGTGAGGGGGCAGCGGGAGCCGGCAGCGGGCCCGGCGGCGACGCCGAACAGGCTGACAGCGAGGCCGGGGCTCGGTGGATTCGCGACCGCGGGGGGGGAAGCGCCTGACGCCCAGCCGCCGCCATGGTGAGGAGCCGAGCCCCCCGCTCCCGCCCCGACGGAATATTCCAGGCTGCGTGTGAGGAGGGCGGCGGTCGGGGTGGGGGAGAGAGGGGGGGAAAAGGGGGCGACGGCGGCCGCTGCCCTGCCTCCGAGCCGGCTCCTCCGCCCCCGAGCCATCCACGTCCTCCGCCGGGCTTCCCCCTTCCTCCCCTCCCTCCTTCCCTCCCTCCTTCCCCGGGGGCGGGCGCGGCCCCCCCGCCGCCGCCCACAGCCGCCGCCGCCTCGCCCCCGCTGCGCCCCGGCTGGGGCTCAGCCCTTCCCTCGGCCCCCCTCAGCCCTGGGGTCCCTCTCCCCTTCGCTTCAGGGTCCCCCACCATCACCCCGGGGTCTCCCCTCAGCCCCTGGGGTGCTGTGGGGCTGGTTTTGCAGTCCCCCAAGCCGCCCCCGTTGCTGCAGCGGCGTTTTTCTCCTCATGTGCAGGGCGGAAAGCTCCAACGCACGTAGCCCATGGCAGGAGACGGGCACTTTATAATGTACACGGGGCTTTTTAGCTTTAAATGCGATAGGCAGTGGTGTTCGGAGCCTGCGGGTGAGGGAAATGTGGGATGTCCCGGTGTGTGTGTGTTGAGCTGCTCTGCTGTTTTTTTTATTATTATTATTAATCACGACGATTTAAATTTCCCTTTTACTGCCGTAAAATTAATCCAGAGATACAGTATGGAGTCCTGTAGTATTTTACGTCGACACTAGGGGTGTCTCCTGCTTGCCACCACTGCCAAGAAATCAACGCCCTTTTTTAATAAACATCTATCCTAGCCTAAATTATCCGGTACCCTGGCTTCAGGAAGGCTCTGGCAATATTTTGGGTTTTTATAACTGGAGAAATACAGATGGTTTAAGCTTTTCCATTCTGAACTCTTAAAGAGCAAAGCCAGCTGTTTATCACCATTTCATATGAGACCTCACAGGGCCTAGGAGCCAGAAATGGGTTTCCTTTTGTTTTTAAGCAGGGGATTTCAGTCTCTGCTTTAAAAAATAAAGTTGTAGCCAAAACTGAGGTGGCATACTCTTTGAATGTACACTTCAATGTCTTTTAGATGTACATTTGAATAAATATTTTGAAATATGCAGAGGTTGGGCTTGTTTTCAGTTGTGGACTAAAGCAACGTATTTAACAAATACCTTTACACACACTTAGAATAATATAAGGCCGAGAAAAGAAGGTTTGTATTTTGAGAGCAAGAATCAGTGAGATTGAGCGTTGGAAAAAAAAGTTATGATTAGAAATTATGCCATAGTTGCAGTAATGCTAGTACTGCTGTGAATATACAGATGAACGGTGATCATGTTCCACACAACGGTTGGGTTCATACTGCAATTAGTTGGGTCTTTCGTAAAAATTTTGCTCTCAAAGACTTGTCTGATGAGACATGCCGACATGCATAAAAGGAAAGAAAATGTTGCTCAATGGTGATGTCCATGTGTGTATTGGTGACCTGTAATGAAACTAACTTTCATATATCATTAATTTCATTTTTTTTTCCTCTGTTCTGCCTCAACTGAAGCTGCATTAGCATCTCTTGCTGGTATAGCCATGCTGGTTATTACTTTGACTTCTTGAACAGTGTTTCTATATGATCAATTACCACATGTAAATACAGATGCGTGAAAAAGGTGTTCTGAATATTATCTCCACCAGTAAAGGTGTTTCTTTGCTACAGTAAGCAATAACAACAAGTGGAAGGTTTTGACCAGAGCTGTATCAGTACATTGTTTCTAATAGCATCTGATCTTAGGTGCCTTGTAGAAAATCATGTTCTTCCTACTGTTGTTACCTGTGGATGTTTGCACTGAAGGAGTTCACTTTTAATGATGAAATAGAGTAGATCTTGTTTCAACTGTTAATTACAACAGAGCAGCCCTTTTTGCAGTTCGGAGTAACTTTTCTTTTGTGTTCTTGCGGCACCAGGGAGCTGACAGTTACAGTGAAGAACAAGAGGTGAACATATTGTTGTGTTCATAGTAGGTAGCTTAAGATAAACACCTAGTAAGTAAAAGAACATAGCTCTGGATGTTTTGGGATAGCCAGTTCTAAAATAACCTATCAAGCAGAGAGCATAATATGATGCATTATGTAATCCTAGAAGTAATACAGATGAGCTGTTTCTGTCAGAGCTGGCTTAGAAAATACTACTCATAGCAAAACTTACTAGAAAAAGGTAAATAGCGCAGGTGTTAATAAACAATCTTGGATTTGGATAAATGTTTTGTTGGGATCGTCTGTATTCTGGTAGGTCCTCGTTCGTATCTAGCTCTCGAGCTTTATACTTGTAGGACAGAAAAGACAGAAATGTACTGAAGTCACCCAAACCATGTTACACAATGCACACATCTTTTTAGCAAGCCGAGAGAGTCTTTGGGAAATTGAGGAGACCAGTTTAAATTTGGACACTGCTGGTGCTAGACTCTTCTTAGAAGTTGTGACTCACTTGAGTAGTGGTGCTTCTGGCACTTGAGCATTTTCTCCAGATGAAGCGATTCATTCAGAGGCTGATCTAGAACAGGGTTTTTAATTTATGGAATCCAAGAACCACCAAAAGTTTTTTCTCTGAAATGAAACAAAAATACACCAGAAGACCAAGTTGAGTCTTTCTTTACTACTTATCAGCAAAGGTACTAAATAAGTTCTTGAAGAAAAAACTAGCTACTCTGCTGCCAAATCGCAATTTGACTTCTATTATTACAAGCATTTGGATAGTCATTTTAGTTTTGTAATCGTTCTGTCTGTGCCTGAGTGCAGACATGGATGGTAGGAACAGAGAGGCCATCAAGCAATCCCTCTATTGTGTTGGACTTGCTGGTGGTCTACTACCACAGGTAGAATAATCTAGGATTCAAGATGGGAAGCTCACATGTAGGTCTTAAGAAAAAATTATGTGGTAGGCTTATTTAAGCCACTTTGCTTAACAAAGGAATTTGTTGTGGCAGTAAATAAGTGTTCAGGGGCTTCCTTTTGAGGCTAATTTGAATATTTGAGTTTACTTAGCTTTGTGATCTGCTAAGGAAGAGACTGTTGATTGAGGAGGAAAGACTTTTAAAAATAATTATAATATTCCAGTGGAATCAAAGTGGAATTCTGTCTTTATATGGTGCAAGGTGCAAACTTTAAATCTAAGATTTAAATCTTTAACTCTTCCGTAGGAGGGAAAATGGAGTAGTTTAAGGGAAAATGATGTGTGATGGGCATGCCTAAGGAACTTTATTCATCTTCTAAGGTACCAGAGCTAGCACTAACGCTTTAAGGGAGTGAGATGAATAACATATAAATTAGGATTTTTATTGGTATGTTAAAGACGGGGCTGCCTTTTGCCCATTGGTGTTGCAAGAAAAGGCAGCGTCAGTAATCTGGTATTTCTAGGGAAACAAGGCAGATGTGTGTTTTAATGCTAAACTGTTCTTCAGTCTGCTTCTGCCTCATCGTTTCTCTCATTTTTGTGTGTCATGTAGACATGCAAAAAGTTGCTGAGGTGTAGTCAGACTAAGAAATACTTACGAATTTTTGTTGATGTAATAATATATGCTGTTAAGAAAAAATGAATCTAGCAGTGAAGGTTTTGCAGTTTTCCTCTAGCTGGGTGTTATATCAGTGCCTATCTGGCAGCATCATAGAGGAATTTTTTTAGCTGTAGGTACGCTTTATGGTGTTCTGCTACTATAATTCATAAGTTGCGTGAGATTTCTCAACATTACTTTGATTTCCCTGCTAGTAAAATAATTCCTTTCCCTCCCTTTTTTACTGCCTGTGATTCTTTAAATTTTGTTAAAGAAAAATGTATCGTTTCCTAAAATGTAAGTCTGAATGGTGATTTGACTGAGCATGAAGTTATTAAGACCTTGGTTTAGTTATAGGAAATGGTGACCAAAAGTTGTGTTCGTGGAAGAACTTATTTTTTTTGTAATTTGAGCTAATGTATGATTTCTTGAAAGCCATTTGCTCTTGATTTCCTTGCCCCTCCTCTTTCTCCCTGCTCTGGGTAGTATCTTTTGTAAATTGCTAATCGGGGGAAAAATTACACTGCACTATTATTTGTTGTTTAGCAGCCAATTCATTTAGCAACACGTCTCCCTATTTTTCCATCCTTTCTTTCATCTGGCTTACATTTTTCTTCCTCTTCTCCTAAACTTGATTATTGCTGTGTGTTCCTTACAGAAGGACCACAGAGGCAAAGGGAGTTGTTTGTTCCCATGCTTCCTACATGCTTGTTCTTTCCCAGAATCATCAGCAGAAATAGGGAAGGTGCTACTGTGCAAAGGCCTTGTCACGATCAAACTCCTCTGCTTCTGGAGGAGCAAGTACTGAAAGGGATGGGGGAGTAAAGATTGGAGTGATGGGAAAGGGATGAGAAGAGGCATGGATCTACATCAGAAGAGAGGAGGGAAAAGTGCTTGCGCTTAAAGGGTAAGCAACTGGAACCTTCTGTGCAGGGTATCGCAAGAAAATAAGTATCTTGTTGTACTTGCATGTAAGTCTGTTAATTAAAACAGAAAAAAGTTGGAACTCCTTACCTCTGGAAACTGTAAGAATTTTATTGGCTGACTTGATTATATAAATTACTTACACGTGTTCTTTCTTTCCCAAAGACCGTAAGAGCTTATCTTGCAGCGCTGTCACGAAACTGGTAAATATTGCCCTTGTTCTACAAATGCAAAAGGTTGAGGTAATAGCAGGGTAATAACTTATCCAAGGCCCTTTTTGTTATTTAGAAGTTAACAGTAATATGTGATCTGGGAAGTGGATAATGTGTTTGTAGTTCTGAAAAAAATGCTAAGTCTAAATCAAATGAACTGCTCAGAATTTGAGGTCTTGGGGCTGGTGGATTAGTTTGCATGCAGTCCCGAAGAATCTTGCAGTACACTGTCCATTTAGTTTAAGGCATTTGATGGTACACAGTACCTGAAACTTCGGTCATACACTTAAAGTGTCTTTGTAACATTGTGTTAGCCATTTTCTTTTAGAGATTAGACCTGGAAATGTACCTTTTATATCCAGTGGAAGCTATTCAGTTGCCTAGATGTCGATGGCGTAAAGTAATCTTAACACCAGCCGTTCGAGAAAAGATCTGCTGCAAAGATTACTTTGCTGTGGTGAATGAAGAGGGACAGACTTGGATATGGACCAGCATCTTTTAATCTGGCATAGATATTTTAGTATACGAGTTCAAGTATTCTGGGGACATTTTCACTGATGTTTCCTTGGATTAGTTCTCAGTGAGCTTAAATGACTAGACATTCACGATTTCATAATGATTTAAGTACGGGCTAGAAGCATTATATACTGCTGTGACATACAATGTAACTAGATTATTTTGGTCACCATGTGAAACCTTATTTCCTTAGTAATGCTGAATATCAAGATAAGTTTAACCAGAGTTAAACTGTGGCTTGTCTTCCTGTTCAGATGTTATATACAAGTTGAATGGCAAAAGTCTGTTCAGTGTTTTTTTAGAGTGGGAGGTGGAGGGGGTGTTTGGGTCTTTTTAAGAATAAAACCCACATCTTTCAAGTGAAGTCATTTTGGGGGTGAAAGCTCTTTTAAGCAAATCGGGAAAAATAATGGTGGCATTTTAAGTAGCTTTCAAAATGCATAACTAGAAAATTTTAGTTTGGTGCCTAACCTTATTAGGCCTCTTGCACATACAGAAAGGCTATAAAAATGTTTCATGTTGCTTTTAGATTATACCTAGCAGAGCCACAAGCACATTTTTTATTATAACTGCTTGGGAAAACTGCATAGGTGGTGCAAAAGAGGTTGGAGACTGTATCTGGCTTGCTTGTGATTTCACAATCAGTTGAGCCTGCTATTGATACTCTATTCCACAAGTAGTGAGCAGCCCCCAGTTATAGAAATAATAATTCTTACCTATGTTAAGAAGTCTCAGAAGTCATTTAGATGCTTTGGATTAAAGAACAGCATTGCTCAGGAAGTGCCAATAAAAATCTTGGCTTCCAAGCTGTAAACAGGTTATGGCAGCTAATACTCAGGTGAATATTTGTGAAGTCTGTGTTGATGGACATTCTAAAGCAAACTGTTAAGGCAAAGAACCGGAACTCCCCCAGTAAGCTGATATTGTGTCTATTTTAAAAAGCTTATGTAGTCAGCTTGAAGTTCACAAGCACTTTATATCATTTCCTGCTTTAACTAACTTAGGCATTAACAAATGTCTTCCCACATTTTTAGCTAAAGAACTTAAGGGAGAGTTTGGGGGAGCATGAGGATGGAAGGGGCGAACGGGTGGGATGGGGGATAGGAAAACAGATAGAAAGCCCAGAAACGAAAACCAGGGATAATGTGTTTCTGGAAAGAAACCAGTCTACTGGAAAAGTGGAATTCAGCTGTGATTTGCACAAGAATATGATCTTAGTTCCCCAGCTTTTAAAGATGATCCTTTCTTCCTTCAATATGTCTATGACAAATACAGAGGCTTCTTACTGTTTATTTTAAGTAGCTGGAAACCTTGGGAAAGAAAACCTCTGCTACAGTATTCGTACCTTTTCTGTCTTCTTATAGGTCTTCTCATATGTCCTCTTGTGAACAGCTTCTCTGCATTTATCAGGTATTTTGTTTTCTTCATAATAGGTAGTAAAAGCCAGAACAACTGTTGTTTCACTGCTGACCGCATAGGTTCTGGATAGCATCACTGAAGCTGAAACAAGTCACCTGAATTCCCTCAGTTCAATGATACTGTGGTTAGCAGAGAGAACTTCAAAAGGAACATTTTGGAAACAAATTCCACCGGGTTGAAACAAACTCCATGATACAACTTCAGACCCATGAATTTACAAAGAAGAACTATTCGTGCTTGGTAGGCATGATGACTGAACAGCTTTTTCAGTGTTGTAATGAAACTTTCAGTGTGTAATGATGTTCCCTTGGGGAACTTTAATTCAGTATTGGGCCACTGCCTAACAAGCTTAACACCTTGGTGTCTGAGCAGTAATGCGTCAGTTTTGTTGGTAATGCTGGAAGGACACTTTGCAGATTTCACAGATCAAAGCTTGATTATATGTAGTCTGTTAACTTTTAAACAGCAAAAAGAAAAAATCCATGTGAATTAAATAGACTTGATTTCTATAATTGTCTTCAGTTGATTATACTGGCACTCCAATCACTGTATTAGACGGGTATCTGATAAAAATCTGTTCCTTATATGGATTAGGGTTTATAGTGCCAGCAGTTTTCCCTGCTTGGGAAGGCAAAGTATTTTACTCAGAACACAAAGTTTGATTCTTTTAGTAATGAAACTGATTAAAGCATTCGCGTGGGGGGGTGTTATATTTCATACAGTGTATTGAAAAATCAGGTTAATGACAAAAGTAATTTGTAAAACTTGAAAGTTTAGTAAGTTAAATCTTCTGTAGTCATGAACATTAGAGTGCAGTTCTGATGTTAAAACTGAGTTGCTGGAGCTCAGCTATGAACAGTTTTCTTTTGAGAGGCCTGAGTTAGCTAGAAGGTGGTCAGATTCCCTTTACTGATGAGAAAACAAAAGGTCATGTGAGTAAAAGGGACTAAAATTGACAGGATGTAGCCGATGATGTTTTTAAGATGTAGGTGTTGTATATAATGACAGCGCTGGATTGTTCTCTAGTAGGGGGCAGAGCACTTAAAGGTTGTAGGAGAATTTGGAAGAGTTGGTCTGAGCAAGGGATTTTTAGCAGTGGTTTTATTCTGGGTTCTTTCTCAAGGGTATTGTTTAACATCTGTGCTGTTGTTTGTTTTGTAAAGTCAATTAATCCATGTTTCCCAACATCTCTCAAACAGCACTGAAAACACTCATTTTAAAATTAGAAGTGTTTTATCACATGCCTCCATTAAGGTTTGCAAGCAGTAAACTTCAGAAAGCATAGCCTTTGAAGAGAGAAGATGGGAAGCAGCAGAAACACAGTAGCTTGTGGTTCTGTGGGTAAATTGTGTATGCGTGCACAGTTGTGTCAGTCTTCGGGGGATGGATGCAATTATTTGTACTGTGCTTTGGACTAGGATGACTAGATTCTTGATTGTGAGCCTCCAGAGCAACTGGTAATTATTACTGGAAGTCACTGGGGCTCTGCAGGGGTGCGTCTACTTGGCTTATTTTGGGAGACTGTGGACCCTATAAATAGCAGTAAATTTTTAATGCCGCTTTGTGCGTACTTTCATGTTTGCTTTTATGTGCGTTTACAACTTAATGTTTACAACTCTTTTTTTTGAGACAGCTGTTTTTAATCTTACTGCTAGTCACAACAATTAATGGGCTTTGATTTCTGAGAGGTTGAAGGAATCTTTTTTCACCGGGTGCTATGAATCTTTACAAAAATGCAAGCAAAAGTAAGTTAGATTTGTGGATAATTCTCCAAACATCTGACATATCCATCATTGTTTATAAACTACTGAAACTGGGTTTAAACTCTCATTCAATCTGTTGAGTACCCTCATTTTATTAGCTTGTATTAAAGGTGCTAGATGTCTGTATTTGCTACTGAATGGTAAATATTTGCATATCCTTGCATAAAAATGTGTAACAAGTCAGTCACTGCCCTGAGGAACGTAACCTTAAATATTCCTTTTCATTGTGCTCAAATATTGTATCACATAAGTAACTACTGAATGGATATCACCTCTCCATTATGATATGAAAAAATCATTATTTAATCCATCATTCGGGTAATACAAAGAAAACTGTGTCAGGCTTTGAAATGTTCCTTAGCTGCGAAAACCTTAATTGAAAGCAGTGTGGTATTTTTGTGTCTTACTATTTTTCAGTTTGCATTCCTTTGATCTGAAAGACTAATAATCATAATTGTAAGACTTTGGAAATTTGCAGTGCATCTCTTTCAGAAAATAAATTCTTAATTTGCTGGAGCAGCAGTGCTAGAAATTCTGCAGATTCCCTTAGAAGGTGAGATGGTAATGCCCCCGAAGACCTATTTAATGTTTTGTTAAATTCTTGTTATTTTAATTATACTGGTTTTGATCCCTCTGTATTGGATCACTGTCTTGGTAGGGCCTGTTTTCAAACCATGACTCATCTTTATTCTTTACTGAATTAATTCTTCATGCATCCGTGAGTGTCATAAACCAAACCAGAGCTTGTTAAAATGTCTCAGTATCTGACAGCTGTAAGTTCTGATGAAGTTATTTTCTTTTTGGAAAGAAGAGATAAGTATTAAGATGAGTTTTAACTATTAGAGACAGGAATACCGGAATACAATCTTTTTCAGATTTTTTGTGTGTGCAGCTGTTCCTCTTCAGCACAGTCTGGTTCTCCTTTGGTTTGCACATCTTGCCCAATTCTGTGTCTTTGCCTCCTTGATTGTTTTCTTGTCAGTTCATGAATCAAATCCTGTGTCTTTTCTGTTCGCAGATGCATGTCCTTCACTCAGTTCTTCGTAATGTTCTTCAGCCCTTTTTGTGACAGATCGTGAAGGACATTTTATTAGTTGTCTACTTTCCTTTATCTTCTTTTGATGTGCTCTTTCCATTTTCTCTCTCTCCTTCTGGCCAGCCACAAGACTCTCATCTCGTTTCAAACTCAGACTTCCATTTTTCACTCTTAAGTGGTATCAAACTCTTTCTAAGCTGCTTAAACAAGAAGGAGGGCTGATGACAGCATCTATTTATGCAGCTTGTTCCTGTGTGCGTTCACTGCCATTGATTAAGTACCGTGCATTGACCTGTGTGACTTTCTTGAAACTTTTAAGTTCTTGTGGCATAGCCTTTGTGAATTGATGATTCTCTCAAATTCACACTTAAACCTCCCTGCTCAAGGACACTTGCCTCTGTTAAACTGTTACTAGGCTGTCCTATGCTATAGAGTTGCATCAGCTTTCTTTTTCTTCCAGGCCCTCTCTGATCAATGTCAAAATATCCGTGCAACTGGCCCCATAGCCTTAACTTTTGCAGTCAACACATTACTGAATAAACTGTTGAAATCTAAAAACTTAGTGATCTGTTCATAGACAGAGATACCTTGGTCATGTTGTTTTTGAGTATTTCTAATCTATTTCCTTGAATAGGGAGTTATATTAAATGGTAATACAAAGTAGAACCTTAAATACCAAGCAGTATGCTATTGCAAGATGTAGTATAATGTTATTTTTGTTTATGTTATAGAATGTATCTTTGTTATTTCTTTTTGCTCTCCAAATACAACTTGCAGCAGTACAGGAATCTGTTATGTCTAAACCACATGAAAAAAATGAAGCCTTTACAGCTGATCTTCTGATACCAGTATCCCGTCTTCACTTGCACAGTTCAGATAAGTTTATGGCAAGGGAACTTTGTTTTGGGAACAAATAAGTTAATTTATATGTTTGTCTGCTGTCAGAGGGTAACATGCTCCACTTGATTTCCAGCTAGGTTCTCATCTTTCATATTTGCCTCAGTCTAATATGTACCTCAGATATATCTGATTAGTCACAAGCAGGCCTGTAGCCTTTTCTTGCCAAAGTTAGGAAGATTTGTTTTCTCTCCTGGGAGTTCTCTGACTGCTACAGCTCACTCTCTGCTTTTGGAAAATCCTCTGCAAATAGAAGTATTATTACTCCTTCCTAATGCTTGTAGCTTTGAGTATTAGTGAAACTGATCTAATGATTAGCAGTTTTCTTGCTGCATGTTTAGAGTTATGGCTTTGTGTTGATATCTGACTTTGGTACAAGCAAACTAAGGTAGTTCAGAAACTTCAGAAGACTGGACCACCGTTAACTTTGCTCGCTTTTTTTGTATTTGTATTGTCACAAGTCATATTTTTAAGAGGTAGAATTCTTGGTTCTACAGATACTGAAAATGCTTAGCTATAACTTTTTCAAAATTATTCTAAAAATAAGTTTAAATTTCCAAGCATAGTAACAAATAACAGTGATTTCCACAACATACTAGAGCATGTTTAAAAACAATTCAGAGGATAAAAACCTACTTGTACAGCTCTCATTGATCCAGTGACAAGAGAGTTTGGTTGGAAGTACTATAGGTAATATAACATTTTAAAGGTGTGTTTTTTTTACTATTTCTGGTAAATTTGGAGGGAGGTATTGAAATACCAATTAACTTGGCCGAGTTTTTGCTCAGATGGTTCTTGAGGAGCTGTTTGCTAAAGCTCCCTGGCTTTTTCTTGTTTTTATAGTACCTGGAAGTGCTGAGAATTAAACTGGCGTAATTGAAAGCAGCCTCATGAGAGCATCTCTATAAAGCAAATTATAGTTCAATATGGCTTTAGGTCAAATTAATATCTTTATAAAAAGTAATTCTTCTGTTCCTATTTTTCTATGTAGGTCAGCCAGTGATTAATTCTCAGTTTTGTTGGACCACTCTTTTATGGCTTTGTGTTGGAACGGAAGTCTCAAATGCTGATAGTTTTCTGGGAGGTTACTTTGGACAAAAACTTTTGTCTCCATGTTGTTACAGAGAAAGGGAGACACTGAAAGAGCTTTAAGTACCTACTAAATATTTTACCTGCAAAACAGGTGTTTTGACTCTTCAGTTTTGTTTCATCATTTGACAGACTGTAAGATGCTAGATAATAGCTTAAGTGTGATCTGGTTTTTATTACTAGTCAAAACTGTGTGACTTCTCTCCTAGTCTGTCCAGTTTTTCAGCGATACTCGCATACTTTGGCCTAATGTTGAATCAAGTTTTGTTTCCTTTGCTGTACAGGTTACTTAATTTTTCCAAATCGGAAGTTGTTATTCTATCACAAGTGCATGCAATTTACTGTTTGCAGTTTCTTGGTTTTCCTATGTTCATAATCACCAATGAAGAGAAAACAGTCTTTTTTATAAGTCAAAGCTTTAAAGCAAAGAAGATTATAAATCACTATTAATAGCCAATTTATATCCACTAATTTCCCTAAGAACAAGATCAATGTGCTATGCTTTGTTTTTTTGTTATATATTATCCTATTAAGTATAAGTTGTACTTGGCTTTGGAAGGGATTTTTTGACATATTTGGTGCCTTACTGTCATTTCTTCACCCTTAACTGTAAAAATCCAATGATACTTCAGTCACTTGTGATCTTCAGTCGTGTTTTTTGCTTTCTCCCATGATGTTAATTACAAGCTTCTGCCAACTTAAAAAAAAAAAAAAGTCTTCCCTGAGATGCTCTATAAAACTCTTCAACACAACTTTGTTATTCATGAAGATCTATGTAGTTTTCAAACATGTAATTGATACATCTGTTTCCTTGTAGGCTTCTCTGTGTGTTTTACCAGGCTTTGTACTTGGATTACAACTTTTCTGGTACGGCAGTGGGGTCTTGCTTTTGTTTTCCCTGGCATGTAGCACAAGGTATCCTTGTGTAAGGGCAGTGTCTTAGGGTGGGTTGGTGGGGCAACTTTCTTGTGTTTAAGTCCCTAAAGAAGGCTGCTGTGGTCTCTTTAGCTATGGTTATTGAGTAAACTTCAGTGAAGAGCCTTATGTGTTTGTTTCCTGTGTTTCTGTGATAGCATTCCTAAATGGAAAGGATTGTTAGCACAGTTATCTATCACTAGTTTTTTTTCTGACTCTGATCATTTCTTCTATCTTCTAGAGTGGGGTGCTGTTTTGGTGCTGTCTTTTTTGGACCCTCTCTCAAGATGTTACGGTGAATGTGTCTGAAAGAGTGGTTAAAGCCAGGTTTTGGTATGTGGGTATATATCCTCATCCAGAGTATCAGTTTGGAATACAACCACTTAACAATTTTTGGACAGTGCAAAGCTGATTTATTTTGTGGTTTGAAAACAGAAGTTGTAACTTGTGAAAAATCATTAATGTTTTTGAGAGCACATCTGGCTTGCCACTAGCAATTGCCTCTGTTTGCCAAAAGTTTTCAAGCCTCCTAGTGGCTTGTATTGTGGTCACTTGGGGAGAACCAGGGACAACATGCCAAGCTCTTCTGGATCTGTGGCTTGAACTTGAGTGCCTGGAAGGTCTCTGCTGTTCCCAGCTACAGCAGTAAACCTTGTAAGAAGTTTTATGGGTGCAACCAATATGTTAATGTAATCAGAGCAATTAAATTGGCATCTCATAAACTTTTTATGCCTTATCCAGAAGCTATGGAGGACCAACCTGTCTTACTCCAAAGATTTCCTAATGTGAACTCTTAATTGCATCAGAACTTTGATGTAGCAATGACAGAACCTTATTGTTCCCCTACAAAAGGTTGAGTTGCTTCAGCATCTTTCTGGGAAAATGTCCTGTCTTTGTCTTTTGGAGGATTCAGTATTTATGTACTGAAAATTACAGGCTTTTGAGAATTTTCAAGACTGATGCAAGCTTTAGAAATGCTAACTCTGCAGTGATTGCGAAGCAGACTGGGTTGTTGCCTTTAAAGAGTAGTAGCTGGAAACTGAGCTATGAGAAAATTTCACTTTTGGCATGAAGTTACCACTTGTGTTCCTGTCAGTGTGTTTCTCTCAAGCTTCATTTACAGGTTGTGATACTTAGGTATGTTTCTGCAATGACAGATCTTGTTGTTTTGTATGGGAGTTTGATTACTCATGCATATTGGGGTTTCAACTTCAAATAACAAGGATTATTTGTTACTTTTCTTAATGTATGGTACAATCTTGCCTCTGCCTTACCTTGTTTTAAAAACAGCAGCATGTTTGAATCCAGTGCTGCTAATCATCTCCCTGCCAGACATCTTACAAATGCTTACAGGGGGTTCTTCAAGTAGACCAGAAAACTTAAACACGTCAAAGATACAACAGTTGAGTTATATTAAGTTTAAAGCAACCCGGTTACCTTTTTAGGTTTTTATGTCTATATCAAACCTGCATAAGAATACTTGTGGGGGTAGACACAAACCCAGTGTATTATTGATGCTGACTGTACCCTCAGACCTGATGGATTATTTTTACCTCCAGGCTTAGGAAAAGGACTTTGCAGTAGAACTGTTCTGTCACTGATTGTGCGTTCTGCATAAGTGGTTTTGTGAACTGTTCTCTGGCATTTCTGCTGAGTCTTTATGAATTGGTATGTCTTAGGTGACAGGGTTTTTTCTAGGAGACACCTTTAGATTATCTGCAGATGAGTGTGGTGTGTGCATGTATAGATATTATTTTACCTTCAAGATCATGAAAGCTTAGATTTTTTTCTGAAAGCTGTGAAGTTGTAATTATATTTAGATTTTAAAAGCCGCGATGTTTATATGAATATAAATCGTAGTCCCTGCTATAACTGGACAGATTTTTGATTGCTTTTTTGGTCCTGAACACTTCAAATTCAAAGAGGAAAAAACCCACTTGTTTTAAATTTTAAAATATATATACTTTATTTTTTCTATCTTCCCTTTGACACTAATAAAGTAAAAGGGCATATTAAAGGTTGAACTTCTTTAACTCTGCTCTTGATTCTTTCAGTTTTCCTGTCTGGTAGAGGTTTTGGCAACAGCATCTCTCTCTAATATCGGGTTCGCTTCTTGCTTCATTGGTCTAGGGCTTCCCTGTGATATCCTAGAATAGCTACTTGCCTGTGATGGCCTTAAGCCATTAATATCTCATTTTGGAGGAGACCCCTGGACAGCGTAGGATTTAAAGCATAGCAGAAGTGACTGGCCAACTGCCAGCCAGAGGACAAGTGGCTTCCCTTGAAATGACTGGCAGAGCTTGAGCACAGCCACGGCTGGTGGTGACTGAGGAGTAACCTGTGGCCTTATCCTGAGACCTGTGCCATCTTCCTGGCCTGCTGCACCTTGGAATGAGGGGGTGTGTGGTGGAACCTGATGTACAAGCAAGAGGACAATCTTCTAAAGAAACATCACCTGATTTATTGTGAACAAATTAAAAAAATGTGTCCAAAATAAGTTTTTCATAATACTACTTATTTTTTAAATGCGTCCAAGTGAACTAACACACCTCATTTGCGTTCGTACAAAGAACAACAATGCCAGAATACTGTAACAGCTTTAACCTGACTTGATCCCTACAGTAATCCCAAGTCCAGCAATCCCCTTTGCCTTGGTTCATTATCTCTGATGTCTGCAATTTAAATGCCATGTTCAAGAATTAGGTATTAATCTTTTTTGAATTCCTTTGGTACTGAAGGTCACTGAGTGTTTTCTTTAGAGGCAGGATTAATGAATTCTGGCTGTTTTGTAGATAACACATTTAAAAGCTGAAATCTTCTTCCAAAGGTAAGTTGAAACAAGCTGCATTTTTTTCCTAGTAGTGCCCTTTTTTGACTGCAAAATGCTCCTGAGATTTTCTTGATGTTTGCTGTTGATTAGTGCTCAGATGAGATGCTGAGTTAGCAACAGCTGTGAGACCTGTCCCTTGGAACTTCATAATTATTTCATTTGTATTAAGGTGATTAAAAACTGAGAGCAGAAAGTTCAGAGGTTTATCAGAATTCAAACAGCTAAACTGAAAGTGTTGAGTGAAGTAATACCACAGCTACAAGGAATGATGGTTATGCTTGTCAGTGGGTATTTGAGAGGTCACAGTTGATGCTGTAGTCTCAGAGTGGAGTCTAGCAAATGCAAGAGAATATTCATTTTTCTTATCCCAAATGAAATGCCTCCATTTTTTCTCTTTTAGATTCAGTGTGTGTGTGGTGGTGGTGGTGGGGGAAATGTTACATTCTAAGGCATTTAACAAGTCAGTTCTTATCTCGGCCATTAAGAACATACTTAATTTTTTCAACTATTGTAGAATCAATATTTGGAGAATATTTCTGTTGTTTAAGTAGAAAGTAGAGGAGAACACATTAGCAGTACCTTGGCAAATTTAGAGTTGAAAAATATGTACTTTTTTGCATTAAGATGCGAGCATTATGTGAAAGCAGTTTTCAGTTTGTTTTTCTTTATTGTGGGATGCATTTGGTTTAGTGTCCTCAACATGAGAAGCTTCAAGAACTTGGGTTGTAGCTGAGTCAAAGAAATAAGAATCATTAGAGAAATTCCTAAATAAAATAAACTTTTGTACTAGAACAAATAGCCTTTCTGTAACTTCCATTTCTCATGCAATTTTCCTAATAGGCAGCAGTCATAGTTGGGAAAGCAAATGCATCCCAAAAGCACTTGTTGGAGGAACTTAAAAGCAAATGACTATTGAAGTCTGGTTTATGTTTTTTAACGCTTAGGGAACATCCTAAAACTTGATTGGTTTTAAATCCGTTCCTTATCTCTGTATCCCTAGGAAACTTTTCCTTTTATGACTTTTCATAGGAACTGCTCAGTACCGAGAATTTTGGTCAATACATAACTTCATAGTTTATTTCTGTAGATGTAAGTTCTGTATACTTTATTTCTGGTTTACTAAAGAATAAGAAACAAATGGTGGATGCTAGTCTGTTTAAAAAAAAAAAAAGCTTGCTAACAAAACCTTGCAAAATCTTTTTGGTAAAGACTACATTCTGTTTCTTCCATGACTGATACCATTCTGTGAATTCAACATTGATGGTAACTCCAGGTGTTCAGCTTTTGTTAATAATCATTATTTTTTTTAATTGAAATTTTACCCAGAGGAGAGCAGAAAAGCACAACTCTTAAGTATCAGATGAATGCAGTCCTTTACTGTCACATTTGAGGTCTGTGCTACTTACTGGGTACCAATACTGTTGCTTTTATGATTTTCTTTCTTGCCTTTTTTTCCCCCTCCCTAAGTTTATTTTCTGTAATTCCTTGCTTGTCTGGATACCCTGTAAGAATTCCTTGCTTGTACTTCCTTGCTGCTTAATCCCTTCTGTTGCTCCTGTGGATAAACTAAATGCTCACACCAACGTGTAACATGGAGGCCGGATCTGACAGTCCAAATGCCAGAAGAGAAATGAGATTGTTGCCAACTCCCACGTGCTATATTGGACTTCTGGACAGAGAAGACGATGACCATGAAATATGCGGAGGGACTCTTCCACAGCTTTGAGCACAAAAATGAGAGGTGTAAGCAGAGCTGAGGCTCTGAAAATACTAATTCTTTTGAAGGTTCCGTGAATCATGTTCTGAGTTGGGTTCAGCTTGGAAGTAATGCATCCTGAACTTCTGTCATACTGTTTTAGTTCCATGAGTAGAGGGACAAGGAAATGAGTTGCCCCTCAAAAGAGTAACAGGATTTGTGGATGGCCTGGAAAAATAACGTAGGATTGCCAGTGCAGTACCACTAGGTGATACCTCATTTTGGAAACTTACTGGGGCAGGTGTCAGGCATTTTTATGCGTTTAATTCTTTCTGTAGCTCAGAATCTCAGGAATGAGGTTGAGAATTTGGAGTAAACAGTGAAACTCACTGCTCTTGAGTTGCTCCAACTTTTACGTGTCTTTTTAAGCCATCTGATTTCTTGTCTTCACTTAATTCTTTTGCATCACAACATCTAACTCAAAATTATTGCTTTAAAAGGACCTCGGGTAGATTTATTCTTTCAATATTCTTGGAGAAGTGCTAGAGAGCTTCTAATTCTGAGGTAGTGTTAGGGCTCTGCCTGGGGGACTTCTATGGAAAGCAAGTACGTTACTTTTATATGAAGCAAGTACTGTGTAGCAGCGACCAAGTTATGTTAAATGTTAATGTCTACATTTTGGCAGTTAGTCTGCCCTATTATCAGCTCTTAATTTTAGTCATTGTTTTCCAGTAACTATGCTGTGATATCCCAATTTTAAGTAGATTTTTTTACTCTTAATGGCTGCAATGAAAAGCTTAAAAGGTGGCTTAATTACCAAACACGAATGCTGAATTTGCTGGCAGTCTTATCTATGACATCATCTTTATGAGTTTGCTTGTGATAATCAGTAAGATCTTTTTCTTGACCTGTTGGTCTTTCTGGTATTACAGGCTCCTCTCAGGCTAAGACAACTTCTATATGTTGAGTAACTTGTTTAAAAACAAAACCAAAAAAAACCCTCATCCATTGAATTTAACCAAAAAGTATATTCTATTAGGTGATGTTCTTGCTGCTTTTTCCAGTTGTACCTTATTCCTGCTTGTCTTGTTCTAAGCCATACTTGCTGATTTGTTGGGGTGTCTACAGAAACTTTGGGCGTGTCTTTCCCCTGTGCTCTGGTAAGCTCCTTGTAGGTTTTCATTGCTCTCATAAGTCACATATGAAATATACAAATTATAAAAGGTGAGATCTTGCATGCTTTTCTGATCATGAATTCAGATACTTGAATATTAATGTGTCTTGAAGTCTCTAGGGCTTTGTCTGAAACTTATTTTAATAAATGTTTAAACCACTGTGGATGTATGGCATGTTTTTTTCAGGCAAAAGTTTTTGTGGTCTTGATAAGAAACACCATCTGTCTTAAATTAGCTTGCCAACTTGCCTGTTAGTTGTTAATGGAGAATACAGTGCCAATCTATATGGCAGCCAAAACTCAAGTAACATGTTAAATAATGGTCATTTAAAAAAACAAAACAAAACAAAAAAAAGAACCACTCTTCACCAAGCTGGCAATTCTTCATTGTTAAAGCTTGGAAAACAGCAATATATGGAAGATGATCTTGGAGGAGGAAAAATTCTCTATAACAGGTGGTAATTTTCATTAATCGTTAATTTAGGTGGTATGGAGAATAAGGAGGAAGAGGTAGAGAAGCACTTTGCTTGTTTGTGAAGGAGGAATAGTTTTTTTTAAATGCTGACTACAAGCCTCTGCAGTCTCACTGTGCCTGTTCCTCTTCACTTGTAGTAGTAAGTGATGGAGAACAGCTTTTTGTGTAATTTGATAATTGAAATTAATTATCTTGATTAAGCCCTAGTTCTGACTCCCAGGTGGTGTGGCTTGGTTAACTGTTGCATTTGCAGGCTGTATTTTTCCTTGTGAAAAATTCTAGTTAGTAATTTAGAAGATGCAGGAGCAAATGAAGTTCACCATATAGCAGTGTTGACAAGACCTCATGATGTACCTGTGCATTAAAAAAAATGCAGGAACACGTTGCTGTGGGAGACTTTGGTACTTAGGTGTAACAGTCAACTGCAGTATCAAGGCAGTTGGCATGTTTTAAGGCCATTCACAGCAAGGATGGGCTATTGCACTTGTACTTTGCTGAAGAAATAGCAGATCTCAGACAGCTACTCCTATGCATGTACTTAACTAACCTTGAAGAGACCATTCTCGACATTTCATTGAATTCATTCTCGACATTTCAGTGAATTCATTCGTTGTCTGGCTGTGGAAACAGAAGCTTTGAAACAACCTGGCTTCTCACCTCTTGCAGGTGTTTGTACTGGTAGCCACTCATGCTTTACTTTTTGAGGACTTTTTTTTTTTTTTAGGACTGGCTTGCTGGCATTTAAAATACATTTAATCTGCTTTTATAAAAGCAGAAAAGTATTTGAAGGCTGACGCTTAACCCCCTGAACATTTGACAAAAAGATGTGCAGACAAGTTGCATACAAACAGGTCTAGAAATGTTGCTAATGTAGAACAGTTTTGCAATTTAATGTTTTACTGTGTACAAGCTTTTCTGTGTGAACAGCTTCAGCTGTGAAGTTTAGCTTCTGCTGTTGATTTTGCAAAGTGCAATTTTCCTTTTTTTTGTCCACAGCTTTTTGTCTTTCACTAAGAGGAAGCTTTCATGAACAGAATGACCTTAACTAGCTTGCTGTGGAGGAGCATGTACAAAATTGTTCTCAAGAAGAGAGAATGATTACTATTTGAAATAGTTGCTGAAGAAAGACATCAAGAAACATATTTTTTTTAATGGATAATATATGGGAGAAATAAAGACTAAAGGCCGTTAGGTTATCCTTAATCAATAAAAAGGCATAGCTGCCAAAAGAAGAGAGATTAGTAGAGAATATAATTGCAAAGCTTGCTTTTTTCTTAAATGAGCAAACTGCATGTCATACGAACTTCTGAAGTTACTTCTGTGGTGTGCTTTGATTCATCTTTAGTGAACTGATATTTCTGCAGCATTCAGAATTTGGTCAGCTTTCTTGTTACTAGACTCTGGACTGTTCCTTTATAGGTAATTCTTTTGGTCTAGGAGTCATGATTTTGCTGGTGGTTAACGAAGAAAGAACTTGCAGGGATCTAAGAGCGTTCAAGAACGTCTCAGGACTGTTTCAAAAAGAAAAGGATTTCAAAATATCAGTCATTTTCCAGCCACTTGTTTTAATCACGTAACTCAAGAGAAAAGAGTTAAACTCCAGCAGTATGGTAGTAATACCCAGATGCAGCTAGGGAAAGCATGTTTTATACTAGGTGTAGGTGCCAAATAAATCTGTTGGGGAGTGTTGATGCTGTACAAGCTGCGTTTCTTCAAGAGGCTGCGTCACTCATCTCTAAATGTGCTAATATGGTGTACGTGACAGGATACTCACTTATGTGAGGTATGCTAAATATATATCTGGCAGCAAGAACTAATAATATAATGTGTTTTTTTAATTGGCAATCTTGGAGTTTTGTCAGAACCTTTTACGCTACACATTATTATACAAGTATCACTTCATCAGAGAATAAATGACAGCTGCTGTTCGGAGATTTTACAATAACTTTTGCCTTTATAAATGAGAATCATCTTAAAACTTTAGGAATAAAGTCACTGCAGTGTCCATTTGCTGAATAAGGTTTATAATTATAAAATGTGATTATCGTCAATTTTTCTGTTAGTATGCGGAATCTAATATTTTCCAGCATTCTTTAGAATACTACGTGGTGTTAAATCTTAACTCTGCATTAAAACCATATAAATAACAATGTACACCCATTTTTTTCCCTTTTCTTAAAGGGCTCATTTGATACTTCATGAAGTTCTGTAGCTGTGCTTACTTGCCTGCTTGTTTTAAGCCATTAAGGTGGATGTCGTTGTAGGCCTTAATCTTACCCACCACCTATCTGTCATTCAACAGCAAGAAAATATTCGACCTATTTTAGCACGTGTGTTTCAGGGCTTACGTTTCACTTCGTGCTGTCTGAACACATACTGATTGTATCTGGAGACAAATAAGGGACATCTTTTTACTGCTTTTCAAAATGCAGTGAAAAATGCCAGCTCCCAAGACCAAATCATTAAACTCATCTGTGAGGAACAAGTCTTTGGTGCATAGGAAAACCTTTGTGTTTGTCCAGCTTACAGGTGTGCAAACAGGAATCTCAACTGTGGCATGAGTAGGTTGAGCCTCTATTCTCGCCAAAAAAGGGGGATTAAAACATTTTTGAAAATCTAGTGGATTTTTGGATTCTCCTGTGAAGTGAACACAGCACATCAAAAACAGGTAACTACTTTTTAAAATACCCTATTTAAATACAGCAAATACTGAATAGTCATGTATGCTTTGCACTGCCGCTTACTAGATTTTTCTAATTTTTTGTAGAGATCCAAGTTCCAGTCCTGGATAGGTAAGTATTCATAACATTTCTTGTTAGCATTAACTATTTCACAGAAAAACTAAGCTGAAGTTGAATCACTTTTTTCTCTACTCTCCAAACACTTCGTAGGCTACTTCACATAGATAACTTGATTATGGCTTAGCATGTGCATCTAGATTCATAGTAAGACTGCTTATAAACATTATACTTAGTTAATTAACTGAAGAAAGTTACTCCCATTCCTTCCCAATTTTTAGAAGCATTTTACGCTGTTTTAGCCAGATTGATTTCAGTGGCCTGCACTAGAAATTAACTTTGTCCCAACATCTCACCAAGTATATAAGTTCCCAGAACAGTCTTTTAATGTAGTTCTGATTGTATGTGTATGTGCACAAGTGCACTGGTTTTAATTCAACTTTCTCCTTTAATTTGCAGCCTTCCAGTCTGGTGTTTTTCTTGCCTCTTCATGGCCTCGTGTCTTAAGAGCAGCCTAGCTGGATCCCCTGGTTCCTGTTTCTTCTTATTTCGAAATTCTGCTTTCCTCGATTTTAAATCCTTCACCTTTTTATATTCATATACATACACTAAGCTTTTACTGCTTGTTTTGGTCTTCACTGGTTTTCTAAGACTTTGGTTGGGTTCCGTCCAAGATTTTCCACGTGGCACCGTTCTCTTTGATTCCCAGCTGCAGTGAAAGAAGTTGCTCTTGCAGAGTATTTGAGTCGTGGTTTTTAGGTTTAGGGACCTGACTGTTCCCACCCTGTCAGTTCCTATTCTGCTTCTTTGACTTGCTATAAGTAGACATTGGGGAAGATGTTAAGGCTCTCTTCTGCTACTCTACTTATAAAGCAAGGTATGAACTTTTTTAAAGAAGCAAGAGGATTTGTGTGTTATGGGGGCATAAGGATCATGAATGTGTGTTCTGGAGGCAAAGAAAGAAAAAAGCAAACAACGCACACAACCCAACACATCTCTTCTCAGACATGTTTAGATTCATGAGATGTTTGTTCTGCCCCTTTCTGTCCTTAATAGGAAATGCAATCGCATGCTTCCAGGCTAAATGTAGTTCTCTTTTTTCTTCTGTCAAGTAATCTCTTAATTTGTGTACAATTTGCATAATTTTAAGGACTCTTTCTGCGCCAGAGCTCAGCTGTGGAATCCCTTACACTCCACACCAAAAGAGAACTACTTATGAATAGAATGTGTTATATACTCGTCTTAAATATGTTTTCTTCTGTAAAACACTCCCTCAAATAATTTTTGATAAGGTTTGGTTGTGAATCTCTTCAGCTACCTGGTCACTCCTTTGCTGACTGAATCCACATAAATATTAAGTATGTGTGCATTGCGATCTTCTCTGGCTCAAAGGCATTTGAGGAAAAATACCAGCATTTATTTCTACTGTCTTTTGGAGTTCATGTTACAGTAGTTGTGGTTTCCTCTTAAGTTCTGTATGTTTCTGTATGATTTAAGTTCAAAGTGACTGTACCCCCATAAAGTTTTAATTTTTGTTGCTATGGATATTGTAGTACAGCAAGGATTTTAAATCTTAGCGTTTAACTTTCCATTCAGCTACAATGCAGGAACACATTAAGATACTACTTACAAAATAATATTTAAATGTAAAGTTAATTTCTGGGCATGTAAACCTCACTTTCCCATCACTTTTCCTGTGTGAATATTTTGGGGAGGGGGAGAACATATACTGGGATTTTCTTTTGCTCATTGGGCAAAGTTTGTCGTGGCAATTCATAAGGACATGTATGATTTTGTTCTTAAAATAAAATGGTAAAGCAGCTTCCATGTGTGTGAAGTCTTGAAATTAAATCCTATCTTAGCTTGAAAAGTAGCATTTGCATAATTTATAAGTAATTGGCAACTTCAGTTTTGGTTTTTACAATATAGGGTTGAAGTTACTACTCTGTATCATGTGGACTGATGATATTTTCATGGGAACTCTCATGAGAGAGAAACCTCAGTGGTTTTATATTACTTTGTATATTTTGGTAACATAGAACTATCCAAATAAAATAAGTTGTTGTTGGTTTAGTGTGTGTGTGTATATATATATATATAAATATGGATAACTTGTATTACTGAAGATATTTACAGTGCTGAAACTTACAATAGTTCCTCTAAGTGAACCTGGGAATAATTGCGGCTTTGTTCTTTTTTTGTGTTGCAGGGAAATGAGGCAAGCTACCCTTTGGAAATGTGCTCGCACTGTAAGTTTTTTTTTAACCACTACATTATATTGTTACAGGCTAATATTATTTATGTACAACTTCTCATGTGAATTTACAGAATTTGCTGCTTGAAAAGTTAATGCAGTTTATACAGTTAGCGCAAAAATTAAAAGGTGAAAGATTACCTTTGAAAAATGTAGGCTTTTGCTGTTTGACTGATCTTTTTTCTATTTTTCTATGGAAACTAACATAAGTTTGTTTTGTATTCTGGTGTCCATACAATGAAGTGTTAACTGGTAGTTCAACCAGTCAGGCTTTTCCATGGGTCCCAATGCCAGTTTCTCAGGGCTGTGGAACAGCTTGTGGTGCAGTATGTGCTATCTCAGGAGCTAAGTATATTGCCTAGGCTGTCTTGGCACCCTTGGAGAAAGAGAGGTTGAAGCTGTAAGAGGATTTTTTTTCTCTCCTTCCTGTGTACGCTTGCAGCCAGGCATTTAGGTGAGAAGCCACTTAAGTTGGTGTTATTTGCTTTTGGCCATGTGACAATAAAACTCATTGCTCTGTCTCATGAGGTTAGGCTACCCTGTAAAAATACCAAAATATTTCTTGCCTAAAGCTGCCCAAAGAAAGGATTGTCTTGTGAAATGTCCCGGCAGCGTTATGTTGAATGTACTTATTTTTAACTGTTTTCTTTCCTTGACCATTTTAGTTCAGCACTAAACCATGCATAGGCCTGTGCATATATGTCTGAACTCTTAATAGAATTAGTATTCTTTGGTTAATCAGTTCTTGTTTTTAAATAGAAAAAATCCTTCAAATTAGGAATTAACTTCTAGACTGCTTTCACAATGCTAGTCATACCTGAATTCCAGCTCTCATCATAAGTCAAACAGTAATGTGAAGTAAGTATATGCAGAGGAATCTTTTTCTAAGCATTTTTCAGAGAAATGAGGCTTTTGCTAATAACTTGCAAGTCTTCAATGCCTAGTGAATGTCCTTGTTAATTAGTTTGTCATCAGCTAGCAGAGACTTGCACATGAGGAGCATCTTACCCACTTCACTAAAGCACTGCACTATGGTCTTATGCTCTCAATATATATCTTGTTAAGTACGTATATGTGGGTAGAACTTCCTAGGCAGTGCAGACATTAGCAGTCTTTTTCTGAATCTTACATCTGGTTTTATGCTACTGCTCTACTGGTCAGATTTTCCTTAGGGACAAGTTGACCTTTGAAGATAACTTTTTATTAGCCATATCTCTGTCTGAGTTGTAAGCAGCAAGTTGCTATTATAAACTTTTAATTCTGGGACAAGCTCTATTTATTCGTAGCTACTATTAACCTAAAGGTTCATTGCTGAGCTTGTTTACCCACTTTTATTGCAGAGGAGATGATTTCTGTTATATTCTGTGGTTAAACAGTATTTTGAGGATATCATGTAAATCTGAGGTTTTGCATGATTAAAACTTTCTGCTCTGATGGACCTTCTCACGGTAGAGAGCGTGTCACTGCTTGTCTGGGCAACGCAACTACAAACAGTGGGGAAGATGTAGTTAGTGTAGAAGTCCCTCTCGTTTGTGACTGATCTCTGGAATGGTTGCACTGTGCTTC
Organism: Anser brachyrhynchus; assembly: GCF_964034855.1. NCBI lineage: Eukaryota > Metazoa > Chordata > Aves > Anseriformes > Anatidae > Anser > Anser brachyrhynchus. Next base: position 2,468,236 of record NC_137696.1, on the reverse strand, counting down.
AAGATTCCGCGTGCCTGAGTAAAAGTGAAAGATCTAGGGATTGAGGGGCATGGGTACAGACTGGACAATGTTTTTAAAGATCATTTGATAAGGATTTTTGAATGGTAAACTTCTGGGTGACTGAAAGCAGTAACAAATTTATGCTGTCTTCCTGGTGGCAGGGTCATAACCCCCTACCTGGCCCTGCAGCCACTGCTGTCTTGGTGTCTCATGTTATAAGAATTTTGTTTTGAAGTTTGCAGTAATGGAAAGGAAATTCAGGATATTATGCAGGGTATGTATACCATTAACAAAGCTACAATATTTCTTTTACTCTACCCTTCATTTTAGAATACTATTATTTTTCTGTAGGTGAATTGGCATTGCTGGATTCCCTAAAAAAAAAAAGTTACTTTCTCAGCTGTGCTGTTTGAGAAATTACTGAAAATCTACTGCTGTTTCACATGGAAAAAAATTGATTTGAACCAAATTGTCAAATTATCCACAAGAAAAAAATATCATAGCAAAAAACTGTGAAGAAAATAGTTTTATATTTATGTTTTGGTTTTAGGTTAAGGAGACTAGTACCTCTTTTCTAACTTAGAAATTGTAATTGACACATCTGAAGTCATGAAAAGGATTAGACCAGCTGCGTGTAAGCATATACAAGACAAGTGGTTGAATGTGTTCTCAAGGGCGTCATCTTTTTGAAATTTGATCTCCAAGACTGAAATGGCTGTCTTGGTTGCTGCTCTGAAACATTATATTCCTGCACCAGACAAGGCTGTGGCTAGACCTTCAGCAAAAGCTCTCACCTCTGTTTTATTTTGAGATCTCTGCAGTCCATTCTTATGGAAAATGTATATTTTTTTATCTGGAAACACTTCAAATTTAGTAATGTTCTCTTTACAGAAAGCTTTTTTCGAATGTTTTACAAGGATATTGAAACATTAGGAAAGTATTATTTTTACTGATGTTTTAAAAAGTGTAACATAGGCTTTCTGTCACCATATTTTCTCTTCAGTTTTTTAGTTATGAGTTAGAGTTAGTATTTTAAGGGTATCTGAAAAGCCAATCTTTTATGTGTATCTTTAAGTATTTAGATAAACACTTAGATTTCAGAAGTGCACCTCTTTGCTGAGATGTACAGCTTTTCTCAGGGGAGTGCACTGTGCAGCAATGAATGCCCAGCACTTCTGAAGACACAAGCAGTTACCCTGTTAAAATATCACTAAATCTAGTGGATTTTAAAGAGATGTGTATTTTAAGGTATTCTTTTACTTGTGGCTTTCACATTAATAGCAAACTAACCATGCAGGTGCACCTTTACTTCGACTGGAAGCAATAACACTAAAACAATGTTTCTGAAATAACTTATTTCAAAGTAGAGTGCAATGCACTTCAGATATGCTTTTAATGGGGCTTTTTGAGTTGCCACTTGAATGCCCTTTATAATACTGTTTGAGCATCAGTGATGTGAATAACAGCTTGAAACAAACTTATTTTTAAAAATACTTTATGGATCATCATCTCTGTTGTTCTGTGTTAAGGAAAGGAGTGGTATATTCAATAGTCTGTAGCAGCATATTAGAGAGTGTCCAGCTAGAAGATAAAGCTGCTGTACTAAAATGGAGTTACGCAAATCTATTTGCATGTCATTTCATGGAAGCATGTAGGTCTTGTGTTTTAACCTGATTCATAGCATTTCTAGGTGTATGCAAATGAGTTCAGAATATGAAGCAGGTATTGTTGCCTCTGGAATTGTAATACTTGTCTGGAAGAGGAATCATTTGAAAATACTGATATTTCTTTAAAAGGTGAAAGAAATTCAAATTGGATTATGAAAAAACTTGAATAACTTTATTTTTTACAGGGCTGTGAGCAAAGCATTCTTAAAAGAATCACTAGGTATAATTTCTAGCTAGTTAGTATCTTCTGTAAGGCCAGGCATGAGTGATAAGCTGATGGGATATTTTTCTGTGTAAAAGCTTAAGAAGCCTTACGTCAGCGGGTGAGTGGAGCACAAAAAAGGCTAACTTGAGTTTGAGGTTAGAGGAACGCTCACTGCAGCCAGAGCTCGAGGAAGATCAGACCACTGTGATGAGTCACAGGCAAGCTCTGCCTCAAATGATGTAAACAAAGCTTGATACTCCTTATTCTGCTCAGTGATGTTATCACCCTGTTTACACTTCAGTGGACTTGGACCTCCTTGGATTTCCCAGTGTTTTCATCTCTATCCTGGTCTCCTGAGCTTGAGTCTTGTAAAATTCTGCCTGCTACTGCCACCATCAGTCCTTCTGGCTCAAATACCTTCATCAGGATTATCCTATGCCTTGCATTCCAGTAGAGCTTCAGGATGTTTGTGTCAGCATTAGGTTGCCTGTAAGGAGACCTTAGAGAAGAAGGGAAAGAAGTATTTTTGTTCAGCCTCTGATAACTTAATTCACTGCTCTGGCCTTCAGCGATAGCTATGTGAAATTCTAGGAGAGTCAACCTGCTGCTAAATACTAAGGAAAGAGTAGCCTTGTAAGAAGGGGGCACGTCCATCATAGGCGAGGACTGTTGTATGTGTGTATTTGTAGAGGAAGTCTGAACAAAAAATGCATAGGATAATACTGGAATTTGCTCTTACAATAAATGTTTGCTTTTATTCCTTAAAAGCTAGCCAAACAAAATCTCTACATGTTTCAGCTCAGCCAGAGAGAGTTATCACAGGTGCTGACTGAACTGAAGGAAAAAGGATAGGCAAAACCTCTTGAAATTTCAAAGAAGGCTTTAAAAATTAAAATAAAATCTGTTTTATTATTTTTTGATTTTTTGAAAGCCATTTTATAAAGACAAGTATTTACTGAAATATGATTTTAAGTGTATAAGCTCTTTAAGGTAGGTCTTTTGAAAATGTAGGTGATGCTTGCAGTGTGTTTAAAGAAAAAATCGTTCTGATGGGAAATGCTCAGTAAATTAAAATTATGAAACTGATCTGCAGGTGCTGATTTTATCTATATGTTCATGATGAACAGCAGCTTTTATACATGTGAACTGTTAAAGGAAATATGCCTGTTCCCATAACTGCTCTGATTACCGTGAAATTTTTTCTCCCAGTATGCTCATCCATGGTGTATCTGCTGCCAGAAACAAAGCTTTGGACAAAACCTACGCATGGCCAGCTTTGGCAGAGATTCAGTTTCGTTACTCCTGTTCTTTGACCTCCCTGTCCCTGCATGACCTGCTCTGCCCCTCCCAAGGGTTAGAACCTCCTTGGCTCTGCAGTGCAGGCAAACCCTTGTTTCAGTGTGTCAAAGTCAGGGGTGAGAAATTTCTAATACCCCTTTTCTCTGCTCAGCATCTGCATTCTGAACTGCAATTGAACTGTCAGGAGACTCTTGTGATTTCATGATTTGAGTGGTTGCTGCTTTGCCAGTGTTCAGCAAAACACACAAAGCATTCTGGAGTGGTTTCCTTAGGTACCTTTCCAATGTATTCGCATCTTTGATTCTCGTCTTCACTGTCCTTAATCTTAAAATCCTTGACTGTGATCCTCAAATTTTAAAAAATAAATTTTAAGAAAAGTGCTTCATCTCCTCTTAAGTATTGTGATTGTGTAAGTTCAAGTCTCATGCATGACTGGTTAACAGCGGTTTGTACGCTTAGCAGGTGATGTTAGAGCACTGTTATAGCACTGGTTTGTCAGGATTGTGTGCTGTAGATCAGTCTCTGAATGTCCTAGTAAAATGTAGCTTTTGAATTCATATTGGTAGGTCCTGCTAAAAGATAGAGACTAGCTTAAGATAAAATACCCTTGTAGTTTGCCTTCTTAGCACATCTTGTGGAAGTTCTTTGCTATCTGTTGAAGCAGGTAAGTGTGATGGCAGAACTGGTCCAGTACTTTAGTGTCATTTTTGTGTAATAATCGAGTGTAAAGCTGTGTTGGACTGACTTGTGTATGAGGTGATCAGCTCAACTTAGGGCAGGCTATTGGCAGAACTCTGGGTTTCATTTTTGGTCTTTGCTTATATACTGAAGAGGAAAAATACCATGGACTTCAGCTTCCAAACGAGGAAATGGACTAGAGTCGTCATGAGACAGGACTCTACTGAATGCTGCTTTGGCATTCTGAGGCAGTGATGCTGTGGCTGCCGGTCTTCAGGCCTGGCTCAGACATCTCTTTGTTTGTGTTCTGGTTTAGTATTTTTTTTGTAGTTGTTTTTGAATACGTGTGGTTTTCTTAAATGTAACTTAATGGTTCAAAACTTGCAATTCATAGCTCATTGATTTGTTTGGCAGGGGAGGTAAGATCAGGTATATTACTGCTTCTTTAATTTTTCTCTGTTGTGATTTTGTGAAATTACAGAACTATAAAGTATTTCAGGTTGCTTAGGGAGCAATAGTTCAATTTCAGTCAGTGTTACCTTTTTTATTAAGATTGGAAGTGACACTTCACTGATCTGGTAAGAGAAGGACAGTATTACGTACACAATAGATAATACTTTAAATTTGCTTTTTAAATATTTTAAAGTGAAGTTAAATATTGTTACTAAATAATGCATATATCTTTATTGGTTGATTTGTAAACACTGATACCAAGGAACTTAATTGAAAGTTTGACTGCTTTGGTGTAGAGGAATCTTTTGGTCTCTGAATCTGCTACAATTTCTAAACATAAAGCTCTGCATGTTGGCAGTCCTTACATGTCAGGAAGTCTAAGTGATATTTGTTTTTATGTTGCACTTTTACAAAAGCCTAAGAGGGTATTAATGTGATGCGAAATGGATGAGGTGGTATGTCTGTGCCTCATAGAAGCTGCGAAACAGTTTCTTCTGCTATCAGAGGAAATGCATTAAACAGAGCTAAGAAATTTTGAGGAGATTGTTAATGTTAGGAAAGAAACTTGTATGGCAAGTTGGAAACCTTCAGGTGCTGTAAGATATATTTGCTGTGGTTTGTTGTATGCTAGTCACTTTCTAGTACTTCCTACGAACCACAGTTCCTCCTTCATACCCAAACATGGTGAGTAATTTGTGAACTAACTTCGGTGAGTTAAATCAAGCTGCTGATAGGAAATTTCTAGGTTGTTATGGAGAAAAAATTTCAAGCTTTTCAGCACTGACAGGGAGAGACAAGTGGTGTGTTTTTTTTTTTAAGGAGTGGTTATATGCTCACAGCTTTAGTCCTGGTGAAATCAGATGCGAAGTAGGGTACGAGGTATATGCTGTAACTAAGGGTTTGCTTTAAACTTGAAGGGAGGTGAAGCGGTACTGCTGCAGAACCTGAACCTGTTTTAACTCTGTGACAGAAAATAGGTGTACGAATATTATGGCTACATGCATGTCTATTTCCCATTTGAGATGGAGAGACAAATTATCTTAGATCTGTCAGGGTGATGAGTGAGTAGGTGAGTGGTAGCTGGGCAGCAGCCAGACTGCTAACCTGCTTCACTTGGCATGTGTGCCAGGAGGTCTTGTGTTTGGTGTGCTAATATATTTACTAATATAACTGTCTTCATAACTTACTATGTTAGTCTACTGTAAACTTAATGGTAGTTTCCTGTAAGGAAATTTGGTCTTTTTTTTATTATTTCTTTATACCTGGTATTTGTAAGAGCTCTCTGACTAAGAACTAGCTAAGCATCCGCAATCCTTTAAAATGTTGTGTCAGCATGTGATGTTCAGTGAGTCACAAGGCTAACTGTATTATGGCTGGTGCAGGGAGGAAAAAAGGTAAGTTTTAATTAAAATAAAATGAAAAGGCGTGTGTTTGTTTTCAGAGTTTGACATTATCTTTATAATCTTCCATGCAAGTGTTTGATGGCCCTAATACTGTAGGAGAAATGCTGATCAGAAAGCTAGGGAGAAACATGCATTGGGTTTAACTGGCAAAGGGTTTACTGTGAAGCTAAGAATACTAAGAATAGGTGTTTTTTTTCCTTTCAGTTGATGCTGATGAGATTAAACGACTAGGAAAGAGATTTAAGAAGCTTGATTTGGACAACTCTGGTTCTTTGAGTGTGGAAGAGTTCATGTCTTTACCTGAATTGCAACAGAACCCGTTAGTACAGCGAGTAATAGATATATTTGACACAGATGGCAACGGAGAAGTGGACTTCAAAGGTAAGATACAGCGCTTTCTGAAAGGTGGTGGCATTTTATCAGAATAACTGGAGACTCGGAAATTAAATTTTACTTCAGTTGAGAACGGATGGGTGGAGAAAACTTTTTAATCAAAATAGATACTAATTGCTAATGAAATTGAGTGCCAGTAAAACTGTGCCAGCCAGAAAAATTCTCTGGTGTGTTAGGGCAACAGTTCGGCCTAAATTGATTAAAAGAGCAAAGTCTTTAGTAATATGCTTTCCTGGTCCTATTGATTTATGACTACTCATTAAGTATCTCTTACGTGCACTGATTCAGACTTTCAGTCATGGTGCTATCTGAAGTATAAAGACATTATGAAAGAAGGTGGGGTAGATTGCAAATGCTGTGTTTCTGCTTGAATTGTACTTACCCAAAACTTGCTACAAGATATCTTTTTTACACAAAACTTGCTACAAGATATCTTTTGAAGTATTTTGAAAATAGTTTTCCGAATTGTGAAAGTGATGTACATTTCTCTGTTGATACTTCCCTTACAGGAGTTTTTTTTAATGGTTTTGGGTAGACACTTAAGGCAAAAACCAAGAGCTTTGACTTAGATTTTTCCAAAGCTTTAGCTTTTAGCTAATTTATCTTAACCATTGCTGATTAAGAGAATCAGCAGGTCAAAAAACTTAATTTCTACTTTGTTAAAACAATCTTACTCTTGGAAGTGATGGTGTCCAACATGTGTTGAAGCTATTACAGATCTCTCATAGATCATGACTAGAAAAAGTTGTTCAGGTATTTTTTGCTTTTTATTTTAAATTGAAAGTTAATAAATCTCATTTATACTGACAGACTGACCTTTCAAATTATTATCCATGTTAACGAACACAGAAAAAACTAATGACAAAGATTTTGACTTTACAAACCCCCTCAAACTTCTGTAGGGAGACTTACAGCGTAACCAGAATGTTGATTTTTGTGACTTTTTCCTTTGTATCTGTTTCCAAAACTGTGTTGTTTTACAGTTAAAAATCCCCATGTGAAAAACAGGCAGTGAGGAAAGATGATGCTATATTGTGTGTGACATTGAGCTGTGATTAGCAAAATTACCAAGAGCTGTTTCTCTTGGGTGGGAACAGGAAGTTGTCAAAATCACTTCGGTGTAGTAAAATCATGCTGTTGCAATCGGCGGTAATGAATTCTGCTGTTGTCATCTGGCCAAGTTTGACTCACTTGACTTCTGTCTCATGGAAGCTCAAAAAAAAAAAATTACTAGTGTGAGGAAACTTGTTTTGTTAAAAAACCTGAGTTTTTCTTAATCTTTCAGAAACATAATGGTTCAAGAAAGAAAAAATTACTAGCCAAGTATTTGAGTTGTTCACTTAATTTCACAAAACCTGCTGAAGCTGCGGTAGGCCTTTCAATCTAATGCTATATTGCCATACCTCTGTTTTTTCTGTACCACAGTTGCAGTTTTACACAGTTGTCACTTTCACCATTCAAAGCTCTAGGTAGTCTAGTTATGGGAACTCATCCAGATGCATCACATCTCAAAGTTTTATTTTTTTTGGCAACTCAAAAGTTTGTTCTTGGGATAATGAATTCATAGGTAAATAATGTAAACTTTCTTTTTTACCTTGTTTTTATCTAAAATTGTTTTGCATGTGTTATAGAGAAGTTTTCAGTTTCATGTAATGCTTGCCTTAAGTGAAGAAACCACTGTTGAAAAGAGCTCTGCAACTGGAATCCTCACAGGAGAGTAGTTTTAGTAGAGATGTAGATGGGCTTTTATGAGACTGTCATGAAAACATAGTTCAGAATTACTTAATACTGATGTGGAAAAATCTGTTCAGTGAGTGCAGTATTGGGTTTGAAGTACTTCCCGCTAATCAACAGTGTCCAAGTATGTGAGTTTAAGTGTTGCAGGGTGTAAGCAATGTATTAAAGATTTTATAGTAATTTAGAGTCTTAAAATCTCTCCATTTCTGAACTGTTTCCTTTGGTTTATTAAAAACATACTATTTTTGTAAATGTTTTTCTGTGCTGTGTCCTTTAGAATTTATAGAAGGAGTCTCCCAGTTCAGTGTCAAAGGAGATAAGGAACAGAAGTTGAGGTGTAAGTATTTTGATTTTTCCTTAACAAAACTGAGCCCTCAAAAATGTACTTTCGTTAGTTAACATTGATAAAACAGTAAGTCCAGATACTTCTTGAAAGTGGGAAATTATGAAGGTAGTTTGGAAGCTTTTGTTCACACTTTAATTTGTGTGAGGATTTTGCCAGTGTTCTTTTCTTCATGGAAGGTTTCAGGAGGGTACCTTTTGAGTATCCTCAATTGTTTCCCATTTCAGGGGTGGGGGAAGTGCAAATAATATTTAAGTATACTTCAGAAAACTGTTAGCAGTGTGCTTTGCTTTATGGGAGCATAAAAATAAGATGGCTTTTTGGATGCTTCAGTAGAACAGCACTAATTTCTTCTTGTTTGAGGACTGCATCTCAGGAACACGTCCTAAGACTTTGGTGTGGGGAGGGGAGAGGCTCAGTCGTGGATGTAGCTTTCAGTAGCGTAAGAGACAATAGAGGTTTAGGAAAGAAATCTGCTATATTTAAATGTTTAAAAATAAATTCAGTCCTATGTCAAACTGCAGCAAAGTAACAGGGTGGGATTTTGATTCATTCCTTCCCTAGAAGGTTGTAAATTTTTTGTCTTCCTTGCAAATGAACTGCTACCTGGGTACTTTAATTCTGATAGTGAAGATTTTCCAATTTAGTGTTTATAGGATTCTTCTACTGTTGGGGCTTAAAAACAGTATTAGCTGACACTTCCAAAGTATATTTTCTTCCAAGTCCTGTAGTAATACTGTTCATTTTATTGTTTCTGATGTTTCATGTTTTTTTAGAATGAAACTGAAAAGCTGTTAGAAGTACATCCCACTTAAATTGCAGTATGTTTTTCTGTTTGTGATGACACAATCCTGCACAGCCTTGTTGCAAAGCACACAAATTCTTATTGCTCTTTTCTGACCCCATTTGTTGCTGAAAGTTGTTTTTTAAATTTTTTTAACGTTTTACTTCTGCAGTTGCTTTTCGCATTTATGATATGGACAAAGATGGGTATATCTCAAATGGAGAGCTCTTCCAGGTGCTGAAGATGATGGTTGGGAACAATCTCAAAGACACTCAGTTACAGCAAATTGTAGATAAAACCATAATTAATGCAGATAAGGATGGTGATGGAAGAATATCTTTTGAAGAATTCTGTGCTGTAAGTAACCTCTAAGGAAAACTTTTTATTTAAAATAAAAGGAGGGTAAACAGTATAAAGGGTAAGGTTGTAAAAGCAGAACGTTTCTTCTGATCTGGCCAAAGATCCTCACAACACAGCTTTATTATAGATGGCGTTGTCTTCTGGCTTTCAGTAGAGTGCAGCGTGTCTTCTGATGTGTGAGTAAGTCATGAATTGGTTCATTGGGGATGCAATTTTCCCATTGAATCTAGTGCCTCTGAAGGGGAGGAGGGTTTCATTCAGAGAATAGCAACTTTTGCAAAATACTTTCTATGCTATTTTATGGCATACTAAATGCAAGACCAGTCCTAAATAATCTTTAATATAGCGACAAAGCTAGCTAGCTTGAAGACATGTGTTGGATTCCTGGTCTTATGCTGGTAGAAAATAGCAAATTTAAAGATGATTTGCAAGTGACTGGCTTGTCGTAGGAGCCTGGTTTTCTTTGTTTTCAACAGTTTGATTAAAAAAGAAACAGCACTTCCAGTTGTTCTGTTTCTAGCTGTTTAGTAGAATAGACTGGAAAAATCAAAGAACAGTGGGCAGGCATGTAAGTCTGAGTGAAGACAAATGCTTCAAATTATGTGTAAACTGTAAAAGGAGTACTTCACAGCGGATCTCTGTTTTACAAAGCCTCTTTCTCAGAGGTGGTAGCTGGAGGGGAGAGGTGTGTACCGCAGAGGTTAACTTCAGGTTAATCTCCTGTCACTAAACTAGGTGTCTGCTCCAAATCACTCTTGAGAAAGGTTTATCTTTGCACAGAGCGGAGAGAGCCTGGGGAGATTATCAGGTCTGCAGCACACAGGGATTTTACAGAGGCCAGGGTAGTGGGATTTGTCAGTTACAGGGAGAGTAACCCCTTGAGTGCTGCTCTTGAAAAAGGACAAGCAGATGAAAGGCATCTCTTAAAAACTGGGGGTGTTGCTTTGCTGTTGCTCCTTGCTTCTCTTTGTAAAGCTGCACGGTTTTATAGGATGTTTTAGAAATAAGTTAGCGTTTCAGTTAACATGCAGCAGCATAATACAAGGTCAGAATAGGAGATGAGGGGGAAGAAAGCCGAGATGGTGTAACTTACATGATTGTATAACCTGTATAATATAATTACCTTGGGTAATACCTAATTAATTTGCGTATCATGCAATGCTTGTGAAATGTAAATTAGATCGAAGAGGACAGGAGTATTGTGATTATAATAGAGATAAATGCATCTTTTTGAATGAAGTGTGCTTGTTGTCTTGCCAATTTTCAATTCTTATCTACTTACGAGTGCTTGTTTTTCTCCCAGGTTGTAGGCGGCCTAGATATCCACAAAAAGATGGTGGTAGATGTGTGACTCTGTAGGGCACCACCCAACACTTTTGCTTTCTTCTCCATCTCTGAAGATCTGCTCAAGACGTCCAGCAATGCTCTCTGTGTATTTAAATGGAAGTATTTTTCTCTGTGAAGCCACATTTTCCAACATGAGCCTCATGAAGCCAACTAAGTGTTATTGAACTTTTATTCTCTCAATAACTCGGTGTAGCACTTTAAAGTCTGAAGGACAGCAAAGATGGAAAGAGCATATCAGTGTGGTGGAGAAAGGGAAGGGGTTGGCTTTTTAATTTATTTTTCTTCATCTTTTATAACAAGGAAATATCTATCTATATATATATATGTGTGTGTGTATTTATATATAGATATATATGTAGCTTTCTATATGTAGTAGCTAGGTGGGCTTTAATTTAATATACTTGATTCAGAAACAAAACTAGAGTACAAAGTGCCAAGCAGAATATTAACAGTTCAATATATGGATATACATCCTTACTTTTATTTCACACAGTTTTATATATATAGTAGAAGAATGTAAAATTTTAACTGGGTGTTAGGTCAACTCTTTTCCTTTTCCTGTGACTGTTCAGATGTTTCTATATATTGACTGGCTGACAAAGCATTGCTTCTTATTAATTTACCTTAATGACATTTTTTGTAACACAGGAGACTAAGTTTATTTATACCTGTTAATATATTACCAGGGACTGTGTCTCTTTGCTAAATAACTTAGTACAATTCTACTTAATATGAGAATATAGTTTAATGCTACTGCCAAGAACTAGCCCTCATGTGCGTATAGTAACTGCAGAACGCTTCGGTGGCCACTAGATTTTGTCACCTAGGGATCGGGAACAGTTAGAGCTGTCCCACGGTTAGTGCACATCTGCTGTTTTGGATTCATTTTAGATACGGCTGCTCAAGGTGTTAGACACATTCATGATTTTCTCTTGTGCTTAGCTTAATGAAATTAGGACCTACGTAAGTGTGCAGGATTCCCATCTACTTATTTTATACAGTTCTTAGACTATAAAGTGTTCTTGCCATTTAAATTCTGTTGTTTCAACAGTGATAGTTTCCCCTCTGCATTTAAAGAATACTACAGGTAGCATAAATAACTGGTAATGTTTTATATATAATATATATATATGTATATAGGATTCATACAGGGGGAAAATCTTGTTAACCTATGCCATAGAGGAGGAAAACTTCACACTATCTAAATTTATACCTCTTGCGGTTCTCCAGTCCTTTGCCTGGAGAATTTTTTTCTTTTCTAGATTTGTCCATATCATAATTTGTAATGGATGGTAACTTGATATATTTGTGTGATATAAAAGTAGCGAGCCATGTTTTACAACTTTATATCATCCCTTCCCTTTTCTGCAATGGTACTATTGGCTGGAAGACAAACATTTGCTAGATTTTTTAGGACAGTACATCTTTCCTGTATAGTAGTTTTTCTATTAAAAACAATTGTTTTATAATCAGCAGTGGAAAGCGCAGGTTGTCTGAACCTACTTCTATTGAGCACCTGTCTGCCATAGCTGTTCCTTCAACTGAGTGCTGCACATCATGGGCTCTGTCTGTGAGAGAGAAATCCAGGTGCTTGGTGTCCTTGCATGACATGAAGTTTTGCATGTAGATCGATTTGAAATGTTCCTCTTGTTTACATAATTTGCATAATTTAAGATAATGTTGCCAAACTTTGGTAAATGTTAATGTTCAAAACAAAAATCTCCACTACATGTAACTTTCTTCCTCTGGATCAGTACGTGGCTTGTAATCCCAGCCAGTGGTTGTATCTGTTCCAGTGTCAACTGCCATGTGCTCTGCTTCAAGGGGGAACTAGTCTTTTGTGAATTTTTTGTACATAAGTATTTGTTACAAACATTTTAGCAAATGCTTTTGATTTTCTCTTACTTGCTTGTGCATATCTTGGCTGGCGTTATAGAAATTTAGTGCTACCGTTATTTCCTTAGGGGGATTGGAAGGGGAGGGATGAGGTTTTTTAGTTTGTGTGGGGAAAAATGATTTACGTTGAATGTTTAGTTTTTCCTCTGCATGCTACATCATATGTTGTGGGAACTATAAGAACCTTCATACTATATGAATATAAAATAAAATATTTGAACCTTGGCTGGGGTGCTTCAGTACTTACCTAGATGCTTCTTGTTAAAGTTAGGGCAGCTCTGCACCCTGCTCTAAAAAGAAAAGTTGTTCATAGTTTTTTGTTCCTTGTTAAAGACTTACTGTCAGTGGCACAGGGTGCAGACAGTCCCCTGAACACTCCCAGGCTTTTCGTGTTTCGAGCCCAATCTTTAATGTTTTTCTTAAGGGCACACCTGAAACTTTGTTAAATGCCCAAATGAGATAAAATACCTTATTTAAATCTTACTAAATTGGGAATGATTGTTTTTTAAGCCGTTTAACACCAAAACAACAACAACAAAAAAACCTAACCTAAATAGGCAGAAACCAAAAGGCAGCTTCTTTCTCAGGGAAAGGTCTGAGACCCCTGCTGGCAAAACCAACCCTCCCTGTAGGCAGGTATTTCCTTTTACAGAAGCAGCCTGGGAGTCCTTTGCTCTTGCTCTTTGCATTGCCTCCATTGCTTCATGTATCCTAAAAGGCAGCCTTCAAAGTTATCTGGGCCTTCTGCATGCTGCCCCGTTGCCTTCCACAGCTTTTGGTCGGCCAGGATCAGCATGTACCTGCTTCAGGAGGAAGGCTTATCACTTCTGTGTGTCCTTGACTCACTCTCCCCTCTTACCTTTCAAGTTGAGATAAATGACATAAGCAACAACTGAACAAACCACATTGGTAGTGCACTGTTTTACCTTGAGCTGTTTGAAGTGGAAGCTCTTTCTTTTCTATAGCTTGGACTTCAGAGGTAACTGATTTAGGTAACTCAGCAAGTCTTAAATCTCAGGAGCTGAAGGCTTGAATGATTTCAGCTGTAAAGATATTGCTGGGCTATAAAGTGCTGCACTGTTCATGTGGACAAAGAAATGCTTGCTCGTTAATGTTTTTGATAATCTCATTTCACTTTCTGTTTTGATTCACAGACCTAAGCTGAGTGTTATTTTGCAAGATCTGTAACAAGTTTGGCTGGTGGAAGGCAGGAGAAAAGGGCCCTTGTGTAATAAATTGACTCAGTACGGTTACTGCAGCTCCCTGTTCTGTTGCATGCAGCATTTTAAGAGGCAGGATGTCCAGCACTGACAGCTGGTGGTGCTCCAGTCCTGGGCACTGCCCAGCATCCGTACCGGGAGGTTCTCAGCCTCACTAGGCTGCCCTCGCTCATCATTTGTGAGAACAGAACAAGAATCCTGGTAGGTGCAGATTCTAGAATCAAGTGCAAATAAGCTCTTTACCTCTTAGTCTTTATACAGTTTCTTTCTGTGACAGTGTTGCAGCAGTAGCAGTCTTCAGCAGCCTGTTGCTAAACTTTGTATTAGCTGACCTTTCCTTAGGAAGATGCTGATCCATGACGTGTGGTTGTGAATGCTCAACTATGCTGATTAGTTCTGGCTCAAAACTCAAAGGCTTTCTGATGTACTGTGAACAGTTTCTTAATATGTGGATAAAGAGAGTCAGCTGTGGTTTGGTTTGAGGATAAAGTAAAGTCAGGCACTCACACTTCAGTATACCACTTTAGATACACAACTGTTTTAGAACAGCGTTTAATGGCTATTCAACACCAAGACTGTTCATATCAGATGGTGTGCCTGAAGAAAGTCAGACTGCACAAACAGTCCCTTTTCTCTTCTGGGCTTCCAAGGCTGAGCACTTCTGCAGCCCCCATGAATGCGCAGCTTGTGCATATGGTGAGCACACTTCCCAGCCCCAGTCCTTGGTAAAGCAGCTGCACTGCGCCTCAGAACCTTTCAGCTGCTCTGCTGGCCACAGCTCTGATATTGCCATAAACTTTTGATGGAGGACTTCCTGCAGAAGAAAGCACAAACTGAGTCAGCAAACATGGTAACACGTTACAGAAACAGCTCCCCTGTCAGCATGCTTTAAGTCTGCGTTAGTGGGGAGAACCTGCCCGGGGGTAAGATGGATGCTCATGGTTAGCTACTTTGTTGGTTACTGCAAGCTCTGCGTCAGTCCTGCTGGCAGCAGTTCTGCAGAGCAGCACCAAGCACTTTACTGCACTTTATGGCTGTTAAATGCTCCTTGACAGTGCGTTCAAAACAGCACTGCTCCCTGACACTGAACCCTTCAGGGAATGCACCAGCAGTAGCAAAAAGCTAAAAATCTTCCTTCTGCACCGTGCAGAGGGCTTTGGAGCCAGAAACCAAGCCCTTGGCCAAAGGAAGGGGAAGAAAACTGAGAATGAGCAGAGCTCCCCTCCCAGTATCTTCCCCTGACCCTTCTGAAGTGCAGCAGACAACTCTCAGCAAGCTCCACCCCCCAAAAGCAGGTGTGGACACACCAGGGCATAACTGGAGCCCCCCAGAAAGCAGTCTGAATCTGCAGAATCTGTTTTCCTGTAATGGAGAAGGTTAAGTAACAGGACTTACCTAAAATTAGATTGCAAATTGCTGTTCGTGCCATTTTGATGTTCTGAAAAGATCCTAAAATATGAATTTTCCTGAAAAAAAAAATTAGAGCAATGTTAATGGGGTAAAAGATTCTCCATGATTGCATAGTTAATAGCACATAGCTCAAGCAGGAGTTCAGAAGTCAGCACAGAATTCTGGATCAGTGTACTACTTACTTTTTCCACAGCCGTAATTAAACTACACCATAGAACCTGTCCTCCTCTAAATCTTCTTAGAAATAGATTTTTACAATTTGCAAGCTTAACGCTATAGCAGCTTTAGGAGAAAAAAGTGTTGCAGGGTTGGTGGGTTCAACTTCGATTACTCAGAGGAAGAAGTTCTTCAACTGTGGAAGCAATACTAGATGAGCTGGTGTCATTGTTCCCATAACAAAAGGTCAAATACTCAATTAGCATTCATTAAAAATGCTACTTAAATCATTCGTCTTACTGATTGTCTACCAAAGTTTACAGTAACTTGAACCATGGTGGTTCCTAGAAGACAAGATAGATTAGTTAAGGGAATATACTGTCTAGAAGGAAGGAAGTCAATACTTACGAGTCAGCAAGAACTATTCGTGTCCTTGTTACATTTTCTATCGTGAATTTTGTTTTTCCACCTTTCCCTGCTATTCTCCCTATTGCTCTCGACAGATGATCTCCTTTCAAAGGTTTGACTAAAATGAGAACAAAACGGTAAAACAGCAGTAGTACATATCCCTCTGTAATGCTTCCCTTATTCAAGTGACTGAAATAACTCACTTTAAGTAATACTAAGGCAATTTTACTATTGGTGAAATATTACCTATGTTCGCCTGTGTGACTAGAAGGGAAAAATCCAGTGATACGTGACCGTGAGGCCTGTCAGAGAAATCGGCAATGGAAGGCCTTCCCTGTGTTACAGGGCGATTAACGTTGAAGAAAGAAACCAAGCAAGAGCACACGATTAACGTGAGTAGAAGTGACGCAGATCAAGTTTAGATGCTGTTCTCCTTGGAGCCAGCTCCATGGAGTCCCAGTAATATGCAAAACAAACGCTTTGATGCCTACTTCCTACCTCTCTGTCATAATACTTGGAGGAACAGAGCCCATTCCAGTTTAAAAAAATAAAAAATGTATATATTCCCCAAAGCACTCCATGTGACCTTTATGTTAAAAAAAAAAATAATTCCTGTAATGAGTCACATCAGTGGACAATTTGACGAAGTGCTATACTTCTAAGGATGAAGAGTTGGAGCATTTTCTTAGGAAATCATTTAAAAAAATGACAATTCTTTCAAGCCTCCTGTACCTAGACAATAATTTCATCTACTGACATGAAGATTTTCCTGATCTGCAAGGATAAATGACACAAATGGAGCAGGGAAAGAGACAGCAAGAACTCGCAGATGGTACACACAACTACGGGAACATCAGCAGAAGCCACTTACCATCTGTAACTTCAAATGACTCTAGAAAAAGATCATCTAATCTGATGAGAGCAAGAGCATCCTAGAATATTAAGAGATTTGTTATCAGCACGAGTGCTACAGCACCACAACACAGGGCAAGCTTATGTTTTCTTTCTCAACAGATCACGTGAACAATATTTCTCCATTTGATGTCTCAAACAACAGTTGGCTAAAGCTAGATCAGCTTCTTTTCAATAGAAATAAAAAATTCTGTGTAGAGAACCCTGCAAGTGCTTAGACCCTACCACATTTACCCAGACCCACCTTTACCACCAGCGTCGGTACAAGCCTGTGACAACAACCTGACTGTTCTGTACTACAAAAGGTTTTTGTTTTCTCGAAGTAAAGTTTGAGTTTTGAACATTAATGACTACTGGCTTGGACTAAAGCAAAATGAACGCTCATATACTACTAGGTATTTCCTCCATTTCACGATTTTACTTGTGTGCTGTTTGAAGACTACCTTTTTATTCTGAATTAGCTTCAGAAATTAGCCTTCCACTTCAGTCATAATTTCAAACAAACTTGTTTATAGGAAACCACCCTGAAGATTTTCATTTCTTAATACAATTTCTGGAGAAGCCAAAGATTTCAAGCAAGTTCATCCAACCTCCCAATCCAGCTGCTAGGGACTCACCTCTACTTGGAAGCCAAGTATAAATGCTTTCACAAAATCGGCTGCTTTCGTTAGAGCACTGAGATCCTTTGTCTCCTGACAAGTCTGCAAGACACAAAGTTAAGTTTGCAAAGTAAGAACATGCAAGCAGAATTGGGACTTCAAAATTCTTAAGATAAGAAAGCTAACCATAAAAAAGACACACTGAGGTAATGCCCCTTCTATGTTGTCTGCAAAAAACAAACAAACAAACAAAAAAAAACAACAAAACCCAGACCACAGAACAGCAGAGAGAAGAGATGGACAATGGTGGGAGACAACTTGAGGCGAAGTTATTTTAAGGACAGTAGCCTTGAGATGTTTTAGCAGATTACAAAACATGGACAGGTTCAATAAAACATATGGGATAATAAAAAGATTAACAAGATATTTGAAACATGAACAAACCAACCTGGCAAAGCATCAAATTTTTTGTTTTGCTTTGTTTTTAAGTTTTAGACTTTTTTTCACCCTAGCAGAGGCAGCAGCATCTGCTGTCAGGTGGCATTCTTTCACTTCTTGTCCTAAAACTTGGCCAACGTCTTCCTCTGCCAGGGGAAAAAATTGCGTATGCATCTACATTTACAGATTCCAGCAGGGAAAAGTGAGAAAAGCGTAGTCACAAACTGGAAAAAGCAAGGCAGGATAACTCACAAAAAAACACTATTAACCTACATTCCTGTATCTTCTGTAAGAAGCCAAAGATACTGAAAGTTTTGGTGGCCCCCTCAAAAGTCAGCTGACTCCTTAGCGCCACATGTGCACTCAGCGCAATGTCTGGGAAACACACACATTGCAAATCATGTTCAGTGCCAGACTGTGACTCTTCCTTAATTTTCAAGTATATGTTCTATAAAAGTCCCCCCCAAAAAACCGCCAGCTTACACAGGCCACCTCTAGAAGAGCCTTAAGGCTTTTAAATTTTACTTGTACAAACTACTTGCTTCTAAACGAGTTTACTTTGAGCCCCGGTGCGGGTTTTCCAGCCAGGCGAAGCCGCTGAGCACCCGGAACACGCCGGGATGTCGGCGCCCACCGCCGGGCTCCGCACGGGAGCACCCCAGGACCCCCCGCACCCCCTCACCTTGATCTCCACGTTCCTCGTCTTCAGGTTAAACCGGATCTGCAGCTGCAGGTGCTCCACGACGGGCGTGAAAATCTTCATCCAGTTCTCCTTCAGCGGCGTGTACCTGTTGGCCGGCACGGCCACCTTCCGCACCTCCCCGCCGCCGACCTGTCGCGACAGAGCCGTCAGGACGCCGCGCCGGGCGCCTCAAGCCGCCCCGGGGCCGGGGCCGAGCCCGCCCCGCGTCCCCGCTCACCGCCAGGGCCTCGGCGGGCAGGGCCGGGAAGGCGGGCCTCTTGCGGGGCCGCGGCTCCGCCATCTCCTCGTCCTCCCCCTTCTTCTCCGCCTCCCGCCGCCGCCGCCGCCGCCCGGTGGCTGAGGTGAAGCCGCCCCCTCCCGCCGCCGCCTCGGTCTCCATGGCGACCGCCGTTAGCCGCGCTCGGCGCCCCGACCGCCGCAGCTCCCGCCCGCCCGCACGCGGCCGGCCGCCGGAAAGGGGCCGCGAGGGGGCCGCTTCCGCCGCGCCCGGCCCGCCCCTTCCCGCCGGGCGCTATGGCGGCGGCGGCGGGGCCGGAGCGGCCGCAGGTGGTGGCGCACGTGCAGCAGGCGCTGAGCTACACGCTGTTCGACTGCAAGTGGGTGCCGCGCAGCGCGCGCCTCCTCTGCCTGGGCAGCGCCGCGCGCGGCACCGGCGTCGTGCAGCTGTACGAGCTGCGCGCCGGGCGCCTGGAGCTGCTGCGCGAGGTGAGCGGCGGGAAGGCGGCGGGGGGGCGGCGGCGGCCGCGCCTCGGCGCTGAGGGGGCGGCGGGGGGGCGGCGGGGTCCCGGCGCCCGTTTGCCCCCTCCGGCCGCGCTCCGAGCCGGGCCGGCGGCCCCGAGGGGAGCCCGCTGAGCGCAGCGTGTCCTTTTCTCGCAAGATCGAGAAGGCCAAGCCCATAAAATGCGGGACCTTCGGCGCCGCCTCGCTGCAGCAGAGATACCTGGCGACCGGGGACTTCGGGGGGAGCCTCAACGTGTGGTAAGCGAGCCTCGTCCGCGCCGGCCGCACGGCGACCTGCCTGTTTTCCCCAAAAAACACGGGTTCTGCGCAGCGGTTCGGCCGGTGCTGCCCCTCCTGCGTTCACAAGCACCTCATCGAGGCCCTTGTCCTGTAAAAGAGGCTGCTGCGTGGGTGCACGGCCGTAAGAGGCTGCGTTCGGCCTTAGCATTATGCCTGTGCTGCGTGCATTTTATGGTCCTGATCGGTTTTCCTGGTCCCTCAGTGGTTTGTATAATAAATTTTTGTAGATAAAGTCAATCATCAATTAAGCAATAGGGTCCAAAAAGCACTTTAAAAAAATTACTATTGTATTTAATTTGCAAAAGAGCTAGCTATTGGTTCTGTTTTGATGGAATGCTGAGAATGGCGTGGATTTAGGCAGGACATCAGGAAGAGGTTCTTCACCGAGAGGGTGGTCGCGCACTGGAACAGGCTCCCCAGTGAAGCAGTCACTGCACCGAGCCTGTCTGAATTTAAGAAGCGATTGGACTGTGCACTGAGTCACACGGTCTGAACTTTTGGGCAGACCTGCGTGGTGCCGGGAGTTGGACTTCATGATCCTTAGGGGTCCCTTCCAACTCGGGATATTCTGTGATTAGTCCCTCCTTGAAAGGAGATTAAAAATACAACGTCATGAGGGATTCTCCAAGGATGAGAATCAGTGGGAAAGAGCGGCGAAACCCAGAGGTGGATGCAAACGTCCTCTGAAGGCCAGCTGTCAGAGCTAGGTGGGGATAGATGAGAGGTCGCCCTAAATGCTTACTGGAAGTAAAGCTAATGGGAGCATTTTGATCTGTAGCGTGATTTGCTTTGAGCCCAGCATAAAAACCCATTCCCGAGGGTTGCTGTGGTGAATCCGCAACTGTTTTTTACAAATGGAGAAATCCAGACCTGACCAAAAGCTTTCAGACCTGTCTAAAGAAGCAGCCAAAGGAATCAAAAAAGCGTTCATAACGTTGACACCCGTTTTTCGTTCCCAGAATTGAGCTCACATACTTTTGTGCTCATGTTTCCTCTCAATTTTTATACAGATCCTGACTGTTAAGGTAAATGCCATATTGTCTGTTCTTTTCTTTCTTGCCTAGGAATTTAGAAGCTCCTGAAATACCAGTGTACTCTGTGAAAGGTCATAAGGAAATCATAAACAGTATAGATGGTGTAGGTGGCTTAGGAATTGGGGAAGGTGCACCAGAAATTGTGACTGGCAGTCGAGATGGTGAGTTAGTGACCTCTACGAGTCTTTTCAATTATTCCAAGAAAGCAGCCTGCAAGCTGTGATGGCAGGGGACAGTCTGCCATCTGAACTAGTTACAAACCTGTTGCAACTGGTTCTTGTATGAAGTCTGTCTTTTGAATCTCGTTTGGGACAAGTGATCTCTAATTCTTTTAGAAGCTATAGAGAAGCAAAAGATACTCTTGTCGCTGAGCGTGGGACAGAAGGAATGCAAAGCAGAATAAACACAAAATACCAGCTAGAGAACATACATCCTTAGCATACTTCTCGTTTGTTTCTGTTTTGTTTCGCTTTGCTATCCACTAAACCAGTCTGGCTTTCTGGAATGTAAAAAGATGCTCCTGTGCTTTGAATGACCAGGCCGAAGAGCAAAGGCCTTTCCTGGGAAAATGAGTGCAGCGTGTCCTTAATACAAAATCCCCTCTCTTGCTTTACAGGGACTGTGAAGGTGTGGGACCCAAGGCAGAAAGACACTCCTGTGGCTAATATGGAGCCTGTTCAGGGAGAGAGCAAGAGAGACTGCTGGACAGTAGCATTTGGTAAGATACCAGATAATTACTGTTCCCCCCTCTAAAGTGACCGTGCTTTGACAATTATCAAACTATTTCAAGGTGTTATGGAATAGTTATTTGTATGGACGAGTCAGTAGCAGGTTTTATTTTTCAACATTATCAAATTACCTGTTTTTAATATGTTTTTCCAAAGATGTATGTTTTTTGATATTTGGATTTGGCCTAATTTTCTCACAGTCTTTGGTCAATCACTTCACAGGTAAGCTGTGCACACTTTATCCCTAGGTACTTTTACAGTCCTAGGTGTAGGAATTTAAAATTTTTTTGTCTAGGAATGTAAAAGCAGAGAAGCTACCTTGTCCTAATGCATTGTAACTGTTGCAGTGCTCGGAGAGCCGATCACTGGTGTAGCGTAATTCCAACTGTCAAGCATTAAGGCATTAATTTAAGAGAAAATCCTTGAAGCTAGGAGCTAATTAAAGACAGCAGAGATGCTTCGCCTGGGCTCAGCATTTTTCCTTTGAAGAGAACAAGCTGTTTGTGTAGTACACGGGCTGGTATTTCTGGATTAGCTCCATTTCTGCCTCCAGACTCAGGCAGTAAGTTTTACAAACTGCTAATAAGTACATGGGTTATAATAACAAAATTGATAGTAGGGAGATGACGTTTCTTGGCAAGAAAGTCCAGCTATAATGCTCCTTGCTATTGAGACCTTTGTCTTCTGCTTTGACTAATGGAGAGAAAAGCGGCCTCTTACTTTCTTCTGCTTGCTTTTGAGTTCCTGGTGGTTGAGCCAAGGCCAGGTCCATCCCGAGCTACGCACTGTCCACGCAGGCTAACTTCTCCCAGGCGCTGATGCGCCTCCTTGAGCCTGTCTGCTGGGAGTCAGGTTTTGGAGGCAGGCTTCTGTGGGTGTGCGTCTGAGGGCTACTGTAACACTCAGGGCCTCCCTGAATGCCGGTGTCTGCAGAAGAGTTTTGTCCCTGAAACACTTCACGCGTGAGGGGCCGTTTGGTGATCAGCTGGACTGCTCCGTGCTGTGGTGCCATTGTCCTGCCTGGGGAGTGTGGTTTACAGCAGCTGAAGCAGTCTGTGCAATTTAGGCAGTGCTTAGCAGGGGAGTAAGAATTTGTTCACGCTGTTTAAAGAAACAGACTGCCAGTTCTGAAGCTGTGCTTTCTGTACCTTTCAGGTTAGAAAACTGGCCTGCTTGTTCAATCTTACTGTTCCAATAGTAATATTTTTCTGGTGTAAATGTAGTTGAAATTGCAGACTTACGAGATCTGAAATTTATAGCCTGAGGAGGGTTTCTATATTCTAACCAATTCTGTCTGTGTCCAGGTAACGCTTACACTCAAGAGGAGCGTGTTGTTTGTGCTGGGTACGACAATGGGGACATTAAATTGTTTGACTTAAAAACCATGTCACTACGATGGGAGACCAACATTAAGAATGGGGTAAGGTACCATAAAAATAGGGTTTCGTTCCAGCTTCAGTGTATCCGTGTTTTTGGGTGATCTCGTTAAGTCCAAGTTGGTGGTGATGTTGTTGTAAAGATAACCAGAGATTTACAAATCACACAAAAAATATTATTTTTAGCAGTAGCTAACTTGAAGGCTGAATACATTTATTTTTATGCGTTTCCAGGTTTGCAGTGTGGAGTTTGACAGAAAAGATGTAAATATGAACAAGCTAGTGGCTACATCACTCGAGGGAAAATTTCACGTTTTCGATATGAGGACTCAGCACCCAACTAAAGGCTTTGCTTCTGTTTCAGAGAAGGTATGGGGAGACAGATAACTTCTTAAACAAGACAAACTTTTGCAATATATGCTCCTAAAGTTGTTGGAAGCACTGCAGGTTTAAAATTACTGTCTTTGGTAGGTGAGAGGTGCACAGGTTCCTGGGAACAAGCTGTGCAGTGGTGTGGCTGGTGTGGCCCAGGTGCAAGCAGCAAAAGGGCTCCTGTCCATCCTGCCAGTGCTCACCGAGGCGTCCTCTCTTATACCTGGATTTTGGGGGCTTCTCTTGTCTTCGGGTCCTGTTGCAGTTTCAAGTTTGTGCCCTCAGCTGCTGTGCCCCTAGTCTGGGAGTCTTGTGTAGTGGAGGAGTACATCAAAGTAGGATGAGCGTGCAGATTCAAATCTTAAATATATCCAAAAATAACGTGAGCCCACTGCAAATGCTGTTTTATCTTGCTGTCACAAGACCTCGTATGAGCCACAGAAATCATTATTTTTCTTCAGAACCAAACGTTTTCGGCTTGCTATACTGAGGGTGAGTGAAAGGAATATATAGGGGAGCCGTAGGGGCCTGGAGGCTCTTAAATATGGAGAACTTAACCACAAAAAAAAAAAATAAAATTAGTTTAAGTTCTCCAGGACTGCCTAAATTAGAAAAATCTGAATTTCAACTTAGTACCTTTAAATTCCTATTTTCCACATCACCAGGCAAAGCAGATCAGATGTTGGAAGTACTTTGATTAGATAACACAATTATCTGCTGAATTAGCGTTTGTAATAATCAAAATATAAAAGTGGAATTTCTTATCTTTCCTTAGCCGCATCTAAGTTTTTCTTTTTGGATGCTTGTAGGCAGATACGCATAAGGTTGGGCTACGAGTGTTGGGGGTTTTCTTCAGGTGATTTCTGTTGCTGTGTGATCTTCTGTGCCCCGGCTGAAATACAAATGTGAATTGTAGGTGTGTGTGTGTTGTGTGTTTGCACGGTGTTTGTAGTACATTCGCTTGCAATAATGACTTTAAGAGATGTCAGACATTGAAACTCCCCTTGTGGTGACCATGTCACTTAAGAGCCTGGGAATCAAGTAGTTCTAGAACGGTTCCAGAGGAACTGCCGCCACTTCACCTCTGTTTAGCTCTGCTCAGATGGCTCAAGAAGCTGAAGTATCCCTGGTGGCCTTGGTAGGGCCGCTGCCACCTTATCTCTGCGGAGGAATGGGGCGCGCTGGGGACCTGACTCGGCCTTTTTTGTGTGGGGACTGGCAGGAGGAGGGGAAGGGGCCTCAGAATGGACGTTCCAGTGTCCACCGTGAGAAGGATGGGGTCTTCTCGTACAAGCGACTCCTGTTTAAGAGTCTGTGTCCTTGTGAAGCTCATCTGTAAATGGCTTCTATACAATGCTGTTTTGTTTTTTTTTTATTTATTTTTTTTATTAGGCCCACAAATCTACCATATGGCAGGTTCGGCACCTACCACAGAACAGAGATATATTTATGACGAGCGGAGGAGCTGGGAGCCTTCATCTCTGGAAATAGTAAGTGATCACTCTCCAGCCTACAACGGGGAATAAGAAACCAAAACAATGTTTTTTTGTTTTAAGAAGGAACCTTCCTGAAAATGATGAGCGGGGTCCTGCTTCCAAGCTCAGAATATCCAGTTAAAATTATTGCTTACAAGTACAGTAGAAATGGTGATTTTGGTGTCAGTACTCAATCTGGAATCCTGAATTGATTCCTAAAAGAATGAGATTGACAGCAGCACAGGTGAATTTTGCCCTTGTCAATTTTCGTAACATGTTCAAGATCTAATTATATCCTCAGTTAACATGGTAATAAATGGAAGAAAATAGATTTCTTAAAGTTTTTGTATGGTTGCAGTTGCATCTTTGAAAAATATTGAAAACCTGGACTTGTAATGATTCTTGTCCTAATGTCTTATTATAGCAAAATAATTTAATCGTCCCGAATGTGAAGTAGGCGCATTAGGTTTCAGAGGGGTAGCTCTGAGATTAAATTTTCTTGCCCGTGGCAAAAGCCAAACTGTTAAAAAATAAAGGGCTATAGGAGAGACGTGCCAGGATTCAGAACTTCCTACCTCATTGTTTTGTCATGAAATATTTGCTAAGGATGTAGCATGGATATGGCTGGATATGATGGCTCATTATTTGGAAGATGTTTCTTTGCCTTATCTTGAGTACAGCCTCTTTTGTGTGGTCTTTTGCAAACAAAACGATAACAATATGTTTGTGTCGGTAAATGTTAAGTGCGTGTTTTACTTTTCTTATTGCCAGCGAGTACCCTGCTCAGCGCTCAAAGAAGGATTCTGAAGGAGCTGAGATGGGGGTGGCAGGTTCTGTCAGCCTCTTGCAGAACGTGACCCTGTCAACGCAGCCGATCTCTAGCCTAGACTGGAGCCCTGACAAGAAGGGGCTGTGTGTTTGTGGTGCCTTTGACCAAACTGTGAGGGTACTGATAGTTACCAAGCTTAACAAAGTCTGACAGGAAAACTCGTATCTCTGATGAGAAAGCAATATAGTTTGCAGTCTGTAAATATGGGAGAGAGAGACCTCCTGTTTCTAATTTAATTTCTCCCTTATTAAAACTGGATTAAAGAAATAGAAACCAGATCTTTCTATTGAAAGTTCAGATACGTGCACTTAGAGTTGTTTGGCTGATTGTGCTGTGATGACTTGAAGCGGCCTGGGCACGCAACTTTCACCTTCTGGAAATGTGAATTTACGTTAAAACAAGATGTGCCTTTGTGTTAACGCAGCCTGTAACTTCAGCGATAACTTGAAATTGCTTGTGTTCATTTTAACCGCAGCGCAAATCTGTTGGTGCTTGTTAAATGGTCTGGCTCTTCTGCATATAGTATTGTCCATATGCACTCGTGCAGTGGGAACTACTGTGTGCTCCCCATAGGAACTCTTTGTGCTTGTTAATTAGAATATTTGTTAAAGTGACTTAGAGTTCTTTAATACATGATAGAAACTATAATGAATACTAAAATATTCAGGTTTAATTGAGTAGACTTCTTATTGAAGATCGTATTGCAATTAAACTATTGAGCAAAATGCACTGTTTTACCATTTTAGTTTGGTTTTGTAACAAGTTTTTATGTTCTGTTGATTTTATATCTGTTTTTAACTTTGTATTCTACAAATAAAATTATATGGAGTGTTGTCTTGATATAAACAAAATATGTTATTCAAACATTCGGAGATGTAGGGAAGGAACAGACTTCTGTAGGTTTACAAGAACAGCCTGTAATACTTAGAAGTTCATCATTTTGCAGCAAAAGTTACTAAAACTTAACCTCCCTCTTGAAAGAAAATTTATAAGCTTGCCAAATCACTACCTTTTTTTTTTTTTTATAACATTCAGTATTTCTTCAAAACCTGCTGTGACACAGTAGCTTTGTGCTGTAGTTGCACCTGAACTCTGTAATTCCTCTTATCCACGGTGTGTTTCTGATTTTAACTGTGTATGTTGCTGCCAGCCGTTTTAACAGGCACACCCACTTAGCCTCTATCTGTGTGTGTGTGGTGGGGGGCTTCCTGATTTCAGCAAGCGTTAGTCATTTCACTGGTCGCTTTCTTTGTCTGGCCTTGTTTGTGTAAATGCAAGTTTCAGGTAAAAGTATTCAACTGTTTTTGAAAACAGACTGAGGTAAAAAAATGTAAACTTTGTCCATGCCAACAGCAAAAGAGCCCTTGTGTCCATTTGTGAAGAAGTTCAGTTTTCTCAGGCTTTGGAATGAGGAATTGCTCTCTGACAAATCCAGGTGAGCTGTCTGCTCTGCTTTTCCTGCCTGGCTTTCTGCTGACTGCTCCTGACAACTAGAGGCTGCTTGGCAGAGGGTGGAGGCACCAGGGCTGTGTCTGTGCTGGTCCTGCCACCAGCTGGTTTCCAGGCAAGACGCAGGAAGAAAAGGGAACAGCAAAATACTGAAGATTAAAGTAGAGGAAATGGCAGTGGGGGAAGCCGTGTGGAAGCCAAAGGCTGTTGAAATTGGAAAGGTGAGCCGAAGCTGACCCAAAAGGTGAGGAGCTGTGGCAGAAGGGTGACACTAAAGCCAGGATGGGGTAGTGGGAGAGATGAAAACTCACAAACCTTGCACTGTGAGGAGTGCGCAAGCTGCTGGGGGATAGCCGTGAAATCTTACAAAGCTACCTCTGTCTGGGGGGCTGGTGAGTTCACTGCTGCAGCAAGTCACATGCTAGAGGGCGAGGTTGGTCCAAATGTGCTGATGGATCCACGCTGGACCTTGCTATACTTGTATGCTTGTATGTTTTGCAAGTATTCATAATAAATTACATGTCTCACCAGCTTTCCAAAACCTAAAAACATCCCTCCCCTCCCCCCCACTAATGGCTTGGCATTGGGATAGCTAAATCACAAATTTAAGAGAAACAGGACTCGGAATTGCCAGTGCATTGTCAGTCAGCCCTGTCTTGTAGATGTGCGGCAGAAAGGGACTAGCTTTGGACTGAGAAATTTGCACTTTGTCTCTGATCTTAGAAGATTCCAGCTACATACAAGTGAGACAGAGTTCTCTTGGGTATGTTAACTGGAACAAAAGTTTACTTCTAGTAAAAGAGCAATTAGATTTGGCCAGTGGGGATCTGCCCCACCACGAAGGAGGCAGCTCGCTTGGGTTGGCAGTGGGAAGGTGCCTTGCATGGCCAGAGCTGTGGGGATGCCTAGCGAGGAAGGTTCCCTGTGCTGTGGGCAGGCACCGGAGCTGCTGAGGTTGCGTCCAGAGTTTCAGGATCCCTGAGGAGGAGCTAAGGAGGTCTGTCCATCTGTCAAAAATGCAGCTCTAACCTCTGGTGTGGCGCAGGGACACACACAGGTTTCATTCTGGCTCAGCAAGCAAGCGGCAGGTTGCGTAGCGTGAGATGTGTATTGGCCCACAAGCGCTCTTTCAAGCAATGTAGGCTAAAGATTCTGGCAGAAAGCAAAGATTTATGAGATCCAGCTGTCTTCCTGAGACTTGATGGTTTGCTTGCAAGTGTAATATTTAGCATACATTTTTTTTTTTGACACAAGTAATCCCATCTGCTTACATACATAGCATAACAGTGAGAGCGTATCCTGAAATTATTTTAAATGTTGTCCCTTTTAGTGTGCATCTTGGGTGGGAGGGATTACGGGGAACCACTGCTCTGCAATCTTGGCTGCAGATTTCTTCGAAAAGCTGGGGTCTGAACTTCAAAGAATCAGTTCAAGCACTTGAGTTAAAATGCATTGTTTAAAGATGAGCTCCATTTGCTTTGTCATGCAAATGCTTTGTACTCGCTGAAAGGTACACTGGGCAGCACAAGTTTGTGGAAAATGTTTTTTCTCTTCAGTAGCAATTCTGAGTGAAGTACAGAGTGAGGGAAGAAAAAGCTCTCAGTGTAGGTACCTGTGAGCAAAACCAAACAACTGCAAGTGCAGGACCAGGCTCTCGGTGATATTTTCTGTTACATACTTAGCCTGCAGCAGCAATTTTCCTTCCTTATACAAGCAACTTCAGGGAGAGCTCCTAGTGAGCCTAGATAACGGTAATTAAGAACAAAACCTAAAAAACACTTCTTAGTGTTCCATGGGCCTCAAAGATTAAATTTGTGCTACCTCTAGGTGCTTAATTATGGGATTCATTTTATTTGTTACTTTGAGAATGAAGGAATGGTTTTCCCTCGTGAGTAGCTTGTTTCATGGAAAAGTGACAGCCTTGCATGGTGAGAGTTTGCAAAAAACTAAGAGGAAAACGTAGACAAATGATAGTGCTGCCCCTGTTCAGGAAAGGTGAGTGGCTGTTTCTGTGTACCTAAAAAATGAAAGGTAGTGGTTGGAAGAGAAGAGCTGCTGCCAGTGCCTGTACTATGCTTCATCTCCTCAGCAGATTGAATTTCTGCTTCTCCCATGCTAAACAAGAAACTTAAGCAGACCAGGAGCTGCCCATAGCGGCCTAGCCTGTTCTATTTATAGCTCTCCCCCTCTCTTGCTGAAGACTGGCACCTTGCCTCCGCAGCCTGGAGGCTGGGGAGCTGAAGCGTGTTCTAAATAAAATCGTAACGCATCAGGGATGAAATGCACGAGTCCCCTCTGATGCAGTACCGCGGCATGCTCTGGAAAACCCCTGCTTCGTCCAGGGGCTGGGAATGGAATGTGCTGCTGAGTTGTTTGGCTTTACCATCAGCGACCACATTTACTAAGTATACCTGCTTGGCAGCTCTCTCCTGCTTCCTGTGCAAATCATCCCCATGCGCACGTGGCAGAGAAGAACCTGTTTATGGGCATGACTGCAAACAGAACATAGGTGTGTGTTACACAGTTTTTTATCAGGTGCCACCCGGATCCCTGGCTATTACAAATCAGGGGCTCTTCTTTCACATCAGTAACTTTGACTTCCATCATTCATACGGATTCTTGGAGATTACAGCCCTCCAAGCTTTCTGTGCAGGTAGCCTATGTGTGGTTTATAGCATATACTTTCTGTCACCAAAAAATAAATTAAGGCTTATCCATGCCTTGGGTTGAATTTCAAGCAAAGTAACAAAAGTGATAACTCTGTAGGGGAAGCCTCAGTACAGTGTGCTGGTGAGGGAGATGAAACATCACCTCTTGTCTCTGACTTCTCCAAAGTTCACCCGTGATATGGAAGGTATTCAAAACCAGCATCAAAAGAACCATCAGATAAAAGAAAAGGACTCTGTGAAAACTTTTGGAGCATGCCAGTATTTGAGGAGTTACCCCGATAAAGCAGCCATTGTGCTGGGTAATTCAGGACTACAGCGTGAGCAGGGGCCACTCCTAACAGGCACGTGGCAGCCCTGCCTTGGAGACCAGCTCGATTTTAAGCGGGATCGCAAGCTACGCCGGCTGCTCTCTGAGCCAGACAGCAAGCCCGTCGCTGTTAGCTGGGTACAGCTGCAGTCCCCGGAACAGATGTGTCTGCTCCAGTTTTCTCTGCCTCCAAAAGGTCTGCTTCCTGCCTGCCCGTACTCCCAGGCCCGCAGGCTGTTAGTAACTCTCTCCCCACCCTCAGTCACCATCTCTGTGCGCGGGGCTACAGAACCACACGGCGGTAACTCCAAGTTCCCCTCTCTGGGCCTGTCAGTAAGAACAGCCTGTCCGGAACGCGCACGCGGGGCTTCCCGTCCCACAACAACAGCTTCTTCCTCTCTCGTCAGCGTGCAAGAAGCCTCCCGAGGTTGCCAGCCTCTCAGGATGTTTCCTGCTCAGAACATTACACCCTGACCTTAAGCGTGGCAGTGAACCTGAATGTTTTTCATCACTATAAAAAGCCCGTCAGCAACGTAAATAAAACGAACACAGGCAAGCTCTCCCAGGTTGCTTGGGGTTTTAAGGTTATGAAACAGTGAAGACACTCTGAAGCTGGAGGACGTGTAGTTTGTAGAATGGCAGTAAGGCCCACAGTACTTTAAGTAAAGCACAGGTTCTCCGAGTCCCAGCTGCTTCCAGTTTTTCCTCTCACAGGTTGGGACTGCCTACATGAAAACCCCCCGCTAGCTATGTTTGTGTCTCAGAAAATACTTAGGACCCGATTTTTATTATTTTTGTGTGTTAAAGTTTCTATTAACACAGCATAAACGTGACTTCGTTCTCACTTTGCACAGAGTGACCACGTGTGGTGCAAAGCCTTAAATTCTTATTTGTGGATTTGCTGGGGGCTAAGGAAGCTGTGCCCTCTTACCCCCTTCCCGATGTCCTAGGGCATAACGGGACTGTGCGCCTCTCCTGCAGCTGTAGCTGTTTCTGGCTCTGATTTTGCAGGGATGTTGCTCCAGCATCTGTCCATCAGAAATATTCCAACGCTAGTGATGCGCTCTGTTTATGAGAGGCTTTTTCCCTCCTGCTCTCTTCATTTTTTTGTCTCTTGGAAGATTTCTGAAACAAAGGCAATTTTTTCCTGAGGGTTTCCAGCTTGGAGCACCACGAGGCTCAGGTTTCTAGGCAGCACTGCCGAAAAATAATAAAATGTAGGTGCAGTTAATGAAATCTGCTCAGTTCAGGTGCATCCCATGCTAAACCTTTCATTTTCTGAGTCATCAATCTTCCTGCAGAGCTGACAGAATTTCTCCTTCATGTTTCTTGCTGGTGTAGCTCGACCAGGCAGGGCTGCCTGCTCAGCAGATGTGGAGACAGACCCCTCCTGCTGCCTCGCAGAAGCGCGCAGTGGCACAGGCCTCTGGCATCTTCCTAGCCATCAGCGTTTTCCCTTCCTGACATTCACATTTTCTTCCTCACACATCTGCTGTTGCAGAACGTGTGACAAACACAAAAGCAGCCACAGCGGGTTAAACCAGAGCCTTCCAGCCCAGTGTCCTGCCTCTTCGGGGGACGTGCGCAGGTAAATAAATAGCAAGGAAAAAATCCTTTAAAATGACAACAGCAATTTGGGTCCCAATTTTGATTTACTCCTGAAATTGTCCCAGGCTTCATGCTAAAATGAAGTTGGAGAATGAAATATATGGTTCTACTGAGTTTATGCACAGAAGCTAGGAAGTGAGAATGGTGGAATGCTAATGCCTTTAGAAAAAGTATCTCAATTTCTAATACAATTTGCTTTTACAATCTTAGTGAGAGAGACAGCTATAAAAATTATAGCTTTACATACTAATTGGAAAAAATGCAATCTTGGAACAGTATCAGAACAAATACTCCACGCATGGTAGATTGCCTTCCATTTATTTCTCTGGTTTTCATATATAAATACATGTAACCTAATAGATATATCTGCATTCAGCAAATAAAGCTTTATACGTGAAGTAACCAGATACGGTACGCAGCACTTCACCACATCCTGTCATTTAATCTAGCTGGCATGAACACAAGCTCTTTTGATCTGTGCTAACTATCTTTATCTCAGCAGAGATCTCAGCCTCCCTATCTGTTATGTTCAAAAAGCTTTAATCAGAGAGTTTAAGCTAGTCTTATTGAATTATATTATTTTTCCTCCCTAAAACAAAGTTACATCAAGCTCAGTTTCCTTCTTTCCATGTACTTTTACATCTGTATTTTGATTAGAAATGTTATGTTTTCAAAAGGGAAAAGAGTCTGTGTTTAGTATGTTTAAAGCCATTCTAATCTAATTTGAGTGCAGGAAAAAAAAAAAAAAAAGACATTTCCAGAGCATTTTAACTGAAAGGTGAGTCTAAGTTCACCTGGGCCTGGAGTGCCACATACACTACCCCCAAGTCCAGCAGGCTGTATCACAACAGGGAAAAGTTTTGAGGCCACGCTTCTTTTCCATTGTCCTGTGTCACTGCTACAGTGTTTTTGTTTGGTTGTTTTTTAGCTCCTGAAGATGCGAGACATCCCTGGGGTTAGCCTCAAGACTCCTCACTAGTGATTGGGGCACAGACCTGACAGGTCCGATATCTTGGTGCATCTTCCTCAACTCGCTGTATGCCTTGTAATAAATCACTGAATTCTCTATTCCTGCCTTGCTTCCCTGCTCCCTGCATACATCTGATCTCTGCAGAACGCAGGCAGAGACGTAAATTACCATAAAAGTGCCAGTGAGCTGCCTGTAATTGCCCTTTTGCAAGTGTTTGTCTTGTGATGTGCCAGGGACACAGCAGGTACTCACCCCTCGTCCGCTGAGCAGCAAGCGCAGGCAGGCAGGTACCTGTGAGCAGATGGATGCTGATGCTTGAGCTTACTCCTGCTACACGCTCCTCTGGTAATTTGTTGGTCTGACCACTGAACAGATTGTAGAGAAACAGGCCTCAAAATCACAAAATGCCTGTCCCAGAAATTTCTTTACATGGCTGAGGCCTTCAGACACTAGTGCAGTACAAAGACCAGGATCTCCCAAACTGGTCTGCTTGCCCTGACCTGGAATTTTCAAAGATATCTTCTGCTACTCTGCTTTTTAATGACATGAGCCATAACTTTACTTCAGTTGGGAAATGGTTTGCAGGGCAGGTACCCAGGTGCAGACTAACTCATTCTTTAAATAGTTTAAATGTGATGTTGCACAGTTTTATATAGACACTCTTTTTTAAACCTAAGCTACAGACTGACCAGAGGTAGCACAACATTTCTCAGTTTAGTTTCAAAATACTGTAGCTGTATCCTCACCAAATTAAATCTCATTTTAAGTCTGAATTAGTTTGGCATTTTCAGCACAGCTAGTGAATCTCTGGAGGTTTAAGGGACTGCCAGAATAAAAGGGAATGCTCTCTGTGCTGGCGTGTACTGCCTTTCCAGTAATTGATAGAAAGGGCTTGTGGTGGACACCTGATAAAAATATCCACTTAGGCTAAATTATTTAACGAAGTATTTCTGCTGCTCTTGCTAAGAGTCATTAAAAGGCCAGAAAGAGCAGTTAGTGTCAGAAGAGGCTGGACTTGAAGACAAAGTAATACCATTCCTTTATTTTTCTTTGTTAGGATGACTGTAGATGCCTGTTGTAACTGCCCTTTGTTTCTGGTCTGTTTTTAGTATTTGAATGTTTATGCTGCCAGTGACTCATTGCCCTTTTGTTACAAGTGGCTTCTAGTGTCCTTTGGATTTACACCAGATTCTCAGAAGGATACTGACTATTTTTGTATTCATCTTGTCTTCTACATGAGCATCTTCAAATGCTGTATGAGCTTTTTCAGTGGCATTATTTTTCTGGGCCTTGGAGTTGCCACAGTTGGTTTGTACTTCAGGCTGTGGTGCTTAGCAGGACCCAGGCTTAAGTGATCAGAAGTAGAACTGTGTATTTTTGGTTGGAATGAAATTTTAAACTCATCTGTGCAAACAACTTGATTTGGACATCAGCTACACCAGCCATTTTCAAGGCACCCTGGATGGTTTTTTGTTACAGCTTTCCTGTTGCTGTGGATGCAAAGTGGGGGCTTTGTGTAACACTGCCAGGGTCCATAAAATCATCTCTCAGTCCAACAAGCAGGTCTGTGTGCAGCCTCTCTGTCTGAAGATCTCATTCCTTGTGAATATTTTCATGAACAAGGTGGTCATCCATGACCTTGCTGATCTTTCACAGTGTGCACAGCCACTGCTAATGCTGTGTTTTGTGGCGTTAGCTACAAAGGGCAGAAGGATGGTTTGCCAAAGCTGGGAATCCTGATGGTTGTGGGCAGAGCTGCACCTGGGTGGCTCTTTCGTCCTGCCCAGCCCATGGCATTGGGCCATTCCTTACTGCCTTCTGCTGTTCATCTTGTAGTGATTGGAGTTCTGTGAAGCTCTGTGCTGTCACACCGTCCCTCCTCGGGAGTATGGAGCCAGTGTCGGGATTGATATCATTTCCCAAGCTGCAATGTCATCCAGCTTTTTGTGAACAGCAAGGGTGCAGTGCTCTTTTCCGCGTGGTTGGCTGAGCTAGGGTTTTTAGTACGGATGGCCTGCCTGCCAATCCAGATTATTGAGTGATCCTGGAGGAAGGTGCTGAGAAGGGAGAGTGGGTGTAACCACCTCTCATCCACTTCAGAGTAACATGGGATGCCTCAGCTGCCCTAAGTGACTAAAAGCTGCTCCCACCTATGCAGAGCAACACTGTTACTGTTTCTGCTTTATGAGATTTTAATCATAAGGCACGTTTCAGAAGACAATAAAGTTTACAGATAATCTGGAGAATATCATTGTAGTATAATTTAATGAGATTCATTTTGCTTTCAAATACAATAATGTCCAAAGGAGGAGTAGCGTAATTAGTAAATTGTATCATTCAAACCACAGGAACACAATTGAGGACTCAACAGACATTAGAAAGAGTAGAATAGGGAGAGAATTTGGACAAAAAAAAATGAACAGATTGCAGCAGACCATTTTTTTGCACTGTTGAAGCTGACAGAATCTTAGAATTTAGCACTGGGGGTGTCCGAGGACATTAGGGCAGCTTGAACACAGTGGTCTGACATAAGGACTGTACAAAATCTGTGTTTCTCCGGAGCTCTGATTTTCACCTAAGCTGTGAAAAGCCTGCTTAATCGAATGCACAATGGCAATTTATTTGTAATTCTCAGCAAGTCTTTTTATGTTGTCACTGGACACCCTGGGCTTCTGCTGATATTGAAACACATGGCTTCTGTCATGCTTGGAAAGATGACGTTTGGCTGTGACTTAAATAACCCCATCAATGTCACTATCCTTGATATGGTGAGTAGGTACTCTTATTTGTCACGTTTTAATTGAAAATGCACGTTAGGTATATGTTTACCAAAAATGTTCTGTTAAAAAAGCTCAGATATTGTTCCTCATTCTTGTCATGAAAGGCAACAAAAAGCTTTCTTTTTCACAAAATCTGTGGGCCTCACCCTCAAGGTGAAAAGGCAGTTCAGCATTTTGAAAGAAATGCTTATAAAATATCACTGCATGTCTTAAATACAGCAAACATGTTTATCTTAAAGAATTATAGTCCTGATGAGAATACTGCAGGTGACCTCAGAACAGAAATCCTTCTGCTTACACGTAAGCATTACGGTTCCAGCCAAGTTGAGACTACAGGATTTGGCCTCCATGTCTGCTCTGCAAAGAATATTGATTCTGAAGGGGTCGATATATAGCGTGTGCAATGAATGAGATAAATCGTAATAAAGGAGTAATTACGTTAAAGATGCCTGTCATTTTGACTGTTTTGGCGAAAATATTTAGGATTGTTTTATGTTATTTTGGGAATGATAGAGAAAAATCGATAATCATTCATAGTCCTCTCAAATGAAATGGCTTCCATTAAGTACTGGATGGCTGTATAGCTTTTCCTGGATAGATTTTTGTATAGATATCCACACATAAAATCATAATATACTTTCACAGTGACACCAACATAAAACAACTGAATTACATAAGCTGTATTCAATCATATTTTGGCTGGGATAAAGACAAACCCTTAACTCCTCATTCACTGCTCTGAAAAACAAACAAGCATCGCAGCCATTTTAGGCAGAAAACAAATACATATATACCTAGCAATCTTCTTAGTGAACTGCCTCTAGAAATTCCAAGATCTATGGCACTTAAGTATACAAACTCTCGTTACCCAAACAAAAGCATAAATCTGTAGCAATTTGGAGCCAGTAGCAAGTCTATAACGTGTGTAAAGCACTAGAAGGCGACAAAGAGCCACACTGTATGACTTGAAACGCTCCAACCTGTACTGCATTAATGCTATACGTGGTTATCATCTACAAACGGTTGAATCTGGACGTTGATCAGCATGTGTTGCATTTTCCTTTCATCTTTTAATTGAAAGAAAATATAGGGTTTAGGAAATATGACTCTGGCAGAAATGTCCTACCTAACATTTGGTAAATCAATTAGTCTATCGATCAACTTCCTCTCTGTGTTTCCAAACCTGACACGTGAATAGAAAGGTAGGAGTTAACTCAACATATGGCAAGTGTTCTTTGGTTCTTGTAGACACCGTGGCAGTCTGGAAGTGCAAACTTTTTATATTTAGGAGTTCAGGTCTTGCTGGTTTTGTTTGTTTGTTTTGTTCCCATTTATTCTGTTGCATTTCTAAACCTTATAAACTGAATCTCTCTTCAATTTACTTTTACACAGAGTGCACAGTTCTGTAGTTGTACTTGGAAAACTGGACAAGGTAAAGGAATTAGGCTGTGTTCTTTAAGAAATGGTTACGAAAATTCAGTGAAGTGGGTTATATTCTTCTGGTGACGTATTTGCAGTCAGTAGGGCTACCACTCCTCACCCCAGTGGTATCTGGGTCTATCCATGTTTGCATCCCCCATACAATCAGAAGGCTCTTAATGCATTCCTGCGTTTGCTACTTTCATAATTAACGTTATATTTAAAAAATTGCTTTTTCAGCCATTTTTGGTAGAAACCGCAAACGTAAACCTCAATCTCCATGAGGACAAGGCGATGACAAGATGTAAACAACATCTGAAGATCTTCAGATACGCTTCCAACGGGGCTAGGGGAAAGACTCTCGTTTGCGGCTCACGCTGATTTAACTAGAACAGCCGTATCAGAGCGCGGAGCGGTAAGTCAAACAATTAAGAGGATGCCCGTATCCAGCGGAGAAGCGCAAGGCAGCCAGGCGAGCTTCCCCCGGCCCCTCTGAGGGCTGCCCGCGCCCCGCCCCGCCCCGCTCCCCTCACAGGCGGGGCCCTGACGGCCGCCCTTCGCGCCCAACGGCCGCGGCGTGACGTCAGAGCGGCGTGACGTCAGAGCCGCGCGACGGAGCGGAGCGCGGAGGTAAGAGCGGCGGCCCCGCCTGGAGGACCCCCCCCCCCCCCCCCCCCCGGGGCGGCGTGGCGCGCGCGGGGCGCGGCCGTTGGACGGCCCTGAGGGAACGGCCGTGAGGGGGGGGGGGGGCTTCGTGGGGTGTTAGGGCTTGGAGGGCGTTTCAAGGCTAAATAACGCTAAAATAGCGTCGCCGCTTGAGGAGCTTTAGTTAGTTAGTGGTTAGTTAGTGACTGCCGTGGGAAAAGCCTGGTTTTCAAAGGGAAGATACGCTTTGCACGTGCAGGCCGTGGTTAAAATAGCTGAGTAGCGCTTTTTCCCGTTGGTAGGCAGGCAGGTTATGCTTGAATCGTTAACTGCGAGTAATTTATAATAAAGAACTCTCCTGCTCTTGTGAAGGCGAAACTGGTCTCTTTCTGTGTCACAGCATCACGATTGGGAGTTTAGTTGCTACTAGCGACTTACTAGGGGACTTCAACTTGCAAACTAAACTTTAGCTTATGCCTTATTTTTAACAATATGAATGGGTTTGTTAGCATTCTTAGGCTTCCTATCAGAAATGCAGGCATTTGGATAATTTGCAGAAATCCCACAGGCCGTTTGGATAAGCGTATTTCTAACTGGTTCTTCATATGTGCACAGATGATCTGATTTCTATATAAAATGCCAGCACTTAGCAAAGGTTTTTCTTTGTTTTTAATAACACCAGTAGAAAACTGTAGGATATGTATGGAATGCAATGGTGAACAGAGAAAAGCATAAAGTCCTTTAAATAAAACAGGATGCTGGAATAGTGTTGGTCACCATGTTTGCAGGTTGCAGAACCAGAGCTGGAGAAGGCAGCACAGAAAGAAGAAATAAAGGTGACTGATTGAGGGATAAGAACAAGAGTGAAGTTTTGTGTTGTTAACTCTAGAACTGATGCCGAAGGAATGTGGTAACGGACTAGGAAAGCTTTGAGATTGTAGATTTCACTACATTTGTCTGAGTTTCCTTTGCCCACTGCATTTGTTTTTCTCTATTCTTAAGGCAGGCCTGCCGTGTGTCATCCTGCTGGGCCTTGGGGCGCACACCACATTTAGTTACCTCTTCACACAGGCAGTGTTCTCCTCACTCACTTGTATGAGCTCAGTTTTTCTCTGCTGGAAAATTGTTTTGCTGGGTTCCTTTTTCCCTACTTCCTCTATTCTCCCAGTTCTCTATTCTCCCTCCTGTGTCAGGCTATGGTGACTGCTATGCACTTTCTTCCTGTGTCAGGCCAGCATGCATCTCTTCTCCATCCTACAATGATTTCTTATTTAATTCTCTCCCTGTGAAAACTCCATGTCCCCAGATTAGTTTTCTGTATTATTCACTCACTTTAGTGATTTTCTGCACATCCATTTTCTTTGCTGATAGTAGGTGGTCTCCTTTTTGTCAGTTTATTAGTTGTTAAATTGTGTTTAGGGGATAGGTAGAAAAGATTTTTTCTAGTTTTCTGCTGCATCAATAAGATTGTCAGCTAATGCTTATAACACAACATCCCACAGTTACTGCATTGTGCCAAACAAAAATGGGTAAATACGCTTCTAATAGTTGACCAAACTGTTTTGTTAGTGTGGTCAAGTAATGAGCAGCCAAAAATATTTTAGGATCGCTGCCCTAAACAGTAGTGGAAGGTAATGTATAGAGTGTAAATATAGGAAATTAAGTTCTGAGGAAAGGAAGGAAGTACTTTTTTCACAGAGTGTGGAACTACTGTCTAGAGGAAACAAGTGGCAGCAAATGATGGAAGTGGCAGTAAACACCGTGACTTAGAGGTGTTTACACTTGGTGCAACACCAGCTGCAGACTGGAGGCTGGTTATTTTCTGAGAGTTTGATAGGACAGAAGCGATGATTGCTGTCACAAACAAATAAATTGGAATACAGATAAATTGTCAGAGTGGTTCAGACTACGCAAGGGGACAGCAGTTTGCTGTAGAAGTTCTTCAGAGGTTCAGTGCGACCAAAAGTATTTTTTAGAGACCACTTTAGACACTCAAATTTAACATCACGTTAAAGTCCCAGTCTTGAATTGAGCTGTGCTAAAATAGTCCTGAATGTGAGAGCTCTTCAGAAAACCTCTCACAAGGAAGTGTTCTGGACATACCTAAAGAAAGCTGTCGTCATCGTCGTACTTGCTGATGGGAGTACTGACAGGTTCGAGCTGAGCAAGGGCCAGTGTATGTTGCATTTGTCCAGCAGAGGAAATGACTGTGTCATCGGCCTTGGGGAATCCAGGACAGCTGATGACACTCCACAGAGAATAAATATGTTTTGGGAATCACGCAGATCAAGTTGAAGGTTTATATCAAAGCCGGTTTCTGTGTATATAAATGGGGCTGAAGTCAATATGGGCCAGCATGAGATACCCCATTTCTCACATCATATCCCCCATGGGCTGAAGCGTTAAGGCTCACTTGCAATATTCCTTTCCTTGAAATTTTGATAGTCTTTTAAGACAGAGCAAAATAAACTTTGCAGATCCTCTGAGGCTGAAGAAATTGGATCTCAGTGCCATCAGCAAGAGCCTGATGGCTGTGAGTTGTTTAGCAGGGTTTTTCTGTGCTCACTGGGACACTGACTGGAGCCTAGCTTTGGAGATGGGGTTGAAAATGATTGCTTGGTTGTTGCCTATTCATATTGTAGTGCAAGGGGCACGCTGGAGAGCTACCATGGCTCGAGTTGGGATATTCTTAAGGGGATCAAGATAAGCCTGTTGGTGCATACTTGGTATTTCATGGTAGGCTTAGTTGCTTTTGCAATGGAAATCTTTCTTGCAAACAAGACTGTGAGTTGGCGTTTCAAGAGTGCTCTGACTAATTGTACTAGATGCGCTCTCCAGCTGCCCCAAGCTGGCTTGAAGGGCATCAGCAGCAAAACAGATCTGTGGACACAGTGATGACTAGCAGGTAACTAATGACTTGTTATGCTGCAATAATGCTGAAGAGCCTGTCACAGATCAGAGCCTATTGTACTTACAGCTTTGCAAACATGGAGTAAAATGGGTATCTCTGTCCAAAATAAACTGGCGTTCTCTGCCCCAGAGAGGTTTGTAATCAAAGAACTTTGTTGTCATCTCTGGTAGATTTAAATTGAAATGCTTGTTCTGTATTCTAAGTGCTTGTTCCTTGTTGCTCAGTCCTACAGCTGCGGCAGTGAACTAAAGTTAGAGCAGAAGGGACAGACTCTGCTGTGCTTGTATATCACCTACATTTGCTGCAGGTTGTGAGTCAGAACTCAAGAGAGGGAGGACAGTGTCATTATCCTGAGAGCTGGTGGAGATGCTTGATCATACTGATGTTGCTAATGCATTTGATTAAGTTTGAAAGCATTTTATCTACCCTGATCGAAAGGGTTTGGGTTTCTTTTGGTTTTCTTTATGTAACCTGCAGGTATTAATGAAAAGGAGGAAAGTCTCATCTGATTTTTGTTAGCTGAATGATCTGAAAAAAGTAAAAGATTTGAGCTCAATATGAACGTAAGGCCTCCTAGGGCTTAAAAAAAAGGCAAGAATTAACATGAAGTGTTGAGATGCAATAGTAAGTGCGAAGAAGGATTCTGAATTACTTCTGTCTTTTGTTTGCTTGTTAGAAACGATTTCAGACGTAATTTTTATCCTGAATGTGCAGTTTTAATTGCAGGTGAAAACTATGTGCGTGACACTAACACTTAGAGCATATTTTAATTCTGCCTTTTGTGGATTCCTGTGGCCACCTTGATATATGCCTGTAGCTTCCATTACCTTCACCATGCACCTTCAGTGAAATCTCTCATAGGTGTACCCAGGGCCTAATTAGAGTTTGTCTTTCAGTATGAGAGATACAGTTTTGGTGTTGGGGTGGGCAGGGGGGAATGTTTGTGATGTTTTTTTTTGTTTGTTTGTTTGTTTTTAAAGCCATCCAGCAGTTGATTTCTGAGGCTTGTGCTAAAGCACTAGGTAAATTCAGAGATTATTCATAAAAGCCACCTGCAAATTATCCACAGTTCTACTTTTTCCTTTTCTTACCTTTGTATGCCAGCCATGGGTGTGCGTTTTTGAAAGAAGGAGTCTGCAGAGTTCTCTTCATTCTCCTGGAAGATAAATATGGACATAGACAATTTTGCTAATTGCTTTGTGTGCAGTCATCTGGTTTTTAATATAAAATTCCTTAACACAGAATTTAATGCAGTTAGATCTTAGATCAATAGCCATGTTAGCACTGCAGCAAACTGCATTTAGTCATTTCTATATAGTCTGCAGAAGATGACGTCTCTCTTGCATTCCCCTTTTCATGTTTCTTTTATGCATTTCATTTCCAATATTTCCGTCCCTTCCCCTTTTGAATGCTCAGTGTATTCCTTGCTGTTTATACTATGTTAGCTGGAGAGAAAACAAGATATTCCTTGTTTTCTAAGTAGAATTTTACATAAATGTAGTTGTGTTGGTGAATAAATGAGAATTACCGCTTGTGAAAACTCATTTTTTGGCACTTTTTAATCAGACTTAAATGCAATTAAACCCTCTTCGTGAGAAAACTTGTTACTTTTGTGATTTAAAGTTCTTTTCTTCTAGGCTTTTCTTCTATTTTTTTTTCCCTGTAAACTACATGAGAATTTTTGAGCTCAGAGTTAAAAGGGAAAGGTATTTTGGGTTGATGTTATGAAGTCATGCCATGTTTTTCATCACTTCTGGTGATGAAGGACAGGAGGACACTTCAGTGTCCTTAATCAAAGTAGACCTTTTCTATTTTATGCTTATGGGTTGTGAACTTTCCTTTCTGTTCTCAAAATTAAAGATCTTTTAAAGTACTACCATCACACAACCGCAGTTTGTGTTCTGCATTATGTTATTACTTGATAATGAAACTGCTTTCTTATCCGTATTTCCCCTAATTTTCCCCATTATTCACATGTTTATCCAGCAAATATTTTCATTATCTTCACTTATCTTAATATTTGCACTATGGCTAATTTTTGAAGTCGGATATCTGTGGCAAATAAAATACAATTGAAATCCAGCAAAGAACTCCTGTGCAGTAAACATCCACTTCAGCAACCGAATTAAAATTCTGCTTGCTCAAAATGCATAGGGAAACACTTGTAGAGCTTTGAGGAAATCTTGTTTGTGGTTTAATCACTGAAACATAACTACTGAGGGCAGTGTAGCCTTTAGGCGTGTTTACAGAGCCACTGATAGGTCTCAGTTCCTTGCATCCCTGGCTTTGTCGTTCAGCAGGTGTGACTGTGCAGTCTGTGTGTTGATTTTGGCAGAAACACTTTCTGGTGTACTTGTTTTCTGATGCAGTGTAAGGTTTGTTCTTGTTGATTTAATGCTCTCAAAACTATTTTAGGCTGTTGACTGCTGCTGTATTGTTGGCATGTGCCAGCGCTGTAATGTATCCTGCTTAGAGATTAGTAATGCTGAAACAATAGTCTAATGAAAAGAGAGAAGTCCCTACACAGCAGGAGTAGGAACTGGCTCTAGTTCCCGTTGAAATGAACAGAAAACACAAGTCCAACAGACTCTTCCCTCTCCCAGGGCAGCAGCAGTAGACTTAGCCTCTGTGTGGTAGGCTTCATGGTAACGTGCAGCCTTCTTCCATGGAAGGCTGAGGCGGTTTTTCCCTTTCTTTGCTAACTGAATGCCAAGTAAATACATCATGTTACGAGGGCAGTTCTTTCTGATTCATGAGGCAGCAATCACAGAAAAATGTATTTTGGGCTGCATCTGTTCTTTCCTTTTATCTTGCTGTTGTTTTTCTGCCTCATTCTTTAGGTCTAGCTTGGGATATTGAGAAGAATGTCATGTATGTTGCAGTGCCTCTTCGTCCATGTAGCTGTGGTTAAAAAAAAAAAAGCTTGGACTAGTTTTGGTGATATGTTCCTGCTGTAGGAGTTTGCTGTTTTTTTTTCTGTAGTTGCTGGTGCCTGATGTCCTGATAAAGGGAGAGAGAAAAGTTGGAATTTGTCAGTGTTTTCACGCGTGTCTATAAAATTTAGACCATAGTAGATAAAGGATTGGAGAGAATGGTAAAGCCCCATATATTGCTGGATTGGATTACGTCTCTGTCCCTGTATGCGTAAGTATAGTAACTGTGCGCTGACAGATAGCTTCTAACCAGGCTTAACTGTATCAACAGCTGGGAGAGTCTAGTTTCTTCTGTAGCTTTGCGTAGTTTTTGTGCTGCGTTTTAAGACTACAACATAGCAACAGAGACGGTGGACTCGCTCAGTCAGCCTAAGAAGGGTGCAGTTAGCCAGGAGAGAATGAAATGCAAACAATATTGTCATAAAGGGCAGAAATAACTGTATTGGTATCTTGCCTTTCTGTGACAGTATCTCGTCAGTTCAGCTCAGCTTTCTTGCTCAGATAAGCTGCAGGTGACTGAAAAGGTGTTTAGATGGAGTGAGTTATGTGCTGGGGTAGGGAGGGGACCTTCATATTGTAATGCTGTACTGACTCTGAAACTCTGACCAGGATGAAAAGTCATGCAGCCGAGTAGGATTATAATTCTAAACCATGCAAATAACAGCAATGGAAATGGGCTTGTTAAGTGGCTGA
Organism: Anser brachyrhynchus; assembly: GCF_964034855.1. Classification (NCBI taxonomy): domain Eukaryota; kingdom Metazoa; phylum Chordata; class Aves; order Anseriformes; family Anatidae; genus Anser; species Anser brachyrhynchus. The sequence continues at coordinate 2,424,607 of NC_137696.1, read as the reverse complement.
TCATATGTTTGGCATCGCGCTGGTGTGGTTAAAAACAAGTTGTAGGCGAGCCTGAGTAAAATAGCTCCACACTGTTTTTCCTTCCAATCTTTGTCCTGCTTGACCTCCAGACGACAACATAAATAAAAAGAAACCTCTCTCACACAAACCAAGCTCTTGCCAGGAAAAGGGAAAGATCAAATCTTTATCTAAAACAAACTCCAGTGATGTGACAGCTGTTTGCTGTTTCCTTGCTGTTTGCACGGGCTGTATGGCTTGGTGTTCATAGATCAAACTTGCAAAGTGCAGTTTCTCCAACTAATGCTCCCACCCCCTGTACTCAGCAGCTGGGAGTGAGATTATCACACTGACCCTACGTAGAAGGGGCTGCGGTGCTCCAGGTGCTCACACTGTTCCTGATGCAGCCCAACAAATGGGCAGGAAAGTGATGTATTTCATTTCTTCCCTTATAACATTTGAAAAAAAAAATCATTGCTCAGTCAGTAGAAGCTGTAGAAAATAACATAGCTTTAAGTAACATCAACTCCCCAAGATAATAAGTGATTTATGATTAGAGAGGAATTAAAGATCTTGATCGTAAGCCAGCAGCCAGATGGCTTGGCAGTAGCCGTGCCATGTTACCATGAATTCTGGGATCAAAAATGGAGAGCTCTGGGATTTTTCACATCTTTGTTGATCTCACAGTTGCTTTGCGTAGATATGTCCTCAAGATTTGCAGAGTATTCTGAAATCAAAATGAGCTCAGCATCGTTTACTGGTAGAGTTATATCGCAGATTATAATACCCCATAGAGAATTCCAAAAACTGGATACAGGGTCCACAAGAAGAGTTTCTTGGACCAAATCCTAAATTTAGGATTGGAAGATGTAACTGACCCTGACATAACTGGTGCTGGATAACCGCTTTGAGGCTGAAGTAATGTCTGTTGCTAAGATGGGCTGAAGCCCTATATCTGCTTTCTTAGAGCTCTGCCTGTTGTTTGGTGCAGCTCTCTGTGTACTGTGATTTATGGAGCACTTCTTTTACGCAAGCAAATAATTTCTATCACAGACCATAAAAGTTAAAAACTGGTTTAGGGCTGGTACAAGAATAGGTACTACGGTCGTGTCATTTGTAATGCTCCTTCATGCAGTTCTGCACATCAGTTGAGAGATATCACTGAAACCACAGGACCTTTAACTGTGTCAGCACTGATGTTACTTGCGAGAACTCTTCAGGAGATGTTTTCTATAATGTTTAATGAATAAATGTTAACACTTTGTATTTTAAAATAGTCTTTTTGAGTCTGTAAGGAGGATTATTTAGTTTTGTTTCTTTTTTCCAGATGGAAATGTCGGAAGATGATATTAACACAGAAGAATACCCCACTGAAATTCATGATTATCTTAAAACATTTGAAAAATCTCTTAGTTCTGTAGATGAGATGCTGAAGACGATGATGTCTGTTCCTAGACGTGAGCTTTTCCAAAAGGTAAATCATTTTCCTTTTGACAGCCTTTCTGTTATTAAAACAGGAGTAGTTTGGAACCTGAATTGAATAAAAGGGTCTGTTTGGCTAGCCATTGTACAGACAAATAACAAATATGACACTCCCTACCCTAATGTTTGAAACTTACATTTCTAAGGTACCCAGAGGGTGTCACAAACGAAACAATGAAATACATGTTCTTCTAAGGTAGGAAGTGATGATCCTACCAGCAAATCGTTTAGGTAAAGGGCATTCCACCTTATTCCTGACCTTCCTGAAAGCGCGTGCTGAGTGCTCTTCTGGACTGGAGAGCTCACTAACAGTTGTCTGAGACCTTTTCGCTATAAACTTCATGGAACTTGGTTAATACAGAAGGATGCAAAGATGATTTGGCAACATTGAGAATTGATCTTCTGATTCTAGAAATCCAGACTTGCAGAATTTGATGCTTGAAAAACTGAGCTTTCTCCTCTAGCTGTGTTATAAGCACAAGTCTGTAAAATGTGTGGTTTTTCTTCAGGACATAAAGATAGAGGAAGGTACTGCTTGAAGACCTCATACAAGCCTGTCTTTTGACATTTAAGACCTAACATGTAACTTCCTTTTTTTTTTTTAAGGCAAGAAAAAGCTAACATGTGAGGGAACTTCTTTATTCTCTGAGGATTTCTAACATAAATAAATGAAGAAAATGGTCTTGACAACACCAATCTTTTGACAGTATCCATGTTGGAACTAGGGAGCTGTACAATGATCTTATCAGAGTTTCTGGAAATCCTATAGGACTAAAACAGTAAATTGACTTTGACAGTTGAAGGGAAAAAATAAACCAACTCATTACCTTTATTCTTCCTTTGCTGTGCAGCCCTAAGTATTCCAGCATGCGTTGAACACAGTCTAACATGTATAGTGTTAATGTTCATACTTGCATTTGAGCTTCTGCAATCTTAAGACATTCTTTTTAATTCCAGTGGTAGCAGAAACTATTTTAAGTTTCTGTGGAAAAAATAGGGATCTTCCTGACTATGGGAACAATAGTCTGAGTTACGTGCTAATCGATTTTGTGCTTTTGGCTATCTGGGATTGTGGCATTTAATACCGAACTGGAAAAATGATGTGAATACTTGAAGAGGAGGGAATGGTTCTGTGATGGCAGGAAAGTAGGCTTGGATATGTTCTCAGTGAACTTGTGTTGTTAAAAAAAAAAAAAAAGCTCATTCAGTGTATATGAATGCATTCATAGGCAATTCTAAAATGGGAATATTACTAAAATCTGTGCACATCTTGCTTAATGTTTAAATGTTTTTTTTATTCTAGTTAGAGCCTCTTGAGCAAGTAAAGCTGGATTTGGTTTCAGCATACACATTAAATTCAATGTTTTGGGGTAAGTATATGATAGGAAATAGTTCAAATGATCACCATTTGAACATTTTCTAGACAGCTGCAAACATTAAATAACCATATTTCATAGCCAAATAATTAGAAATTAGTAATTACCCTGAGGACCCAAATTACTGCCGTTCTTGGGGTAAATGATGTTGAAATTCCAATCAGAAATTGCTTATTACAAAGGCTGACTTTGTACATGCATGAAGATCTTTGTACCTTTTTTTCCTGTTGTTGGCAACCTTTTCAGTCCTTCTTGAAAGGACAAGGTTTAACCACATTATGTATATTTATTTATTATATATATGCATTTTTTAACTGCAATATTTCATGACTATAGTGCATCAGATACTTAACCATACAGTTAGCACCAAGGCTAATAATTTTATGTGGAAACTACACTTTCCTATATAACCAATTGACCGTGCCCTTGGTCATCACAGCCTTCCACTTCAAAAAAAAATGTTTTTTTCTTGTAGTATACTTGGCTACTCAGGGAATCAATCCAAAGGAACATCCAGTGAAACAAGAACTGGTAAGATTTTTGCAATGCATGCATTGCAATACTTTACTTTCCCAGGACAGTTAACTCATACAGAAATAAATGTGTATTTAAATCTATGTTTAAAATTGGTATATTGCCATAATAGCACACACATGCTACATAGTGTTACATAATTGCCTGTTCATATGCCCTGCTGGGTTCTCTAAATTAAGGAAGTCATATTTTCAGTTCCCAACAATACAGTTTAAAGCATTGCTGTAGAGCCTGCTGAAATAAGAACACGATGAACAGTGTCATCATCTTATCTTTCCTGTTCCCTACCTTTGTTTTGAGAATTGAATTCAGAACAGAATAGCTTTTCACTTGTATCTGTTAAATGGAAAAATGTTACATGCCTGATAATAATTTATCACTTCCAATATGGCATTTTTTTTATAAATACTTGGAATCATGTTAATCTCTGAGGCTGCCTTTTCTTGCTTTTGTATGACTCTGAAAGTATAGTGTGGTTGATTTACTAGCAGAGACGGGAAAGAGCCCCCCCCTTCCAAGTCCTCCATTAATTCATTTTCTCAGCAGTAAAGAATCCAGTTCAGCAACAAAGCTAAAAGCTTTTTTGGCACCAGTTGTATGTGTATTGTCCAGTAATTCTGCATTAGTGACATATTTACAACCTATAATAAATCTTTTAGGTTTGTCTCTATATTCCATTTAGATGCATGAGTACAGTATAGAAACCATGGTATCTTGAAAATTCTGCTGACTTGGAAAAAAAATAAAATCATTTAGCTTGAAGAAAAAAATGGAAATCAAAACTTACAGCTAGACATTTTAATTCCTGTATAAATGAAAACATTAAATTTGGGCAATTGTCAGATACTTAGATAAAATGTAATCCTTACGTAACCTGGGCAATGGAAGATAGGACTGAAAAATGTGGAAAGCTAGGCTGAATAACAATACTATTTTTAATTTTGTGAGATTTTCAGTAGTCTAGACTGTATCATATTAAAAAATGGATCAGTTAATATTTCACAAGCTTTCAATCAGTTTCTTGTTCCTCCTATATTACATAGTGTCTGAATATTGTGTTAATTTAGCTATACTAAAAACAAATTGTAAGTCTTCTGCTGTGGATATTTTATGCCAGTATTTTACTTCACAATTGCCAGTCATTTTAACTTGAAGAATGAGTGAATTATCATAGGCTAGATTCTTATCCAGGTTTCTTTTCCTTCTACAAGTATGAAGGTGAATGAATGTGCTTTCCTTCCTTCCAGGAGTATTGTAATGTTCTTATTTGTGTGGAAAGGGAGTAAAAAAGACTGTTCTGTCATGATTGTTTTGCTTTTAGAATTGCTCCTTCTGTATATACAGAGAGTACAATGGAATTCAAACGATATTAATAAAGCTCACATTCAAGCTATCAGAGTTCATTTCTTTTGCCACTTTGACATCTGTCAGCTCCTTCTTCCCATGCCGATGTATGTAGGCTTGCCACCTGTTCTCATTAGCCATCTCAGTCACCAAAGAAATACTGCAGTCTGTCATGATTTTGGGCTCTGTAAGGCTGTCTTCATTAAAGCTAGGTTTTTGATAGGGAAAGAGCGTCCCAACTTTTTGACAAATCATTTGCTTGTATGGGTCACTGAAGAACTGAAAATCAGTTTTGTAGTGTAGATTTTGTAACTTATGTTCCTGATTAAAAAAGCTATCAGTGGCTGTGTGGGTTATCAGCATGTATTTAGTTACCAGTATCCATAAATGTTCTATTAATCCACACTTATATGTTGCTTTACCTGACACATGAATTGGATGTGCTTTACACACACATTACTGCTGTTTATTGTTTTTATTACAGTAACACCTAAAGGCCCTGAGGTTCAAGGCCATAATTGGACTAAATAGCTAGATGTGAAATCTGTCAGCCAAGTTATGTATTTTAGAGAATTAGTGTAAGTGTCCCCTCTACTTAGTGGAGAGAAGCAGGCACTTCAGAGGGTGATACCCATCTTAAAGGGTTTTAATTACACCCTCAGAGTACCTTTGTTTATTGATCGCAGAACTGGCTGAGGATGATTGGGTACATAGATGAGATTATTAAACTGGGACGCGGCTGAATCGGAGCCATGCTTTGTTTAAAAAAGTGTAGGCATTAAATAGTTATGATAGACTAAGATGACAAGAAAGGAAAGTATTCCCTCGCTTTATGGAACGACAGTGGAAACAGACAACAGACTTTTTAGTTATTTACGGTCATGAAAGAAACCTCTGGTACAGCTGGAAATCTTAGGCCAAATTCCTAATCAGGTTCAGTATCTTGTGTTTTCACTTTGCAAGATAAATAAAATTGTCTCACTGTAAATTTGTAGTATTTCATGTACACTTGGTGATGGATGTCATGCAAATATTAGTACAGTAGATATCTGTGGTGGAAAATCAGCTAAAAGGGAAGCCTGAAGTTTGCAAAGAGCCTTATATGTATTTAGAAGATGCGATTTTTTTCTGTGTATTATGGTCACAGAAGTATGCCATGCGGAGTGCTTCTACTCATTGATTTCACTTTAGCAGCAATCTTGGAAGAATGGTGTGAAATGTATTTTTTTTTTCTAGGAGAGAATAAGAACATACATGAACAAGGTCAAAGAAATAGCAGACAAGAAAAAGGCATCTAAACTTGATAAAGGAGCAGCTTCCAGATTTGTAAGAAATGCACTGTGGGAACCAAGCCCTGAAAATGAACGTACCTCCAAAACTCCTGCTAAAGCAAAAAAGAGAAAGATGGACTAAATTTTTATAATAGAAAAAATCCTCATATAATCAGAGACTCCTAGAATTACCAAAATGTGGTTTGTATGCTGTATGAGTTTAACAGAAGTGCTATATAGCAACATCCTGATGAAGTTATACTTAAAAAAAAAAATAAAAAATACAGGATTTTATTTTGTCTAGAACATATCACTGAGGTAATCCCATTATATGTATATCTGATGTATCAGATGTGCCATTTGATGCTAGAGAAGTAACATTTCATTACTCAAATGATGATGACCTGACATAAACTTGCTGTTAATGGACACTAGTGTTGTTTTGTTATAATGCTTAAGATTTTTTTTACTCCTGAATGATTGTCACTTTTTATATGTATTTAATTTCCTGAATATTAAAACCAGTCTCAAATGATGCTGTCCAGTTTGTGGTGTTTACGTTTAAAAAAAAAGTTTACTTTCCCATTGTCATTGTGTGAAACGCTGTATTTGTAGTGTATGCAAGGTTTATTCACTGTGTTAAACTGTTTCCTTTTCGGCTTCTGGATTTGAATTTGTGCCATATTCTCTTACTTCAGTTGCCTCTGAGGAAACTGATCTTCAAGGGGTATGAGCAAACAGCCTGAATTCCTCTCTAAGCCCCTGTGTCAGTCAATGGAAAAAAAACCACATAACCCAAGAGGGTTCTTTGTAGGGGCTGAACAAAGGAGCAGCCAGGGGACAGCTATTAGGAAATAGCACATGCAGGAACTTGATTGGAATTTTGTCTGCAGTGCTCATCTCTTACTGCTGACACAGAGAATGTGCTGTGAGGTGATAGGAGTGTGGTCATTCATTGCTATTTCTTAGATCTTCATTGGGGATAGCATTCTCTGGTGCAGTTCAAACTACTCTTCTGCCTTACAAAATATTCGTTTTCTTCAGATAAATCCAGAAATCCAGTACACCTACTATAGTACTGAAAGCTGAATGATTTACAGGGGATGATTATGGTCCTTAGAGTCATACTACATCGTGCAATGCAGAATCTGGAATAGTTTGAATGAGGTGCTAAAATGAAGGTTCCCTTGTCATTGAATGTCCGATAATAAATATTTAAAGGTAAAAGATTATCAAGTTTAATAAACTCAATCGTGTATTCTAGAAACTTTTTCAGTGACTAGTATGAATTTACACGTTTTTGTTTGTAATAAAATCTTTGAATAAATAGCACTTCCTTCAATCCAGTTAAAGCAATCTAACTAAAGAGAACTTGCTTATACAGATGCTCATGCAGGTACCTAACTGCAGCCTCAAATCTACAGGACTACTTGTGCGTATACATGTCAAAGACCCGTAAACATTTGACATCTGAACATTTGACAGCTGAAAGCTAAAATTGAGACTGTTTTGTTTCTCCAGGTTAATGTCAGAGTTATGCAAAATAAAAGTGCTATTAGACTCATGAGTCTTTTGTTGCGATTGAAGTTAAAAATATGAAAGATCCCAAGTGTGTTCTCACCAAAGACAGCAATACTCATGTAAAGCAGCTCCTCTTGGTGTGTTCAGTTAGGTTTGGGCAGTTTATTTGGAAATCTGTCCAGTCCTGCAACCCTTTTGAACTTATTGCTGCAAATGGTACCTGTAGAATATTATAATCAGAATTCTGAACTTGTGTGGGTGTAGATACTTTCATATGCAAAGCATGAGTTTCAAAACGTCAATCTCAAACACAGTTATTTTTTTTTTTTAATTTAGAGGACAGGTTTCCTATGAACTAATTAGTAATAAAATAGGATAGAAGTGGTATAAAGTGGCACAAGCCACAAGTACTATAATATAGAGATTTTCTGGGAGATGGTGTCTTCTACTTTGGCACGCTGTCTTGAGGAAACAGGTAGATCAGCTTGTATTTATGCACAATGCTGTTAATTAAAAGGGAATTGAAGGACGTTTCCATTACATGATTTTCCTCTTAAGCTTCTCAATTACAGCTTTTCTTTTAAAAGGTTAATTTCTAAAAAGGATCGTAATTCAGTGTCCAGTGAAGTACACAGCTTTCATTGGTAAATGTTTAAACAAGAATAATGCAGGGATATTAGCTAAGAGTTACTGAGGTAGAAATCTGACTAGTATAATTAATTATTTTACAGGTAGCTGGCATTTGTGATAAGCCAGTTTATATACGTGTTACAAATGTAACTCTGCAAATGCTTTCGGCTTGTGTGGATGTTCTGGTGACAAAGCCTGCGTTTGTGGCTTTTTCAATGCAAAGAAAACAATCCCTTCAAATGGAGGAGCATCACCGTGGTCCTGTTACTGACTCTTGGCCTTAGTAGAAAGAGGCTTGAAATACACGATCGTGAATGCCAAGTATTTTTATATATCACTGAAGTGTTCTTAGGAACATCTGAACTTCAGGATATACTTTTGGCTTCATCTCAAATACGAAATGACCGAACACAGTCTGTGTGCATGAATGGATATAAATCTTAGTTTGTAGAATGGTTCTGAAAAGGCCCGAAAGTCTAGGAAAATATCTGGGAGATTTCTAGTCCCATTGCTGTATGTGCAGAATATGGTGCAGAAATGCCAATTCTGCACTGGTTAATGCAAATGTAATGTTAAAAAAATGTAGTGCAAAGCATTACTATTATAAGTTACTGGTACTAAGTATTAACGAACTTAAGGGATTTAAAGAGAGCATTGAGGTACATGTGACACCTCCCTGCTCTATCTTGGTTTTGCTACTGCAAGTACATTAAGGCTTAAAACTGCTGCTTCTGGGAATGTTTCTAACCAATGCAATGAGAAAAAATTGTAAAAATCTTAATTTACGGTACAGATATGTATGTAGTTGGACTAACCAGAGGCTATAATCAATGATGTCAAACTTAGATGGTTTTGTGTTCAAGTTTCAAGTTAAAAGTGAAAATAGTATTTACTTTTTAAAGTTACATATGTGTTTTGATATGTGCATTTAATACGTTAGCTGCTAATCTTTGGAGTTTTCTTGCTTTCTAGTCTTTGCCACAATAAAGCAGTGATATTGCTAAGAGCATGAGAAGTTAGCAGCTATGACTAGAATTTGATAGAAGATCACTTGGGGAATTTTCTAAGCTTACCAAAGAAAAACTAGAAGATAAATGAAAATGCAACTCAAGATTTTAAGCCACGCTAGTGCTAGCATTAAATAACTGCATTAAAGTAACAAACAGTACTTAGGGGCTTCCATGGAAGTTCTGTGCGTGACCTAATTTGGAGGTCATTAGATGGTCATTGATTCAATCTGCTTTGAAGTCAGTGGGAGAATTTCCACTGATATTAAAGAACTTCGGTCCTTGAATAAGTGTGGCTTCATTGAACTGCTGCAGTTGGACATGAAAAGTAAATTATTCAGTTATCAAATCTATGGCTTGGGACTTCATAGTAAGTGTCTGGTCCCCTACTCAAAGTGTTTTTTCAGCCTGAATTATCTTTTTCTTATTATTTCTTATTATTATTTCTTATCTTTAAATGACTAATGAGAGAGCCCTTCCTCTCTCCACCACACCTGTGCTTCTCAGAAAAATATTGCATGGAGAAAACTCCCAAGTCATTAACTGTCACAGCCATGTAAAGAGATTTTTACCAGAACTAAACAGAAGTCGCTGACTGTAGAAACTGTCTGCTCCCAGCCGTGTGAAGTTGCTGCAGATCTGTTCCTAGAAAATATGTCTTGATCTTCCTCGAAGACAGTAAGAAAGCTTACGGTGACTGCACACAAATGAGGAATCTTACTAGAAATTTGATTCCCATTGTTATAAATGTTTGTCATGAATTGGGAAGTCAACATATCACTGGTGTTCATTTCTATTCCTTCAGTATTTTTATTACTGGAGAACTACATCCTCAAGAGCGAATGTTTTATGTCATCCTAATTTCTCCTGGTTGTAAAAATCAATACTAGCATAAAGCCTTGTCAAAAAGTATTAATGTTACAGTTTCATTGGAAATCTCCTCAGAACACAGTTATATGGAATGATAAAAGCTGAAGAAGGATCAAATTACCTTGGAAACTTAGCTATAAAAATAAACTCAATTCTTAAGTGTAAGTTTCTTAATTCTTCAGGATTAAGTATTTCGTTGGAATTAAGAGGGAGACCAAAATCTATTTTTTAAACTTTGGGGCTGGGGCCATTATAAATGTAAAGAAAAATCCTGGTTTTCATAGTAAATAACATGGGCCAGGGGTTGATGAGGATTTGGTTCTGCAATCCCAGAAGAGATGTAGTTGACCTGGAACAAGGCTTCTGTCAGCTGCTGACCAGCTGCTTTAGAGAGCTGAGGTGTAAGGGAACAACAGCACACCATTTTTTTATGTAAATTGGAAGTTGAAAAAAATTAACTTCAGCCGAACATTTTAGTGATATGCAAATCAGAATATAATGGGAGAAGTGATCATGAGACTTTGCAGAGATGTTCTGCTTGTTCAGCAAAGTAAGTCTGGCAAACTTAAAGCAAGAGATACTTTCCAATTTAGAGACAAAATAATTTAAACTGGTTGCAGCCCAAATGTGGACAGGTTATGCCTTTGCCATAATGTACAGGTGCTGAAACGGGGCATTTGTTAAAAAAAAACCCTACACGTACACATTTCTTAGAAGTTTAATGGGCAGTGATTAAAAAAAAATGTTAGGCTACAGCAATTTAAGGGAAATGATATATAAAGTAAATAATGCAATTTGTCATTTTAGAATCATCTGTCACATACTAGGAAAAAATGCATTAAGGTTTTGCAGCATGATACCACCATTTTTCTTTTTGCTTGTTCGCTTGAGTGTTAATACCTTGCATTGAGTTCCGGAGAATCTATATGAATGCTTTTGTCTTGCAGATCACTCTTATCATCCTCAGCATTTGCGTTTGTCTTTTTTTCCACTTCTGCTTTCCAATATGATGCATTCATAATATTTTACTGATAGACCTAACAACTTGCCTTTTTGCTGACTTTTAACCTTCCCTTTAGGAGAAGATTACAGACCTATGGAATACTTAGTGCTGGTGATCTAAGAAGCAGACCTTGAATGGCTCAGTTTTCATCAGCTGTACCAAAGGGAAAAGAGAGAAGGCTTGTTTTTACTTCTAAGCTGAGTGAATATGGCGTGGAAATCTTGTAATGGCAAGGTATCAATTTTGTAAAGTGATATATTTCAGAGGGGATACTAAATTTGACTGTGAATAAAAAGCTTTATAAATGGAACATTTAAGAGGCTATCTTTTACTTTTCAGTGTAGGGTTGCCTTGAAATGCATCATTTCAATTTGGCAGTCCCAGCAAATGGATGGAAGCAATTCAGTATGATAATTCAGTATTGCCAAGAGGCTTCTTCTCTGTCTAGTGTGGACACATTCCATGGACGAATTTAAAACCTATATTAAGTTATAGAAAACAGGTCTCATTCTGTTCCAGCTTTACACCAAGCCAGTCTTGATTTCTAAGGTACCTAGAGTGGCTATCTGAAGAGTACATCAACAAAATCACTTCCAAGATAAGGATCACCTGAAATTCGTGAAACATCTTGCACAACAACAATTCAGAATAGGCAGAAAAAGAAATGGAGTCTAGCTGTGCTTGCAAATGAACTCTTATAAAGTAGCAATTCTAGGGACAAATTTTAGCAGTGTTTTACCAGCACAGTCTGTTACAGTAAATAAGCAGTTGCTGAGTTACACAAGTAAACTTGCATGAAAAGCAGTAGTATTTGATATCCTCTCATTTGATATGAATGATCGTTTTCATGAAGATGTTTCAGATTTTATTTTCTTCTGTCTTCTAGAATGTTTATTTTTTCTTCATCATTTGAGTGGTTTTGGCCTTGTGGGAACAAATTTGTTGTTGTTTGAAGGCACAGAGTTACTGTCCCTATTATTAAACGGTGAGAAGGAGAGATGCCTAGTAACAAACATCATTAAGCTGGACAGCATAAACAATCTTTTTAATTTGTTGCCCTGGGCTAACAAACCTACTCCCCAACTCACACACAAGACCAAACATGTTTTCTCGTGCAATGTTTCCATGGAGAGAACATTTCCTCAAGGCAGTAAATCTCACGAGGTGCTGCTGTGTATGTACACAGTACACATCCACCTGCATGTTATGCATCTCCTGAATGGCAGACAGTTCTCTCAGTGTTTATCAGAATCAAAAGTGTGTATTATTAATGAAATGCTACTGTTGGTGATTGTGTATAACATCATAGGCTCTATTCCTGTAAGTCACCTCAACTCGATTTAGTTAGAGACAGAGCAGTAAAAGTCCAGCACAAAAGAACATAATTTGTTTTTATGTAGGTATGCATGTCTATATGTATCGTATAGCAAAAACAGCACTAAAATCTAGCTGATTTTAAGTCTCTGATTTCCAGTGAAGTTTGTCTGCTAGTTAAAGGCGGCTTCCTTGATGCAGAGACAGAGTTTGTTAAGCTTGTTTGTCTTTTATTATGTAGAGGGCTTACCACTCATACTTGCACAAAGGGCCTTAACTCTGTATTATAATGATCTCTTCCCAGATTTGTATAATTTAGCCAGCTTTTAACTACTTATATTGTTTGGTCTCTGTCATGGCTGTTTTGTGTGCCTTTTTTTTTTTTCCTGGAAATGTTGAACAGTTATTCTTACAGTTGTGCTCAAAAACGTAGTTCTTTAAGCATAGGTTGCATTGCCAAGGTTAGCTAAAACTTCTGTGTTTTTCTACAGGCTGTAACTTTCTTTCCTTGAGGTAAAAAAAAAAAAAAGAAAAACATTGTCAGGAGGTTAAAGAGAAAAGTTATCCCAGTGAAAATCGTGAAAATCTATCCAGATTAAGGCTCTAGAGAAACCTCGGAAAATGACATAGTAGAAATTGGCTCTAAATTTGCACGTGTTCCAGCTTTCCCATGCATGGTCATTGGCATTAATGAGCCCCCCACACAGTTTTGAGGCCACAAACAGCTTTGAGAGGAATATGGGCTCTACAGTTAAATTCCAGTTTATCTCAGATAATGACAGGGCTCTGTAACATCCTTTATTTGAAGAACTACAGATCTTGAACAACTCTGCAACAGCACTGCATTAATGTAGCTTTATTCAGATTTCAAAAAAAAAATAATGTAGACAAACGATGCTTTCCTATGCATCTGTTTAATTCACATTAATATCACACTGGAGTTCGTATCAATTTAACTAAATGGAATTCATTCACGTGTCACCTTCCTAAGATATAACTCCAGTGAAAGTTTACTTCTTTTCAAAGTTTAACTATAATAAATGTATTAAAAATCTGAAACAAGTATTCTGTCACAACTTGAAAAATAACGAAAAGAAAAGAAACTTTACTGTTGTTAGACTGTTTTGTTTGCCTTTTTTTTTTTTTAAAGACTGTGAAGCCAGTCCAGGTTTGAGCTGGTAAAATGGAGACTGAATTCTGGTCCGTTTAATTTTTTTTTTTTGGTGGTGGTGCTTTTTATTTTTTTATTTTTTACAGGCATTCTTTTACAAGACACTGAGGTCATTAAAGACTAAGAAATCAACCTCGTCCCTTATATACAGGATTACACAAAGGAATTTTGGCAGATGAGTCATTTTTGGGCATAAGTGAATATTTCTAGATGTACCCATTCCTTATAGTGATTTTTTTTTCTTCCTGAAACCAGGACAAACTGCCCAGATTGTGATTTGGCCCACTTAAAAGTTTAACAAGAACACAATAAGCTTGGAAACAGTTTTCCTTTTTGCCTTTGGCCATCCAGGTAAGGTTGTACTAGCAGAAAAAAAGTAAGGACCAGATTTTGCCCTCAGATTTGCTTGTGCAGGTTTTCAAAAGGTAAAGAGACTAGATTCTGCCATTAGCTACAGTGACTTCTGAACTGCAGTCTTCTGACCCCATGGAATTTTCATTCTCTGAGCAAAAAGCCAAGATATAACTAAGCCAAGCCTTAAGTTAAAGCACAGTGGTAAATTCATCTCTGTCGAAAAAGAATTTGAGGTTCAAAGTCATTTAAGACAAGGCCTGCACTGGATAGACTGCTGGCCTCAGAAACCTCAGTGGCTACTAGTTCAGCTGGCAAAGATTAGCAATGATTTCCTCTATTCAAGCATCTAAGCCAAAGACCAACCAACATAAAACAAAAAAGAGCTGATTCTCAGCTGGTGTTAACTGGAGTGTCTTTGCTGGCACTGTGTGTGTTAACACATCTGTGGGCCCCATGTTCTTAAGCTATCTGAGCATTTCTTTGTGACGTAACTGAAGAATGCATCTTAAAATTTAGGTTTTGGAAGACATCTGGAAAATGAACCAGATAACCATGAGCTTAGAAGTTTGCCATTTTTCCACATTTAGTGTATCTGAGACCTTTAGTAGGTTAGCTTATTTATATACATTAAAGAGAGGCAGACATTTTTCAGTTTGATTACACCACAACAGTGTGCAAATCCTTTTGTTTAATTACCTTTGTGGTTAAAGGCCATTTCATCTCTTTTTCAGTCTTTTGTCTGCTTTTCCTATGTCTGCTTTCAACATAATTCAACTGGGTGGCTCTCCTGTCTCTTAACTTTGAATGAAAGAAATACTGCCAGAAATTCTTCAGGGCTTCTCAAAAGTTTGGCTTCCTTGGGCACATCTGTGTGATATTACCTAAATGACTGTAATTGCAACAAAAACAAGATCTATTAAAACAGGGAAAACATCTTATAGTACGTTAAATCAGTTTAAATTAAAAGGAAAGGTGAACGGTGTATATATCCCTTGACACCAACATGCACTGCTTGATTCCTTTGTAGCACCTGCATGGAAATGTCTCCCAGCTCTCTCCACTAGGCCCCTCCAGCAGGGGCTGCAGTCCTAGACACAAACTATCCACCTGGACATAAAGCAATAAAACAGAAGTTTCTTCCTTACTCCTCTTCATGTATCTCAACAAAAAAGAAGCTGATTCATCAATGGTGTAATAGTATAGATAGATTTTATCTTTCATGGAATATAATCCCCAATGGTATCTGCTTTGGCATCAGCTATCTCGTTTAAATACACAGGTGTATCATGCATGGTATAGGCAAACGCAACAGGCAGATTAAATGGTTCACTGAAAAAAAAAAAAAACCTACATTTTTTTTTCTTTTTCTATTAGTGTAACAAAATGGATATAAGTAAAAGCCCCAGCTGAGCAATCACCACAGCGCTCAAGGGAGGCCATTTCCTGGCACATGGCCGCCCTGGCAGCTGCCCCTTCGCCGCCATGTTGTGGTCAGTCAGCGCCCAGCCCGGGACCTAAAATGGCGGCCAGTTGTGAACTCACGCCAGCGCGGCTGGGAGGCGCTGTTTGCTTCCCGGTGCGTGTCGCCCTGTACGTCGGTCCCTCTACAGGAGAAAAGGAGAATTTGCTCCCCCTTACGCCTTTTATACCCACAAAGCGTCCCCGTGTCACCCAGCAGAGGAAAGCAGGTCTGTGAGTACGCAAAGGGAGGGTATGTTACGGAGGAAACATTGAATACCCAAGGAGGCCCTTCCTTACGCCTTTCATTCGAGGTGTTTTGTGGAGATAGCGTGTGCTTATTACGTCCCCGCTCCTCTTTTTATATTTATCAGTGCCTCTTTGCCCAGCATGTGCTCGCAGTTGCTTTTGACGGAGGTGACAATGTGGCCAAGATGGCGGCAGGTGCCTCTTCCCTTTCCTTTCCAGCCCAGGAAGAGGCTGAGGTAAAAACGGGGAGAGGAGAGCGGGAAAGGAAAGCACATTTAGCCGAGGCCTTTGGCACGTTTGTCTACTCTAGGCTCCTCGTGAAAATTTTAGCCGTAATGGTTCTTTTCCACTTGGTGGCAGCAAAGGAACATCAAACAGTCCTGAGGCAGCGCTAAGAAGCGCTTTTTTTAAAGCCGTAGAAATCCGATCCTGACATTCAGGAACAAAAAAAGAAAAAAAAAATCCAACTCCCCCCAAACTCTTAATTTAAAAATACAGAAATACTGCTTATCTGAGACAAGTAAGGCTTCTGCTCCACCCATCAGGTAGTCATAGTTAAAAATGCAGCTTTTTAAATTTATTTCTTTTTAACAAGGCTGTATAGTAGACTGCACAGTGTCTTTTAACTTTGGCAGATTTTAGCAGCTTTTTATGAGCACACAGTTAAATTTCCATATGCCCTGCTTAGTTTCTCTCTGATTTCTTGGAGAGGCTTTAAAAACTGTATACGTGTGTGTATGTAATGTAATCTAATCTTTGCATGATTGAAAAATAATACATTGATTTTTAAATTCAGATGAGTTTATAGACCTGTTTCTTCTCTCACTTACACCTGTTTTATAGTCATGGAAGGCCGTTAACACTGATGGGTTTGTTTCTAATTTACCCTGGCGTAAGCAAGAAGCAGATCAGGTCCTTATTCTTCCCCTCAGGATCCTGATATATTGCAAATATTGACTGGAAAAAGGCAGCATTTCTCAACTGTAGGCTGGAGAAAAGGACCTCAGCTGCTGAAATAAGCCTTCCTCTGTGGACTCCAAAGGGTGATTTGCTCTTCTTCAGGAATGAAGTGATGCAGATTTACCAGAAAGGCTAAGCATGTGTTGACTTGTCTTCCCTGGTTAACACCTATCAGTCCTACCTGGCATGATGTGTTATGCCAGGTGTGTTGTTTGAGGTGAGCACATCTGTGCAGAGCCCCATCCAGATTAGAGCTGTGTCCCTCCGTGTGGGAAGGAAAAGATAGTCAAGGGCTACAGCCTTGGCCAGCAAAAGTGGATGTTCCTCTGTTACTGGAATGATGCTGGTTTTCACCAGCACGGATCAGTAGCCCCAAACACATACTTTTCTTTATACATCGATTTGGGAAGCTTTTTGAGGCAAGATCTGATTCTCACTGTTATTCTCTGCTTAGCATCTGTTCACTGATGATTTTTATGCCTCTGCTTAGACTAACAAATGAACATGTCATAGGTCTAAGAAACTTACATTTTAAGTGTTGAATCTTGCTTACATTTATATCTCTGTAAATCTTGGATAGCCCTACTGACTCCTGTGGATTTACACCATTAAAATAATATGACATTAGTAAAGACTTATTTAAGGGCTTCCTTAGACCTGAGGTTTGATTCTGCTTTGGCTCTAATGAAATAACCAGTATTAAGTGGTTGTGAAATCCCAGTGGGGGCAATAGACCTTGTGTTCTGTTTTACATTCCTTGAACAAAACTTCTGGTGGTTCACCCCTCCGGCCCCAGTTTCCCCCCTGAATTTAGGAGGAATGCAAAGTCAAGTCCTTTAGCTTCAGTCACAACCCATTGACACATGTAGTTACTTGCATATTGGTCATTCCTTTTTTCCTCTCCAGAATTTCAGCAGTGTGAGTCTCTTTGAAGATTTTGCTCCTGAATCAACCCATTGGTATAATATTACACTGGCTGAGTCCCAAGATGAATTCCCTGTTTGCACCTCAGAGTGTGAATGCAAAATTCTCAGCTCCCAGAAGAAATCCAGTAGAGAATGAATACTAGTTGCCAAAGCCTTTAGCTCTTTATTTATTTATTTATTTTAAGAGGGAAAACAGATTATTATACACATCCACTGAGGAAAAAGGTGGTTTTTTTTTTAACCCTGCCTCCGTTTCACCCTTCTGTTTTTCTTCATAAACAATGTGTCCATACCTGTGCTGCCTCCTAAAATACTTCTGAGTAATGCAGGAGGAGCATCAGTGTAAAAATGAAAGGAATAATAGGACATGACATTAAGTCCTCTGCTAAAAAAATTGTTAAAATGGTTAAAAAAAAATCTTTTCAACATCCTTAAAGCTGGTTAGGCTTGTTGGCCCCAAGAAGGCTGTTACAGAGTTGTATTTCTGTATTTAAGTTGTTGGTATAATAACCTCTTTCTTATTTCAAGTCAAAAGGTGTCCCTGAGCAACTTAAAGCCATTTGTTCATGTGTCATAGTCCTGGTTTAATTTAAATAGAAAGCCACTCTTGCTCGCATTGGAGTGAAATTTGATTTATTACAGTCTTTCCTGTTCTTGGCTTTGCTTTGTGATGGAGACACCAGGACTAACACTAGTAGAAACCTGTCTGTAGGTGCCGAAAATACCATTTTACCAATCTGTTGCGGTCAGGACCCAAGCAGAGCTCTCAGTGACTTCAGCATAGGTTTTGCTACCAGAGCTTTCAAAGTCACTATCTTAGCTGTGGAGTGCATGCCTTGAATGCAGAGCTTAAATAAACTCTTTTGTAGTGGGTGCTATTTTCACGTAGTGGAAGAAGCCATTGGACTTGTCAAGCTCGGTGAAAAGGCCTAAAACTTCAGTTTGGGCCCGTCATCCTGAGTGATTGGAAGAAAGGGAAAATTAAAGAACAAAACTTTTGAACGAGGCAAATAGCCAAAGGGGAATAAATATCAGTATGCCATCTCATTAATGTTACAAAGTGAGATGTTGCAATGTTATCTACAGGTGCAGAGGCCTAACCCTCCTAACTCTCCCCACAAACCCTCCTGATACTACAGCAAACAACCCTCCTGGGCTTGGATTGCAGCCAGTGGCATGTGTTGCAGAGAAAATGAAATCGGGAAAAGGAAAGATTAACTCTTTTCGCTCCATTTCCTTGAAAGGGCAGGAAGGTTCAGCTTTGCCCTGTGAAGGTAAGTCCCTCCAACCCTGCGGTGCCCTAGCAACATCCGGTTGGCAGAACACTTTGCCATTGTGGAATTGTTTTTTTTTCCACAGTCCCTATGAAGCCATTGTTACTATTGCTGTCTGCAGCAGGCACATGGAAACTTTTTTTTTTCTTCAAATTTTACTAAATTAAATCCATTAAGGCAAGATTGGCAGCAACAGTAGAAGTGATATCATTTTGACTACAAGTTTATTATGCTTTGATGATGGATGAGTCAAGGAAACAGACGTTTTTAATGACAATGCCAGGTTAAATGGCTGGTTGCAGCTAAATATAATTTTCCAGCTGTCTTCAGTGGTTATGGTAGAAAGGCCTCTTAAGTTTGAAGCCATCAGTTCTGCTTGTATCACTACTGACTGAAGGAGCACTATGTTGAATTATGCCAGTCGCAGATGTGGACCCTCGTGTGAGGCAGTGTTTGCAGATGAACTGTTTTAAATAGTTACAGTTTTTCTGCAGCATTTTAACCAAGTTTTAGCTTAAAAGTGGTGCTTGAGAAGCCCGAACCTTCTGGTCTCAAGGACAAGGCATCTCCTTACACATACAGCAGAAGAAAACATTTCTTATTGTGTTCCCTTTTAATGGCAGACACGCAGTTGTCTGAGGGGAGGATGAGAAGGAATGGGGTTAGATGTGAAGGAAGGGGAAATGATGGTTGTGCCAGAGGTGGCCTTTCTGCTATGGCAGCTTCACTGTTACTTGTATTGTGACAGAGCTCTTCTAAACTTTTGTTTTAATGAGAGATTTCAAGCAAGGTAATCCAGGCTTTATCCTTGTGTTGGCTGGTGTAGCCAAGGCAAGGATTTTCCTTAGTGATACGTCTCATTTACGCTGCATTTCTTAATTTCTGTAATCTGAGTGGTGTCCATTACAAACTTCTCTCCTTCACTGTGCACAAGTTAGAAGCACTTCCTTTTTGAGGGAATGAGAGCTGTTTGGCCCTGCTTCAGCTTTGTTCAAGGACTGTCAAAACATCTGTCAAAAAAAGGTGTGAGAGGAGGTAATGCTTGCTTGCTGGTAGACCACCTAGAGTTGCCTTGCAGGTGTTACTACTGCTTGCCTAACCTGGCCTTCTGTAATGTCAGTGGATATTGTTTCCTCCTCTGAGGGGATGTCTTCTCCCTAGCAGTCACCAGACCATCAGAGGACTTGTGTGTCCAGCTGAGAACTGTGGAGAAGCCCTTAGTGGCACTCTGCTGACATTTTGTTTCTGCTCTTCAGATGCATGTTACTGCATTGGGCTCTTGGTTGTGATTTGAAAAATGACAGTAACACAGTTCCTTTTCTGCTGATTTTGGTTGCAGAAGTCTGAGCACTGAAAACATTTTGTTTCCACGAGTGTCACTTTCAGGATCTCAGAGGATTTTTTTCCATTTACTTCTGAATGTGAAATCTTGTATCCAACTTACAAATTACTTATTGTCTTAATAGTTCGTCCTTCCGGTACGTTGGGAAGGTTTGTTTTCTGCACTGACACAGGTGGGGATGGATGGTCACCAGAGCCATGTCTTGAAACAGGCTATTTTGTTGCCCTAAACTTGAAGGATGTGCTTTTCTTCTGTGCAAATGACAGAACAGTTATCTTATAGTTTAATTTAATTGGCTACCCAGAGCGAGCAAATCAGCTTCTTACTGCCATTCACAGAGGGGACAGGTTTGCTGGGCTGAGCCATTCCAATCCATGTGTCATTTTATCTGTATGTCGTAAGAGAAAACACTGCACTTAAGATAAATCTTCCAGTGTTATCGTCTTGCAGATACATAGTTCCTCTTCTTTCTTTTCTTCTGCTTCCCTTTGCTTTTTTTTAACAGCTAGAAAACCATGATCCTAATGAGAAAAGGTAAATGTGGGTGATGTTTCTGGGGACTGGGGGTGAAGGACAGCACTGCTGTTGTCAAGTAGTGTCACTAGAGATGAGGTGAAGAGATTTGACCAGAGCTCAATGACTCCTGCATGTCAAGGTGGGGAACCCCACGGTGGAGTTGGTATTCAGTTTCCCTGAGAAGACTGTATTGCAGACGAGAAGTCCCTGGGCTTCTCCAGATTTTTCTCCAGATTAAAGCAATTCTTGCTTTTCTGTAAAGACTGACCATGGCTCGCTTTCAGAGGCTGTTGCCTAAAGATCACAAATAATGTTGTAATACTAATAGGGAGATTAAAAAGAAGAAAGTAAAGAATTAGCCAAGAAATACAAAGGAACGGAATGCGTAGCCACTACTTCTCCTCAGTATTTACCCTGGAGTGTTCCCCTCAGAGATCATCCTATAATGTCAGTTCTGTTTACTCCTTGAGTAAATGTCTAGTGTCACTTTAATAAATCAGATGAACTCTGCTCAGAGAGAGATGAAGCCTGTCATTTGATCATTAAGATTATTTACTGTAGGGTATGTAGCTGAAATACAATAGTAATATAGACACATACAAACGTAACCTCCTAAACAGGAAAAATAAATGGATGAAACCTGCCATAATAAGTTTCAATGTAACAGGATGCTGACACAAATCAGTCAATACCTGGTTTAGATCATCCTGGTGGTGTTTGATTCAGCAGCTTCTGAATCAATCCAAAATAGTATACGCTGTTCTAAGTGGATCACACAATAGGAACTAATTATTACAGGCCAGCTGGACATGACAGGCTTCTTTCAGGTGTTTCTTCCCGTACTGAACACTATGGGATGGGACTTTCTTGGCATGTTTACAATAGCCAAACTGTGCTTTTACCCATGGAGTTTGCTTTCCTTAGAGAACAGCAGCATGGTGTTGCCACACTCCCACCTGAGATTCTTTATTTCTCTTCATGGGTGCTTTGCGTTTTGTTGAGCTCATTTGCATTTTTGTGATTAAAGTGCTCCTAAGAGGTAGGTCCCCAGTTGGCTCCGGAGGTTGTAGCTCTGGAAGTGAAGTGCAGCAGTAGGAAGAACAATACTAATCGGTGCATTTTTGTGTGTGTGTACTGTTTGCTTTCAAACTAGGTGTAGTTTTTCAGTACACTTACAAATGTTGCCAGTCTGATTCCTCGACAAGCCAGCAAACACTGACAGAGATCTCGCAGCTCTAAGACTTTGCAGCTCTTGTTGCTTAATCCCGATTGAATTCCTCCGTGGCTGAGCAAGGCTCAGAGCAAGAAGGTGGCTCTGGCAACTAGAAGTATAACGAGATTGTGTAGAGGGCCGGCCCTGATTCTGAGGGAGGATGTGCAGGTGTTTTCCCTCTGTGATCTGTATAAGCTGTGATCTGTGTGTACCTTGGTATTTTTCAGAAGTTACAGTTTAACTCTGTTGTGAGGAATCATGATGTTCTGCTGACTCCCTCAGGATAAGCTGGAGTGGAGACTGATGGACCAGTCACATGGAGAGCAAGGCTGTCGCTCTGTGTGCAGCTCTTCTGGCCAGGCAGAAGGGGGACCTGCCTGTTGATGGCAAATGTTTCTCTCCTTGTGCCAGGAATAGCACAGGACTTTCCCCCTGTGTTTGTGAGGTCCTCTGAAACAGCCTGGAGAAGCAACCAGAGAGCTGGGGCAAATGCTGTCCTGCTCCCAAGATTTTTGTGAGGCCACTGGGACGCAGCTAATGCCCTCGGGGGCTGAATTACCCCACGGATCTGTTGCCCACAGCACCTCACACACTAGTGGGATCCAGTTGCAGGCCTTAGCTGTATTAAATTTCACATGGAAGCCGTGTTGTCTGAAGTCCTGAGCCCTGGTGTAGTAAAGCTGTTAAAAATGTGCTTAGCTTTATACATGTGAGTAATCCCCACCTCTCCTTCCACTGGTGCAGAGAGAAGTGCTGTTACTCCAGGGAACAGAAGTCACGGTGAGCAAAGCGCTGGCGTGTGCTGTACAAGGAGCTGTTTTGTAAGCCCTGCTCTATCAGCAGCACGGATTGGTGTCCTAATACATCTGTAACGTGTATGATTTAAGTAGGGTTTGGTTGCTGTAACCAAGCTAAGGGAGGGTGGGGAGAAGAGAATCCTGCTATCTGGAAAGAAGGCAGCCGAGGTGTTATATCCTATGTTCTTCTGTTGACATTTCATGTTTGTAAAACCTCGCAGTTTGATTTGTTGATCCCATGAAATCATCAAGGGAATGAAATTAAAATACCTGGAAAGATTGTTTGACATGAAAGCGGGTTGTGTGAAATGTACTGGACCACTCTGCTAGGCACTTGAAACAGTAAAGAATTAAATAAGTAAAAGAGGGAGAAAGGGTGGTAGGGAAGTGACACAGCAAGCAGTGGGAAATACCATTCTAAATTTGTGTGGCCTAGGATCTCTAATGATAGGCTTTTATCCCATTACATCTAATTGACACAGAACTTTATCATTAACAAATTGAGAAGTATTTACTCCCTGAAATATTTGGGACATTATACTGACTTTCTTTTCATGATGGGCTGTTGAAAGGACTATAATGGCCCGGCTCACATGTAGCCTGGGAAAACGATCCAGCAGTCTTCAAAGTTAATGAAATGTCATTTGTCATAGGCTTTGCAGGTGTGACTCTGTTTCTGCATTATAATACACGATGGAAGTAAGTGGCTGGATTGCAGGCCTCTTGCCAAATGTAATGCACATTCTGTGAGCGTCACTGGTGCAGCATTCCATAAATCTTACTAATAGCGAGAAGTCTTGAAATGCATGATCTTTCTCTTCTAAGGTCAAGCAAGACTACTCCACAACTTAATTTTAGCCTTGCTATCTCTATAGTCAAATGGGAACATTCAAGGAGGCTTTGTTTTTCAATGTCCCCCTTCGAAGCACTAATTTTGAAGGGCTTGTTTTTCTGTTTGTTTGTTTGTTTTTTTTCCAAGTATAAAGTGAACTGGCTCTGGAAAAGGGTTTCTTGAATAAGAACCTTTTTTTGTTTGCCCCCATGCCAGGCAAAGCACCACGTGGGAGTAGAAGAGGTGGCATTTACCCTAGCTGCGTGACTGGGGGAGGGAGAAGTCTGCAGATGGCCAGCAGTAGCTGTGCCGTGACTTTTGCTGGGATATCGCAAAGGTTGAAATGTGAAAGCTGCTGAAGTCACTTCCACACAGCGGTGTGCTGTTTGCCAGAGCTCCAACTGCAACTAACATCGTGTTCCTTTTAGGGCCAGATGTTTAATTAGTCTAAATCATTGACCGTAAATGTCAGAGATGTGCAAAAGAGGAAAAAAAAAATCCCAAACTCTTCAGTTTGTCTATCTTGTGAAAGATCTAGTCTGTCTTTTCTTGAAAGTGATGTTTTCACATGGTTGCTGTTTGGGTTCATTATCTATATTTGCTCTCTCTGATGGAGCAAGAAAGCAAAACAATGGAGAGGGGTATGTTTGATCCTTTGGTGCTGCTGATATGCAGGGCTGACACCCCAGTGTGCCATTTTCTGCAATTGTTTAGTCAATTATACTCGAGCCTTAATCTTCCAAGCTTGAAGTGCTTAACGTGCTTGTTCAAACATGCAATCTGAGGAACCTGGCAAAAGCCACTTCGTAGAGCAACCTGGAAATACTCTACTCTTTTGTTTGTTTCTGCTACTGCAGACTTGTGACTCTCTGCATGATGTTGACTCTCACAAATATGACAGGAATAGTTCACCAGCTTGTTTTGATAGCCTCTTTTGAAGTGACAAGATGAGTGCAGGTCTTTTTTTTTTTTTTTCCTGATACTTCTTATCAAAACGTAATGTGTTATCTCTTGCAGTATTACGCATGGGGTAAAGCCAGTCCCTATTTCTGTAGGTCCCTTGTAATGTAAATGCATGGAAGTTCAATTTTGCCAAAGGATAGCGACTATGCTTTCCCCCAGAGGGAGTACAGCAGTGCCCTGTTGCATACATGTTACCTTCTAAGTAATCTTTCTAACGCAAAACTGCTTCCATATCACCTGTGGTACTAAGTTCTGAAGGACAAAGATTGCTTTTAGAAAGATGCTTAGCAGTGTCACATCTTGTCTTGGAATCTAGTTGTGTTACAATCTGTTGTGTTGTTTTTTTGGTCACACCAAAAATTATCATTTTATTCTAACATTTCTTTGTTCACTATACATATTCTTTAAAGATTCTTTTCTAATTTGAGAAGGTTACGGATTCTGTTGTCCTGAGTTTTACTTTCCTTTAGGGGGGCTGAAAGGACCTTCTAGGACTATGTGGATGTTCTACTTAGAAAGAACGGCGGAGATACAGCTCACTCATGTAGCCTTATTCTGTCTTGTATATTCCATAAGTCTAATTTGTATTTTTAAAGGTTTTATGTTACAGTCAGCTCCTAAGTAATTCAGTGAGTACCTTTACAAGGAGACAAGTGAACAAAAAACATTTTCTTTTTGCTTTGCAGTCCTGTTTGTCTCATCTTTAAGACTCTTGAGCTGGAAAGAAAATTAAAAAGTTACAAAATGTGTCCCCTGTGGCCCCTCACCTTCCTCTCTCGTTGGTGCTGAGATCAAATTTCAAAAGAATTCTAGAAGGATATTGAATTTCAGGTTTTGTTTTCCCATAGCAGTGATTCTGGCCAAAAAACTTTTTAATCAAAAGGACCAACTGTAACCTTGTTAATAACTAAGAAAACAATGGCCAAAGGGAAAAGACCTGCCAAAAGCTACAAGTCATTTCTTTTGGCAGAATAATTGGTAGATCGTTATTTTGGTTGAAAACAATGTGATTTGTATTTCTAATTTTGTAAAATTACTTAATTAATAACACATGGTCAGCAATGTTGATTGCAGAGTGGCTTTTGACAGAGGACATTTTTAAAGCGACGTTCCAGGGGCAAAGGTAGGATTATGCAATACTTGAGCAAATAAGGCCACAACTGCTGCTCAGCAGATGCTTCTGCTTGTCGTAAGAAAACATAAATCACTGTGGTGTCCTTGGCATCGAAACACGAGTCGCTGTTAAAAGGACAGTGGGATATATCCATGGCCGTGGGATCATCAGTGGATGCAAGTAGGGTTAATTCCACTTGCAATGGCAAGTAGACAGTTAGATGGGAATAATACTGTGTGGCTTTGCATGAGAAGATTTGGATATTGAGAGAGTACTTGCAGGGGAATTCTGTACCTGAAGGAAAGAAGTCTAGGATGTTATGCTGGTTCTGCACCAGCTCTGTTATGGTTTGTGTAAATATTTAAGCTCTTTCAAGTTTTAGTATTTGTCTGCTCACACGTTTGCGGGGCAAGACAGTGGGAGCATTAGAGGAGAAGGAAACTGGAGTTAAAACCCTTGCTTATAAGGAGCATGTCGTTCACAAGACAAGAGTTCACCAATGCTTTGTTACATTTTAAAAATGGCAATTCTTAAAACAGACCTTGTTGCTTCTGAATGGATCCCTTCTTGGCTGCCACGGGGACAAATTTCCAGCGCAACTTCCCTCTTCCTTGTTGTTTCTTAGTGCGATCTGCCTCAGCTTCCTTTCACCAGGAAACCTTGGTTTCAGCTTAAACTGTACAACCACTGAGAAACTTGCTGCAGTTATCCAGAGCATCATGGCTCTTGGGATGCCTGTGAGCGGTCGTCTGCTATGTTATACGCAGCACTTGATTAGCTATTGTTTCACACTGACGAAGGAAGTTGTTCTCCCCATGATTCAGATCCTCTTCACAACTACTTTTCTGCAAACCTCTTCTTTTTGCATTATACAGTCACAATTATTTCCTTTTTGTAGAGTGTATAACCTAACGCCTATGTACGCTGAGTGCCAGGACTTGAAGCTGTAATAAGCTGAATGCTCACCTCAGAAGCCATTATTCCAGTCATTACAACACAGTTTATTCCTCTAGAGGACATTAACATTTGAAAATGTGTCAACTAGAGTATGAAATTTATCATGATCATGAACTACCTGCCAACTAATTAGAATACAACATTCTGATTTCCAGTACTCTGGTATTAATCTAACGCTTGACAGTCACTTATATTTTTAAATTGTTTTAGTTTCTAGCAAACCTCTTCTGAAGGCCAAAGCAGCATCCTCTGACATGGGAGAGAAAGATCCTGCAAGTAAGGAGAAGGTGAAGCACTGAATGAGTGGTCAAAGTGTCTCTTAGAAAGGCTCAATCAGCAATGCAAACAAAGGCAAAACCACTGGGACTGGAGCAAAAGAGAGAGAGGAAGGTATCTTAAAGTGCTTTATATAGTTAAGAAGTAGTCTAAAAAATGCTCTCTTTTCCTTTAACCAAAATTATATCAGATGGTGAACTTTTCTGCAAGAGTGGAAGTGGGGCTATAACTGGAAACAGTTTCAGAGTATTGGCTTTAATATTTCCTAATAGTCTGAGAGTTCCTGGTAACTTTTCCCATGAATGAGGGTTCACACCTTGAGCTGGAGTGTAGTTTGGGAGTTTGTTCATAGTTCTTATAGGTGAATTCAGAGTCCCTAAAGATATCTTGGAATGTTGTTGGTACCTGAAGATCCACTCAACAGGTGATGTTGCAAAATGGTGTCTTTTTGGGGTGTTTCAGTTGATTTATTTTTATTTTTATTTTTATTTTTATTTTTATAAGTGTTGTGTGGTGTTACAAGGCTGAGAGAAAGCATTCTTCAGTTTGAAATTGGAATTTACGCTTCAGCTGAATACTCTCTCCCTCACCTCTCAATGACCAGGCTTATTTTTCTGTATGATTTACTATACTTCTCAATTTGCCAAAGGCCTTAATATGAAAGGAACATTTGCGGAGAGGTACATTGAATCCTGAGTGGTTAATTATTTGCTGTAATTGTGATCTTAGCTGCATGCTTTGCTTTTTCATCACAGCAATTTCTATTAAAAGAAATTAATAAATATGCATAGCACTGGGGTGAAAATGAATGATGGGACTTGCCATCACTAGTTCTGCTCTAAGGAGTTGAAATAGGTCTGAGGAGGGCAACTTCAAACTGATGCTTCAGGAACTGAATGATCTGAGTGAGACTAGTGCTTTTCTGTTGAATTCTGCTCAAATCTATGGTTTTTTCCAAAACACGTTTTTTTTTTTTTAATTCTTCGGGAAGAGGGGAAGACTGAGGGAATAATTAACACAAATGGACAGAGCTGTGCAGAAGAATTAATGGAAAGGCAAGGGCAGGAAAAAGGGGGAGATGATTCCTTTTTTCTCTGCATGAAAAGAAAAAACTTTAAAACCTCTTCCTAAAGAGAAGGCTCATGCTTCAGAATAGCTGCGAAAACAAGACTTTATTATAAAGGTTTAATTTATAAAGGCTGACTAGATGTTATGTGTGTGTTACAGATGCGAGTACCTCGTAACAAGCCCCCTGGTGGAAGGGGCAGCAGTGCATTGCTCGGGAGCCATCAGAGACGCTAGCAGCTTGCCGCAACTGCTGGAAGTGTTACGTGTGGTCCTGCTGGCAGCCTGCAGGCCAGCTCCAGGCTGCTGCACTGATCCATCCGGCCCACCAGCTTCTTCCCTCGAAGAGATGGAGAACAGCTGTTCGGAGCAATGACTGCACCCTCCAGCCGCCGAGCTTGTCCTCCGACACAAAGGCAAAACACTGCTGCTGTTGACAGGAGGTGTGTGCGTTTGGGAGGAGAGGGAAGCAGTGGAGGGGCAGATGTCCATGTGTTTCTTCCAGCATCGGGGCCTCCATCAGGCTGTGGTCCGTGGCAGCACCTTGTTGCAGGCAGCGTGTGACTGGCCCCAAAGCTGCTCTCGGCAGTCGCTGCAGTGGCAGGGGCGGGAGAGGGCTAGCCACTGCTGGGGAGGGAGAGGCAGGATGCAACTCACGGTGGGGAAGGCGGGAGGGGGGGAATTGTAAACCCAAATCCGGCCCTCACAGCTGTTGAGGTTAGACCACCCTGTATTATCTACAATAGCAGGGTTCAGTCAGCAGCAGGCTGTGCCTAGCAGGCATCCGTTAGAGATGTGGCATCACATTGCCCAAGAGGAAGAGTCCAGCTGAGAGGAGCACGGTGTTGTCTTTGTCCCCACAAGAACTGTCCTGGTCACCCCTTACAAGAGAGGGGCATGTGCTAACCCCGCTGGTTCAGCAGCCCAGGGCCCTCCCTTCAAAGAGCTTGTGCCCCACTAAATTCTAGCAAAAAAGCCATTTGCAGTGTGGGGTGGGAAGCCTGCAGATAGGAGTGTGTCCAGCAGGGAGGTGAGACCAGGAGAGGAAACTTGTGCCCAACTTTCCTGCTGAGGTATGCGAACCAGCAAGGATCTGGACTTGTAACAGGTGTATGGGGAAGGTCAGTGGTGACAGGTCTGCTGCCACGGGGCTAAACAGCAGCCGGAACTTGTCACAAACTATGAAGAAAAAAGTCAAAGATGTATTTTATTTTATTTTTTTTTAAATTCCTTTCTTTGAACATCCATATCTGGACAAACTGAGGACAGAAGAGAAAACAGTTTTCCCTGTATCCCATTCAGGAACATGAGTGGGCACCAACACCTGTCAGCACGAGCAGTATGTGCTTTGTCCGGGGATGTTTCTGCCTGGTGGTGTCCTCTTCCCACAGGGACATGGCAAGGGCAATGGAGTGGTGAAGCCATGGGTATAAACACAAGATGACTCTTACATCTGTGCTTCAGGATATGTTTATATTATCGACAATTTATTTTTTGTTAATTGTTATATATGAGCTCGTTCTCTGCTCATCACCTAACCTACCAGATTTTGCAGCCTGTCATCCATCAGTTTTATAGCAGATAGGACATAAATGCTGGAGCCAGCCCCCTTGCAAGCACGTTGAGGGCTCCAGCTACCCTAGTAGTAGTGAAAGGAAGAGATGGAAGTGCTTGATCCTGTGCTTAACTGTCCTGCTGTGGGCTAGAACTAATCCCTCAGTGCATGGACTACGAGCATCACATCTACTGTATCCTATAGGGAGACAGTTTGTGAAGGGGTTTCTGGTTTCCCTGCTTTGGAAGGGGAGGAGGAATCCTGCTGTTTACGACTGCTGTCTGAGCCCTACTAAATTAGAGCTACTTATCTGAGTACAGCAGGAAGGCTTCGTTCTTGGCTGGTGCCGCAACTGGAAATGAATGATCTAAGTTGCATATGCTCATTTCCGGGATCACTTGTCTTCATACCAAAAGCCTTCTGCTGGATCCAAAACCTTTCTTTTTCCAATGTCACTTTTCTGATTTTTCTCCTTGCCTGGTGCTATGTGAGAGCCGGCAGCAATGGGGAGTGAAGCACAGTGATAGGCACATTTTTCACAAGTGCACAACAGTGTAGTGGAAGGGCTGAGGCCATGGAGGGAACAGGTTGCTGTATTCTTTTTCCTCTTTTTTTCCCCCTCCGTAACTTGCCCAGTTCTGTGGAAAGCTTGAGGTTTGTAATCATAGCAGGTTGATGGTATGGTCACAGCATGTCTGGTAATATCCGTGCTGGAATTTCTTCCTTCTCTGAGTTCATGCAGAGTATGTTGGACTGTTGCTATCAGATTCTATTTTCAGGTGCTAATTTAAGGCACTTCATGTACCGGGTAAAGAAAACAGCAGAAAGAGGTTTACAAACAAGCCCTGTAAACAAGCAGTAAGCAAGGAGTTGGCAGAGGCTTGGGTTGATATCACTCGCTGCTCTGAAGCTCCACTGAGCTCTCCTGGCTCCATCCCAGTTGAGCAAACTCGGTCAAACAGAAAAATCCCACCAAAATATCTGGAAGGGACTTCTGACATTATTCTTTCAGTGCTGCTACGTCTAGTTGGGGTGTGTGGAAAATTTCTTCAGCTCAGAAGAATGGCGTAGTGTAATGTGATAACAAGCCTTGAGAAGGTTATCAGCAGTATAATCAAATCTATCTGTGGGACAAAGACCCTCACTGTACAGCTAATTAAAACTTGTTTCTTCTTCCCCGCCTGTTCCTATTTGGTGGCCATTATTTAGAGCTGAGCTGCAAGGTACTGGAGTGGAAAGTTAACTCTCAATATTTTAAGACCAGCTCTTTTCAAAACCTTGTATTGAAAGAAACTACACGCTCTTTTTTCCTGTGGGCTGCATGAATGGCAGGTCACGAAGCCATTTGCAGGTAATTTCTCTCTGCCAATAAGGTCAGTTATAATAGAGACAGATAAAAAGGACAAGGTTTTGGTGTGTGCTTTTTTTTTAAACTTCCTTTGAGGTGGTGATATTATTGTAATGGAAGTATCTAAGCTTCTATTTAATGGGAAGCTGGATCTCAAATCAATCTGCAACATTGTTTTTTTGCTTATTACAATATTATTTTTCCCTCCTTCCTCTAGTGCCTCAACAGTTACTTTAAAAAAGGGCTCTGTATAGGGCAGGAAACTTGTCCGTTTTGAGGCCAAACTCTGTGAATGCAATGCCTGTGAGTTGGGTGGCGTAATGGAAGACCACATGAGGTGTTACGTTGTTCCCTGTTCAGCACAAAGAAGAGATCAACACCTGTCACCAGCATGTGAGGAGGTCTTTCTGGTACAGCACTGCTGTGAGTTTTGTTCCCAAAGCAGGATTTGTGTAGAACAGTGAGGCGAGTGACTGATTACTGGAGTAGGATTGGTCTGTGAATAGTATTACTCACAGCATTTGTACTTTGGAAATGCCAAGGACCTCTTGCCCTGCTATGCTAGGCACTGCACATATGTAGAGCAAGAGTCACACGATGCTCCCCAAGGCGTGCAGAGGCTGACGGAGAGACCTGGGGCAGCAAAGAGCTGTTCAAGGTCACGCAACAGGTTTGTGATTCCTCTGGGAGGGAAATGGGGAGGGAACACTGTGCTGCTATGGCAGCTCCCCTGTTGAATTTCTTGAAGCCAGGATTTTTCCCCTGGACATTGTTTTGCTTATTGAACTGCCTGACAGTGTTTGGGGACCCGCTGTGGGCATCTCCGTTCCATATGTAAGGCAGGCTTAAATCATTTGCCACTTACATGGATTGCATCTGCTAATTCCTCATTTGTACTTCAGTCTTGAATTCCCAAGACCTGTGCTGGGCTGTTGCAGACCTTTCCCTTCTTCACAATTTAAAATCAGGGAATGGCACAGGGAATTCCTTCCTTCCCACCTCATAGGAAGGGAATGTGGGTTACATGTGGTTTTTTGTTTTGTTTTGTTTTGTTTGTTTGCTTTTTTTTTTTTTGTCAGCAGCTGTCAGTATTAGAAATGTCAAGTTCTACTAGCCTAATGTTTTTCACAGATAGACCCCTGCGCTCTTTCCTGCTTCCTGCTTCCTTTTCCACACTGTGGTTTCACACCTGTGGCTGTTGATGGCACCTTTCTGTCATCTAGCTTCTGGTGTCTTTTCAGTGGTTATGCGATCTCTGAGATGAAGTAGCTGAGATCCAAGGTTGGAGGAGATCAAGACCTTGCTCTTGACTCAGTTAAAGCCAGAAGAGTTTGACATTGAATATGACCACAGACTGTGCAATATGAGTAGCGATTCTTGCAGGAGGCCTGCAGCTTGCAGGGTGTATGGCATCTCTGCCTTTTTAGGTAGACATTCAGCTCTGTTTCAATGCCTCCAGGAGGTAGAGAAGTCACCGTGTCCTGATGTTCTGGTGTAGCAGCTAATGGCCTGCTTTCCCTTTTTAGAAGCGGTCACCCTCGTGTCTTTGAATTTGCCTGGCTTTGGCATCTGGCCATTAGATCTTGTCATGGCTTTTCCACCAGATCAATGAGACCTTTAGTACCTGAAACACTCCGTTTGTAAGCTATGATCATATCTTATTAAAGGTTTAATGGAGTCCAGTTCCATTTTCCTGCCATCGTTCAGACCACTTGGCTTAGGTCATCGTGCCTCGCAGCAGCCTACATCTCCATCCCTGCTCTTCAAAGTGGAGATGATGATACTCAATGTCTTGCCTCCCCTTTTTCCATCATGTTTATTTTACAAGCTGTTTTATGCCAGAGACCTTTTTCTTACGATGGCTCTGCAGAGTTTCCGGCCCATGAGGTCCTGGCCTGGGCTGGGACTTTGGTGCTGTTACCAGGATACAAATAACAAAATCAAAATAAATACATTCTAACTCAGAGCTTTCTGTGTTCCCCTGAAGTTTTCCTTCTCATTCAGTTAAGAAAATAGCACATTCCCACAGTGCTACTCAACTCAAATTAAAAAATCATAATGTAAATCATATTTGTATGAATAATTTAATTTCTAGGAAATGCATTAGGGAAACCCTTTCAGATAAGGTTCCAAATTTGCAGTAGTAATGATTTGAGAGGAAGAGATTTTTTGCCACGAAGTAAATTATGCATTAGAGGAGCCTTTTAATATTCTTATTTAACACCTAATATTGATATATTCATTGATCTACAGAAGCTGCAGTACAGTAATATGCTAATCAATTAAAAGTATAATTAAAACGAATATTACGTACAAACCCCAGGATATGTGACAATCTATACGTATATGTAGTCTTCCATTTCCTTGCATCTCCACTCTGCAGTGACTGATGCTATTTTAAGAACAAAAGCAACTTCTCTGGGCATAGAGGTTACAGTAAACAGAGTCATTTGGCTGTTAGCCTGGGTGAGCTGCGGTTGATGCATAGCTTCCATTAGCTTTTTTTCTTAAATAAGTCTGCTTATGGTTTTTGCCCAAGCATAGAAGGAAAGGCCTGGAAGGAAGGGCATCCTTCACACCTATCGCATTCTCTGGCTAAGTGAAGAGCGTTCATTGAAAAAAGAGCTGGCCGTGCTGGATGCAGGCAGATGGATTTTCATCAGCGTTCAGTAGGCAGCACGTCCCCAGAGGACTATTGTTGGCTCTCTCTGCTGTGTCATTTGCAGCAGTATTTTTCAAGCAAAAGCCGAGGACTTCCTTGCTGTAAAAGCCATTATCAGCTAGAGCACCAGGATGCTGGGAGTTGTGGAGGGTCTGGCTCTTCTGCTGAGGTGCCTAAAGAGGAACCATCCTCCGGAAAATACTGCCTCGCTTCCTTTCCTGTCTGGGGGTAGCTGGGTTGTTATACCTGCGCTGTGCAGGTGGCAGGTTAACAAAGATAAAATTCTTCCCAGGAGTTCAGAACAATTTCAGAGTGACTCTCAAATACTTTGCCTTCTTAAGAAAAACAGCAGTAATGTCTAACACACTGGCACAGCACGAAGCTCGGAAAGAGCAGTCAGGCGTTGGGGCGGGTTGCTCAGGGAAGCGGTGAAGTCACCGTCCCTGGGGGTGTTCAAGAAAGGTTGGATGTGCTTAGGGCTGTGGTTTAGTGAGTGAGAGTGGTGGTAGGGAGATGGTTGGACCAGATGATCTTGGAGGGCTTTTCCAACCTTAATGATTCTGTGATTCCATGAAGCTGTTGTACAGGGGGTCCCTGTGCTGGCTGTGCCAGGGGTACCGCGTGCCAGTGGACACAGCAAACCCATGCAGCATGCAGCTGCTGCTCCTCTCTGGCTTTTGCTACAGTGCAGGAAAGCCCTGGTGAGTGCTCCCCTGTCAAAGGTGGTTTCAGTGCTCCCCAAGAAGTGTGATTTTTGGTCTTTGAATCTTCACTCTTACCTATTACAGACTGGGGCGTGATCCTCCTATCCTTCTGGAGTAGCATTGTTCTGTTTTTTCTGAATGAGAAAGTACCTGGAGAGCACCAGTACCTCAGCCTGCACCCTGACACAACGTCGCGCAGAGACAGTTCCCAGAAGCAGGCTCTTCCTTGACAATGCAGATGCTTTTTCCCCAGCCTGCTGTAACAAAGTGATGCACTCATAGTAGCACTGGTGTAATTTGTAGCAATTTTCTCATCTCCTTCCTCTCTGTAGACCTGGAGTGCTTGTAGGTAATTTCCTATTTATAAGCTTAGGCATTTGAGGTTCATCAGCAAATAAAATCCTTGCCCTACCAGTCATTAGACTATGCTAAGAATTTTGAAATGTTGGAAAATGGTTGTGACGAGGATCTGCCCATTGTGTTCTTCACTCAGTTTGTATCGGAAGCGCCCTCGGTGCTTGTGAAGCTGCTTCCTCTCTAGTTGTTGTCTAGCAAAGAGCCTTTTTTCTTGTAATGACTGTTCAGCTAACTTCTCAGTCAGGCTTTGCTCTAGTAGCTGAAACAATGGATAGATAAGGTCAGATTCCACTTAAATATTTATATATTTGGGGGAGTGCGTGTATTTGCAGGGAGATAGACTTTCAAAAATGAGTGTGTAAATAATTGTTCAAAATGAAAAGTTTCCAGTAAAATGTCAATAAAACCCAATAAAGTTTCTTTTAAAGCAAGATCAATTTTTCGACCCACCTGTGGGTAGGAAATATGAAGAACTGTAGATTTGCATGAGATGATTTCAGCTGAACAAAGTTGAAGCATTTTGAGGCCAAGAAAATAATCAGTTTGAGTCCTAGATCCAGAGGAAAAGTACACAACATGCAACTCAGTGGCTGGTGGATATATCCTGATGAACACTTGCTTCTGTCTCACTAGTTGTGTTGTAGGGGATGTACGAGTGTACAGTAAACGTATTCCATGTTGCCCAGATCTCTTGGGCTGACATTGATATCTCTCTAGCATAGGGCCCAGCCTGGGTGACTTTGTGCCATTTTGACATTTGTTGCCAAAAACAACAGTGGAAGCCCACAGAGAGCCACTTCATGCCCCAGGGTTTACAAGAACTCCTGTAGCTGTCTATCCCCAGCATCACATAACTGATGGTGAACCCTGAACGAAGAGCACAGGAAGCAAGCTAGTGATGGCTGCTTGTGTTTTGAGCTGGAAAACCAGAACGCTAATCCTAGGACCTTCTGAATCTTGCTTCTCTCACAGCTCCCCAGAATATCTCAGGGGTGTGTGGCAGACTGTGGCTGCCTTCTGCTCCGTAATGATTCGTGGTAGAAGTTCAAGAGATCTCTGGTTTTGGTTCTTGGTTCAAGAACAATATTTATGGTGGAGTTTGCATGTAAAAAGAGCTCTGCATTTAAAGGTTATTTGGGGGACTTTGGTTTTTTTAAGAAGAGTTATTACAAAAGTATCTTGAAGAGTTCTAGGGCTCTCCCTTTCAAACTGGTTTGATAGTAAAGTTATCAATAAATGAATTGGGATCCAAGTGATACTTTGTAGTTTGTATCTGAACTGTGAAACCAACGAGTTACCTCAGTGAGATTCAATGCAGACCCCTTTCTTGACCCAGATTCTGTTAGAAACAAAAGTGATTAAAAACAAGTGAAGTAAGATCAGGAAGAAAATGATGTCTCTGTCACAGCGTTTGCCCAGAGCTCAGGTCTGCTTGGGATATTACTTAACCTTCAAGCTGGAATATTTGGTCACAAGAAGACAGTGTAGGTGGAATTTCCTTTCATTTGTCATTTTGTGTTAGTCATTCATGCTTTTTAGAGGTTGCACCGAGTATTGTATAATCCCTAGGGCCCTGTTTTACGAGTTCACTAAAATTAAGCTTGGGGAGTTTTCTGGCCAAAAACTGAATGTCAGGGTCCCTTGAAGGAACACGATAACAAATAGGGAAGGATAACCTTTCATCTGCAGCTTACGTTCCAAGTCCATGTGATATTTTTTTTTTAAATTTTTTTTCCTTCTTCCTTCCCCCTGATACAACCTCATGAGTCCTGGTTTGAAGTCATCCACATGAACTGCAGACCACAATTGCCCTGCCAGATGCATCATGCCTGCGGCTCGCATTTTGGGCTGGGAGGGAGATGGGGAAAGATAGAGGAAAACAAAACAAAAATCAGCAGTGTTGTTTTCCTGCTTAGTTCCTTAGGATTGCCTAATGTGCCCTCAATGCACAAGGCAAGGGAAGGCTGTTCTTCGTGTACAAGGTTTGCTGGAAGTTCTGTGCTCAGCACTGAAGCTAAATAAGTAAAATAGTCAATGTTCATGGAAACAGAAATTAATTCAGCCTGACTTACTTAACTAGGTGTCCTGGTGCATGGAAGAGAGATTGTGGAGTTAATGCGCTATTAATCAGGTGACCAGCAGACCTATTTCTGACAGAAGTATTTAGCCAGAGATACCTAGAGGTATAAGTGTGAAATGCTCTGGCTTAATGTAAATATTTGTCAGTGGGAGCAGCACCTTCTCTTGTCTTGTCCTGTGCTTACACCTTTACCCAGCGTACTGATGCTGAGAAACAGAGTAGGTGAGTGTCCCAAGAATGGAATTAGTAACTAGGCCTTGTAACTGGCTGGTCTGTGGCATCCAAGTCTAAAAAGGTAGCAGATGTATGCAAATCTCGGTGGAGATCCCTTAGCTGGCTAGTTTTATCTCAAGAGTTGCTGAGCACAGTCAGGATCCCCAGACTGATGGGTCTGCTTTTGCTTTGGGGGATTTTTTTTTTTGATTGTTTTTTAGATGAAAGCTTTAAGACCTTGATTTGACGTTAAATTCTGGGGAGAGGGAATATCTCGTACCAGTATGGGCTTATACAGCTGGTGTTGGTGGTGGACAGCAGCATAGATTCTGGGAAGGGTTAAAAACAAACAAAAAACACCTTTTTTTGAAGCAGATCTAGAAATAGCAAGCTTCAGGCAAAGTACCATTTGGAAGACAACTAGGTTTACCCTTTTTTTTTAATGTTAGTGAATCTAAGGTGGTTGATGTAGTAACTGAGATGTGAAGTAGGAGAAATGGTGAGGTGATTAGACTTTGGGAAGAGGGAAAGAGCCAGCTATCTAGACAGGTTGGCTCTGCGAGGCTTTACAGGAAGTTCAGAGAGACATAAATGGTATCTCTATGTCTTCTGCAACCAATGTGTGAAGAAGTTTTAGTTTTCTTGCTGATCTTTTTGGAGGTCATTCGTAGGCTGTCCTCTAGGATCAGAGCTGAGAGGTCAAGAGCGGAGTGGCTGTAATCAGTAAAACCACTCTTGCTGGTAGCTGGTTGCTTTTTCTTCTCTGATTCACTGGGTTTCCATCCCGGTGGGTTGTGCGTGTTTGCTTTAGCCCCCAAACTTGTCATTTTTAACAAAAATGAGATCTTTTCTGTGAAAAGAATATTATGACAAAAAAAAAGCTTTTTACGGAAAACTTTCTTCCAGCTTTTAGTGGGAGGATTGATGAATAAATTTTAAAATGAAAATGGAGTTTTGTGGTGAGATGAATCATCTTACGGGAGAGAGATTTAAAAAGTGCAAAGGGATTTTTAGAGCATGATTTCCAATGAAAGTCACTACTTCTTTATTTTTCTGAGCATGTCTACCTTGTAATTGGACTCTTCTGACCACAGAGGACTCCAGGCTGTAGAGAGATCTCCTTTTTCCAGAAGTAGAAGATGCTGGTAGAGGAGATGAGGGCTTTCACCAGTCTTTCAGAGTTGCACACGAGCGGTTCTGTGGCTGGCTTTTGCAAACAGGTGTGATAACGTGCCCTTGTAGAACTGCTGTTTGGTGGCTACTTGCTCTGCCTACTGAACAGAGGATGGTGGTGGAGGCATGAGGGGGGGAAGGAGGGTCTGGAAACAGAAACTTCTTCCTCGGCAGAGCTGGGTAAGAAGAAGCTGTTTGTCCATGGCTGCAGAGCGCAGCGGGGCAGCGCTGCTGGCAGGTGTAGCTCCAGTCTCTTGTGCCCTCCAGTACCAGAGACCTGAAGTATAACCTTAGGGCAGGACCAGCTGCTGTTAGATGGAGCGGGAAAACCTTCAGTGTAGGACAGTAAAACCGTTCAGAGGGGTATCGGTACAACACAGAGGGTAGGTTTTGTTTTGTGGTAATTTTTGCAGATGGTCTTTTAAGAGCCAAACAAAGCCTGCCTCTTTTCTGGGTACTCTTATTCTGCAAAACACGATTCTTGACTGCTCTCCGTTTTGTTTCGTGGATGCTCCTGTGCAGGAGTTTGCTGTTTCTTGCGATCTTCGCATGAGTTACAAGCTTTTTAGTGTGGGAATGACAACTGAAACGCACTTGACTCCTTACGTGGAGCTCAGTGTTGCTGGGGGAGCATTATTTTCCTGT
The DNA here is from genome assembly GCF_964034855.1 of Anser brachyrhynchus. NCBI lineage: Eukaryota > Metazoa > Chordata > Aves > Anseriformes > Anatidae > Anser > Anser brachyrhynchus. The sequence continues at coordinate 2,386,054 of NC_137696.1, read as the reverse complement.
TCAGAAGGGGAGGTTGACTTTAACATGGCTCAAGAAGTGAAAGTTAACGGTTTATCATACTCTTGTCAAAATCTGAGGGAAAATGAACGGTCTCACGGAAGTCTTACATGCTTATGCTACGTAGGCAGTGATTTGCTGTTTTGTTGTTGTTGATTTTTGAGGAGTAGGTATTTCCCTTTCCTTCTCTAGTCTTTTACTGTCACTGTTCTGTCTGTGAATGTGGTTTGAGCAGACTTTTGCCTGGCCCGGTTAATTTTCACAATGGCTTTGCAAGGCTGAACAAACGTAATTATAGTCTTCTAAAAACTCCTTTTCAGGTTAGACTCTGGAACTGTGTCAGCCTTAACGTTCACACTGTGAGCAGGAGGTCTGGGCTGGAAGTGGTCCCGGGAACTCCCACACCTCAGGCTGATGGGAGTCAGACCTGTTATCCCCGTGCCAGTATGGGTCTCTTGGGGCACGTTCTGCATCACTGTCAAATAATAAATAATTTTCTTAGCGCTGTGCTGTGGTGACCATCTTAAAAGAATGAGAAATCCCAGTGGATCATGAAGTGGTAATCCAGTCCATTAGAGCAAAATCACCTAAATCACAAAGTTTTAGGGGATGGATCTGAATTCTTCTCATGAAATGACTTAAGACCACAGCCAAAACACCCAGCTTAATATCCCATTAAGTTCTGTTCACTGTAAAATTCCCAGATGTTTATATTTTAAGACTGTTATTGTATGCTGTAAGTACACGTCTGTGTAAGATTCTGGGTTAGTATGGACTCTCTCCTCTAGAGGGAAAGGTTTTTCTCCTGGACCCTTTCACTTCTGAACAACTTAGAACTCATGGCTCTGATTTCCTAAGGAATTTGGCTTTGTCTAAGGGAGTAAATTACAAGTTACACTTTCTAGGCAAGGCTTTTTATTCTTCCCAGCTTCAAGAATAACTTGTTTGCTAACAGCCTAAAGTATGGAAGGAAGGAAGGAAAAAAGGAGGTAAAAATGAAATTCTTGGCTTGGACTTCAAGGTCTTTTAATGTTACAGTGTGTTGTGATTTTAATAGTTGGCAATGTGGATGCTATTTCAGATAAGCAAATGTGTGGTTTATTTTGATTTATAATACACCCTGGGTGACAATCAAAATAAACTCTGTCGTGTTAAAAGTAAGTTGTACTGGAGGAAAGTGCTTGGATTGTCACATAGTAGAGTTGATGTTGGAGCTCTTATTACCATACAATTAACCGACCTAATAAAATCCATGTTGGCAAGAGAAGATAATATGCTCATCTCAGTAAGACTGCATCTATTTATTGCTTGATGCCATACTTCAGGATTTATCCTGTACCTACATCCAAGAATTATCAGTGTGTGTAGATGCACCAGCACTAGCATACTTTTGCTAGCTGTGCAGCTGGTCTGTTTATCTATGTAAGCCAGGCCAGAATTCTGTTTTTCACTTGATAGCTTAAAAAAAAACATATTGCTGCTCTTTGCCCTTAATGGTATAAGACCTGACCAGTTTTGTGCTAGCACAGATGTAGCTGATCACCACACCTGTGACTGCAGCATGGCCACTAAGTGCACGAACATGAGTATTCCCTCTGAAGTCAGTACGAACATCAGCAGCCTTGATATCCTTGATATAATGGAAACTTCTTAACTCTTTCTGTAGGAGTGAGGTGGATCTTCGAAAATTAAATGAAGACTGTCTGTAGCTTTTTGCAGATTTGATCTTACATTGTACTCTGCAAGGAATATTTTTCTGCTAATGCTACAAGAAAGCATAATTATTAGATTGTAGACGTCTGAAGTGCTTCAAAAGCAGAAGTCTGTTGCATTCTGTGTTTAGAAGCTGATTACAACTATTTGTTTTTTCTTTTCTTAAAAAAAAAATCAAACGGAGAGGGTAAATGAGAGAATGTAGATGAGTTTCTCATGAACTGCTCTGCCTAGAGAGCTTTGATTTACTCCATAACAAAGTTAAAATCTTTCAAATACTAAAAAGCTTTAAAATGTAGGTCTGCATTTATTTATTTATTTATTTATTTATTTATTTATTTATTTATTTATTTATTTATTTATTATTGTTTTCTTATATCGTGTGGTATACTGAACACCCCAATGCATTATAGAGGCAGATAGAACATGTTTTCATGTGTGAGTAAATGGTATTTCCTGCAAAGACGAAAGAGGGAGAAGATGTTCTGGACAACTGATAGTTTTTCCATAAAGGACAAACAAATGGGTGTTTTTTGTAAATCTACCCAGGAAAGGAATTGAAGCCCTTCCTTAACCTGAATATAGTGACAACAAGAAAACTGAGTCCAAATGGATGCTGTACCCAAGCCTAGCGCTCTGAATTCAGACAGGTCAAATATCTGAGCAGCAGAATATACTTCATGAACTTTCATTGCCCTCAGACGTACATGCACATTTTATTTACATATTAACTTGAGACAATGAGACTATAAAGACTGCTAGCTAGCAGGATTTCTTTTAATCTAACATCATGAGATGCAGTAAACGCACCTAAATATTTTAGTACCTCATTAATATCCCAGCCCCTGGGAAAGCCCGTTACACCAAGACTGTGCTCTACGGAGGTGATGTATTTTCAGGACTGGGTGTGAGAGGGGAAGTGAGGAGACCTGCTTTCTGTTCCTTGCTCTGTCACCGAGTAGTTTGGTTAGCTTGGCACAGTTGTTTAATTTCCTTGTGCTTCTGAGAATTTTGCGTGAAAATATTGTGTGTTAGAAGGGGACTTGGAATCCCTCTTTAATATTTGTTCATGCAAATTTATCCAGAGCTGCCATCTGCTTGCTTCTACAGTACCTAAATTGTTTTCTCCAGGTAACTGGGATCAGGTATGGTTAATGTTATTGCTGACACTCTGGATTTGTGTAAGCAAAGTCTTTGCAAGGAGCTCTGTCTGCAAACACTCTTGGAAAATTTCTTAAATGAGTCCTATCGCAGCTAAATAATAGTATGTACAGAGAAAAAAAAAAGTTAAACAATTTAGTAATATGAAAAGAGTGGGATCTAACCTTGTAGCCCAGAAGCTTTTCTTTTAGATACAGCTTCAATGCCAGAAATCAGCCAAGTCTCTTAAAAGTGCAAGTGGATCCCTAGGACCACTCTGAAGCAGGAATTTGGTTCAACAACTCTTGTCAAAGACTGCCTATGCATCTCTTGTCATTCTTTTGACATGGCTGATCAGAAAAGAGAACCTAGAGAACGAGTGACTCTCTGATTTTTTATTTTTTTTTCTCCTATGCCTGTTTTCTTAGCTGACATTTGACCAGACCTGAACCTGTGTAGCTTGTGAGCTTTGGAGGGATAAAAGCATGAGTAACACTGTAGGGAGAGGAACCAGGTCAGATTTTTTAACTTTAATAGTGCTCTTACTTTACTGGTTTTGAAATCTTTACCTGATGGAAGGAATAAATCACTGTAGGTCCTAGACAAAAGAAGGGATTTACAACCCAAGGTGAATCAAATGCAAACCACAAGGAACTTCAGCACAAAGTCTGCCAAACAGATCTGCAGTCTGATTCCAAGCTGTGGGGTGTTTTCTTCTTCGTATTATTTTATTTTTTATTTTTCATTGTGGAGTTCCTATGCCCATTTGACCTGACAGGAAATCAAAAGAAAATCGTGTGTAGTATTAACAATATGAGAGGTGGATCACTGACTAAGAAAATACTGGGGAAAATGAATGCTGATTCAAGGCTGATGCATCTTCTTCATCTGCTTCCCAACTACACACGTGTTAATTTGCTCGGAGGATAAAAATGAGAAGAAAGACGATTACAGTCTTGTCAAACTAAGGGGAAAAAAATAATACAATTCCATGGCAAAATGAGTGACAACCCAAGCAAAAAGCCAACGCTTTTGCCTCTGGCAGACAGGCAGGTTTTGTGAGCTTTTTCCCATCCCTTGGCCTTAAACTAACTAACTAACTAAGTACATCAACCACCCTTATTAACAAGGACTAGGAAGCTGGTGGTTGTAATATTATCCCCCCTTCACCTAGAGCAGGGGTTTCTATTCTATTTCCTTTCACGTAGATGGCAAAGGTCAGCTATTGAGAGCGACTTGTCGTTGCTGCTGTGAGCGGCTGTGTCTCTCTATTACTAGCTACTACTGTTTCAGTCCCAAGTGTTTATTTTTTTTTTAAGCTTCAGCATCCCAAGCTTATTGGGAGAGGAAATATATCAGAAAAGCAACCCACAAACAAGGTTAAAAGCACAAATAAAGATGGAGAGAGAAATAGAAAGGGGAGGAGAAAAAAGGAGGGGGGGATCAGTCCAATTTTCTTTGGAGACGTATCGCATTGTTGGGGCTGTCTGGCGGTGTTCCAGTGCTTCAATTGAAAGCGAATTTCTTTTATTGAATTCCATCCAGAGATATCATAACCTCAAAAGGCTACTATTACCCAGAGGGTTTCACATGAAACCATCCGAGCGTGACTTTTGAAATGCAAGAAGTCACAATTGTCATTTGACAACACGGGACCTGTCAAGGCCCCTCTTTCCAGACAGGCAAGTTGTTTACATAATCCTTCCACCCCCCATATTGAAGTGAAAACCCTTCCATTGCTGAACTTTTTTCCTTAGCAGGTGCACTCAAAACAGTAATAATAATAAAAAAAAATCCCAGGTGATCTCCATAAAACCATCCCGTACCTTGACAAATAAGATTTAAACGTCAGCTTTATGAATGCATGGTTGGAGGGGAATTGAGTAGGCAACTGAAAGACTTCTAAGTTTCTGTGAACCGTGTCACTTTTACCTTAGTAATAAAATTAATGGTAATCTAGAAATGAATTAGCAAGTCAAAGATCAAGACGTTGGAAAAAGACACTGAAGAAAATGCAGCCACAGACCTCAGGGAAACTAGAAGGCAAAACAAGATTAGGTGTGAGCCTTCAGGCTGGTGAGACACGTCAGGCACTTCAGCTTCCCCCGGCAGTGGTGAGAGCGAAACATAGGTGGCTGCTGCTGGCAGGAATTGCTGTCAGGTACCCTTCCTCTTCACGGGGTGAGGTGGGGCGGCTGTGAAAGCTTGAGAACGGACGGCATCCTGAAGGGCAGTGTGTCACTGGGAGTCTTGCTGGTGGTGTACTGAAGTTACTTGCTAATTTGTTGGCATTTTAACTCTCTCCACAGATGGTTTGTGCACGTGTGTGCATGCACGTGTGCATGTTTTCAACAGATCACTTTTTGGCTGTGGATAGGCTCACAACCCAGGGAGCCCAAGGTGGGGTTGTAAAGATACTCCCAGACTTCCTAGGAGGTTTTGATGTGAGAGGAATGAATATACAGGATGTACAGTGCCTTTTTTTTTTTTTCCTGAGGGCAAAAGAAACTAGCAAAAAAGAAGTGGTCATGTTTTGATACAAGCTGCATTCCCAGAATGGGTTTGTCAAGAGGGTGAAGAAGTCTGCAGTGAAAAGGGGAGGAAGTCGTAAAGCATGAAGTAGACAGGCTTCATAAAACAGTTGGGGGAAGCAAATGGAAATAAATTTGACTAAGAACTGGTAAGAAAAAAATACAGAGAGAAATACAGGGAGAAATATACTGAAAATCCAAATGGAGTACAGTGTTCTCCTTGTGTGCGGTCATAGTTACGGCGTCCTTGGAGGGCTGGGGGAAACACAAGTTCACAGTGGTGCAGCAGTGGACAAGCTGGTTCAGAAATCTTTTGGCAGCAGTTTGAAACCGGTGAGCAAAATGACAATCTGCACTTAGGTTATACTACGTGGGTGAGAAAGTAAATGTCATTTATGATTCACTGCTCAGCAAAATCCCTGGTGGAGTTGAAAGATCCCTCTGAAAATACCTTATAGGAAAAAAGAAAAGAAAAAGGATGGTAAATGAAAGATTTGTCTTCAAGCAGGAGAGACAAGATGTAGGTGCGATAGTGATCAGTTTGAATATCTCAGTACACCCACGAGTACTTACTTGTAATTTTTGTGCAACAGAGTGAGTGATGAAGACAAGAAGTTGAGTTGATGAACACTTGATAGAACAAAGTGTCTAAGATTGCATATAGGACAGACTGGTGGGTGTCAAATGAGCGTAGATACGTGGTGGAGTTATAAATGTGTCAAAAACAACATAGGGTCTTAAACTGGAAAGGCTGAAGAAAGTGGAAGGTAAAAAGGAAGCAAGTCTCTGGTTCTTGGCCAAACTAAAAGGAGATACTTGGAAAAGAACACCTGAGGTTTGGGAAATCTAATGAGACTTTCTTATAAGGGCAGAAAGAATATAAAAGAAATCATAAAAATGATGTGCACAGAGATTCTGTTGGCAAACCTCTCCCCAGCATTGTGTTCTCTATCTAGACCCTGATAATTTATCAGAGGTTGCTCAGAACTGGGCTCCCACTCCAGGTCATTCAGAGGCATCAAAAAGAAAACACGAAAGAACACTATGCAGGAAAAATATGCCCTTAAGCAGTAACAAATTATTGATGGTAAAATGCCTCCATATCTTACGGCTCCATTAAGGAGCTTTGGAACAAAGACTTCTTTAAGACCATTGCAGGAAAAGAACTGATGGCTGCTCTCTCTGTAAGTACAGGGATACAAACGCAGGCAGGAGTAACAGTACACAGAACTGTAATAGGGAGAGGCTTCTTGGAAGAGAAAAACCTGTAAGTTTATATGTCATAATGCTGAGTAGATTTTTGAACTCTAAGTGGAGGAACATATTGATGAGCCATCTCACAGCACTGTAGTAAACCCTGCAAAATCCAGTGCTGCTGGAAATTAGTCAGTGTACAAGATACAATAGCATATGGAACAGATGCTGGAGTTCTGCTACAAGAGGAATACTAATTCTGGATATGTGCCTTATCCAGATGTCCTTTCATAAAGCACAGAGTTGCAGTGATCGCCTTAGAAATCGTAGTAAATCCCCAAATAAAATAACACGCAGCAACAACACAAAATATGCTAGTGGCAAATTCGCGAGGCATGGTGGTTCTTTTACTCCACCTTTATGTGCACATAATTCTGTTGATCACTCTTTTTCTTTTGTCATGAGGGGAGATCGGGGCTTTAGCACTGCTAATATTTTCTAATTAATGAAAGCAGTCATATTTCACTCGCAATGCATTGTACAAGCCAGGTGAGGAAAGTGATCCTGCAGATCTGAGAAGGGTGAGTCTGTACAAAAGGGAGCCGTTGACTAATTCTACCTGCTAGTCCTGTCTCTTAGTGGGGACAAAACCCAGTATTTTGGGATCTGTGGTGGTTTGGAATATGGAGGTCCGTGGTTTTATTTTTGTGAAGTACATCCTTGTCAGCACTAGGAAAAGGTATCATGGCAGAAAATGAATCAGCTTATTTAACGACATGTAAGTTCACTGCTAAGGGCTGGGAGCCCTTACAGCTGTTAGACATGAAAATCCAATGGAGGCTCTATTTTTTTTAACTTCATACAGAAAGAATTGAGTTAAAAATAATAAAAAAATTAAGGAAAAAAAAAGAGATTTATTTGTGGTTTACATTTTTCACCATACGTTATGTAAGGCCATTGCACTTAAACATGATTTGTGAGCATATTATTGAGCAAAAAATATTCCTGGCAGGAGAAGAAAACTGATACTTTTCTATCATGTTCATTATTATTAATATACTAGTATATTTTCCAGTGTAATATGTTACCACTTTATGCGTGGTCTACCAGTGATGTAGTAGTTGAAAACTGAGATGTGATGAGGCAGTGGAGTAAGTCAAGTGAACTCAAACGAGTGTTGATCCACCTTAAAACAAGATAATTTTGTTCTGATTATCCTAAAAGAAATAAATGGGAATTTCCTGAATAAAAAGTTTATTTTTACAGAACCTATGTGTTTAACTTGAAGCTCTTGTTGGCAAATTCCCAGTCACATGAGTGCAGTGTGATTAAATCTTGGGCTCATTGTTACTATAGCTAACAGTGTTCGTTGTGATTTTATTTTATCTGATGATCCGACCATCATACATTTCACTGGGTGCTTGCTGTAGCTCGAGTGTAGCTGTGCTTATAGTTCAGGTGCTGTCTGCATGAACCGCTTGAAAACAGAAAGGGAAAAACAAGTCTGAGGCAGGTCACTAATTCTGTCAGTGCACTTGCAGGGATTCACACATTTGTGTGTAAAAACAGGCAGTAGATACAAAATGGTGTCCGTTAGCCAAGTACTTGTGGATGGAGGTGAACGCTCTCCTTTCTCCCTCATTCCTAAACTGCTGCAGAGCTTCTTCAGCACCAGGAGGAGGTAATAAAAGAAGGGGGAGAACCCTTGAAGCTGGAGTTGTGCAGATCATCCCACCTCTTATGTGTATGAGTGAGAGAGCACGACTCTGCGGTGCACTCAGTGCACGTGTCCCAGGATATGCGAAGACCAAGCTGCTCTGTGCTGTGCCTTCTCCAACAGCTTGTCTTTGGACAGGGTTTTGGGCATGGCGTGAAGCCCGGTTAGCTCTCTGCTGATCTCAGGAGTGAAACTGGATGCTTCTTTCTTGTCTGACAGTGCTGGCATGCCAATGTCTGCAGAGCTTCTTGATTGATCAGTCATGGCTAAATGAGTGTAGCAGTTCTTGGTGGCAGCGGTGGGTTTTGTGTGATGCATTTCTTCCCTTCAGATTTTAGAAACCATTTACTCGTGGAGGTGGGAATGAAGCAATTAATTTTGAGTCTTGTAAAGCTAAGAAAGAAGAGAACACTGATTTATGTCTATCCTTAGAAATCTTTCATCAGTACCTCTTTGTATTTCTTGATACCTGTCTAGGCAATGATTTTGGAGTAAATTGTGCATAGAAGCACCATTCTCTATTGCAGGATAAAAAAGTTTTGGTGTCCCTGGATTGAGAACAGCAGTTTGCTTTCTCTGTTGATTTTGTGCAGGCCATCTTCTGTTTAGTGAACTGTCTCACAAAACAAAAGTAACTACATGGGAGATGCCCACGTTTGGGAGTGATACTAGCTGGATATTTTGCTCTCTGAGCAGAGAGTTTATATACCCCATAGAGGAAATACCGTTTGAAACTGATGGCTTATAAAGGAAGGGTAGGGCTGTCCTGCTTATACAAGAAACTTTAATTTGCTGGAATAGAGGGATTTACTCACTTGGAGGACTGATGCTTCAAAATACTGGCATTTAATTTTTTGCCATTGTAATTAGTTTGAGCTGATGTATCTTGATCTGTGGCAGAGCCTCATTGCTGTAAGTGGTTGGGTTGCGAGGGTGATGCCAAAAAGTAAGGGAGGGGAGTAAATCTTATGGCTGGTATTGTGCAGAGTACCCTTTCTGTGGTCTAAGAGAGACAGCCTGGTGCTGTCTTAGCAAAATAATAAACTGATCTCATTAATTCCGTTCCATCACCACTGAGTTTTCCAGCATCAGGTAGATGTGTTTTTTTTTCTAAGGTAAAGAGCAACGCATCCACATATGTGCTGTCAAACAGTGTGTGAAAATGCAGCAGCAAAAGATGTCTGAAAAAGTATTGTGTTGATGCTTCTTATTCTCTTGGGAATAAATACTGAGGTAATCTTCAGGTAAAACAATTGAGTAGGAGAGGTGGTCCCAAGATCAGAAGGGGACTCTTAAGCCCTGGCCTGGCTGAGCTTTCAGGTGGAGCAGGAGACATGGCTTCGCACTGCGTAACACATGTTGGGATCTGATAAAACAGGATTCACATGGAGTTCCGTGGCAGCAGGTTACTCAGCTCATTTGATCATAATTCAAGCCATTTGTGTAACTAATGATGCTCTCAGATGTTTGGCAGAATAAACTAATCAGCCGTTTAACAGCAGCACAGCTTCTCTGTGGCTCATCGTGGACCCGAGGAATTCTCCTGCAGTCAGCGATGCAGCTCCTATCTCTGTGCATTTTCGTTAGCTGCGTGGTTCAGTAACCTTTCAGCAGACCTAGCTCTGTAACAAATAGTTGAGCAGGAAGAAAGAATGTGCTTGGGAAAAGGCAGTCTCGATCGGTTGCTGCACATCTGGTTTAATGTCTTTACAGTGAGGCAGTGTACCAAGTCAGCATGTGTTCTGCTAATTCTGAAACAGTGTGAATCAAATAGGCTCATGGATGAATGACCTGGTATGTAGTTTGCAGGTTTTGTGAGTCTCTCATGCTAATCTAAGGCCACTCCAGGTTAAATAATCACACATAACTTGCCTGAAAGATGAACCTGATGATACAGTCACAGTAGCTGGTTTCCAGCTTTTGTATTTCAATCTCTATTTTTTTTTTCCTTAAGGGAAGACTGATGAGACCTACTGGCCCTTAATAGCGTGGTATTATAGCCCAGATCCTTAGCTGTTATTAATAGGTGCAGTTCTGTGGATGTCAGTGCAGCTGCTTCTAGTTCATACTTGTAAGGAATATTGTTGCCTGATGCATTTAGAAACCCGATTTCTTGATTTATTTAGAGAAGAGCTAAGTCTGATAAATGTTTTTTCTCTCTCTAAAGGTGGAAAACCACCCATTGCTATAAAGGGCACAATCCTACCCGTAAGCCTGGCTCTTATGAAGGAGTGTTTTGTTCTGTTACATCCACTTTATAGGTCACTGAAAATAGTATTTACAATGAAGGTACTGGGTTCCTGCCTAGTTCCACAACTGCAAAACTATCATATGAATGTTATTCAAACAGGCATTTAACACACAATTCTAACAATGTACTACTTTGTCCCTGGAATAAAAACCACAGGTACAGTTAATGACAACTTTTGATGAGAGCAAGATTGCTTTAAAGAAAAGGAATTAGGTAGATTAGCTAGATGACTAATTCACCATGGAAGCAAATTTGTCCTTTTATGGGATAATAAGGTTCCTTAGTTTCATGTTTCAAAAGCTTCATTTATGTTTCAACACAATATAATTGCATGAAAAGAGGAATGTGTTTCCAATAGAATTAAAATCCTTAAAGGTGTCTTTATAACTGGTGTTTATGCTGTAAACAGAGGGTAGGATGATTTTATTTGGCCTCTGATACACTTACGGAGAAATAGCTGCCTCCAGAACCCCGCGTGTAGTTTGCATACTAATCATTTTTGTAATTGATCTTTTCAGCTTTTTTCATGCGCTGTGGAAGGTTGTCAGATGCTTCTTTGAAGTTAACTAATGATCATGCGAGCAAAGAATCTGCAGTGGGAGCCAGGTCTCTCTGGTGTTGTAGCAGCACAGCTTCCACATGCTGGCGCTCTTCCGTTACCTTGTGTGATGTCTTTCAGGTAAGCGTGCAGGTAGGAAGCTTTCATTGGCATACATATCTAAGGGGGCAGGCCAGCACAATTTATAACTCCCAAAATGGAGGGGAAAAAAAATGCTCTTCTTGCTCTTCTGTGTCAAAAGCTGGCATATTTACCATGCAGAATAAAGCTACGTGATTAACTCTACATACTTTGCACTGTGACTTAGAAAGTCTGAAACTGGTCACAGCCTCCTCATTCTTGCTTGAAGATTCACATCCCTGTAGATTGAAAGGTGCGTACAGGAGCCGCTGGGCTGGCATCTCTGGGAATCTTTCTGTTGACATGGCTGGAGTTCTGGGTGGCCTCCTTGAATCAGTCTGTAGCCAGATAGTTGCATAGGGAGTCTTTTTACTGTTTCTCCTGTCCCCGCACGCTGACAGTGTATGTCTCTAATAAAACACTCATACGCCATCTTTTGAATAGATCACTCTGTCTTACTTTATTTCTTCTTTATTTTTCCTTTTTCTTTTCTCTTGCTCTGTTCTCTTCTGTTGTCTGTAAGTACTACAGCAGAGTGCTTTTCTGTGCTCTAGTCACTCCTAACCCATAAAATAAACTACTTTTAAAAGGGCGGGGAAGGAACAATAATAAATGGTCTAATAAAAGGTACTGTGTCTCCCTACAAGCCTTCCTTCACTTCAAAACAACACAGCGGTGTGATAAAATAAACTGCTATTGCCATATGTTTTGCTGAAGAGTCCTCCCTCTTTCCCAAGAGGTGACACAGTTACGGTAGTTTTGAATTTGGTATTACTGAAGACTGACCTTTAGAGCTCTTAGTTTGGAAAATGATCATTCTGGGATGTTCCTGTAAGTATTTTCTACTCACAGCCAGCTCAACTTGAGCAAGAAAGGAGTGAATATATATTTTGTTATTTACTCACATCATCACCAGAACACTGTTGTGATCTTGCTTGCTTTTCCCAGGTCCCTTATTCATCTGGAATAGATCTTGCAGAGGCAGAAAAAGGCTGTGGGAGGACATTTGAGAGGAAAATGGGCTGTGTGGTTTCCCCATCACTCTTGCTATTAAGCTGAAACTGTGTCCACATCTGGCTCATACTTAACATGCCACTGCCACCACGTGAGAGTAGCACCTTTATGGCAGGCGATTTGGGTTCTAGAGACAGCTTGGAATAACATTTTTTTTTTTCTTTCTAAGAATATACTTCAGGGAGAGAAAACACTGATTTTGGTTCTTTATTTTTAGTTGTAACAGATAAGTCTGTGTATCAATCACAGCATGAACAAGGCTTACAATGTTAGTATCCGTTAACGAGCCAAGGTAAACTCTATGCATTTGTCAGTTGGTGTTTATCTAGCCTTGCTAACATATACTGAATTCCTGCTTTCTAGGACTTGGCTGTGTCTCAGTTTTGATGTATCAAATAACACTATATTAGAAGAATGTTTTCAGAGGGAATACTTGCCAAATCAGTAAGTTAACCTAGAAATCTTGGTTACTTTTAATGGTAATTCATCCTTATATATATTTGGCTACCACTGAAGCTTGATGAAAACATGAGGAAGCTCTCTAGATTATAATCTCCTCTAGAGTTTGCCTGCTCTACTGAAGTGACAGTAGGGTGTCTTTATGTGGACGCTAATCTAGGCATTAGCATATCAGCTCCATACTGCCTGCTAATACCACACTTTTATTAGCTGTCACCAAGCTGAAACAAACCCCAGAAGTCTGTAGTATGGGGTAACTCTGCTTGTGATGCTCGGGGCCTGATTTTCCAAGGACCTCCATACTTACTGTCAGTGATGAGCTGCTGGGAAGTTTCAACCTGCCGGCTGGTGTTCTGGGTTCTCTCTTTTCTGCACTGATTAGGTAAATGTGCTGGTAGGGTGTATGGGAAACAAAATCCTTGTATAGTAAAGCATCCCAGTGGAAAAAGGGTTACATTTTGTAATGCTGTGAAGCCTTGAGTCTTTAAAAAGGTTTTGTAATGCTAGGGGAAGGATTTAAATTGTAGAGTAACCTTATTTTTAACAGCCATTTACATGCTGCTGTTTGCTTCTCACAGATTTTTGGTTTTGTTACTGGCATTTTGGCCTGGGGAGCATCACCTCTGGCAATGGAGCTGTCCTACAGTAGTGTCTTCTGAAAACTCATAGATGTCTAAGCTTAAAATACTCATCTTTTTTTTTTTCTTTTTCCATCTGCAAATCTGAAAGGAAGACTTTTTCTTAGGAAATGGGCTTTTCCAGGGCAGCATTTTATCTATTCTTCAACTGCTCCTACTAATTTCCTGCCTTACTCAATTGCACTGCCTTAACTCTTAATAGTAGATTTGAAGCTGCACAAGCCTCTGGCATCAATGGAATAAGTTTCTAAAAAGTCATATTGCATCAGAATAGCTTTTCCCAAAAAGGAATGAGAAAAATCTGTTCTCACGTAAGAAAGAAACAAACAAAACTTGCATGGATCTTTGCTGAATTGACTGCATCCATCTTTAAAGCTGTCAGATATTTACAAGATGGTCTGTCATACCCAATCTGAACTATTTTCACAGCAAGTAGATCAAACTTTACTTTCAAATGTAGAATATAAACGTATGAGGTGGGCTGGAATAAAACCATCTGGATTTGGAACAGACATGGGTCAGCAAAAATACAGGACTTTCTTCCTTCTCACTATTGTAGGCCAGTTTCTTTCTTCTGCTTGCTTTTTCTCTCCTTACATAGTACATTTGTTCCTATCTACAGGGATTTTCTTCCTCTCTGCTGCGGGATGCTGCTGACACTGGCCTGTAGCTTGTGGGGGTTCTGGGCTCTTCTGGCACCATTCACTGAGATAAAAAGCGACAGCCTGGCAGCCCCTGGTGCACTCCAGAGCTTTCAGCCTGCAGCACAGGGCAGTATATCAAACACCAGCAGGCCAGCCCCTTTTTGTTGCATTAGCCAGTCAAGCATTTTGTGCTGCTGAATGTCATCTTATTTAACATTTTGTTAAACAACTTCTAAAGGTCTTAACAATATGACAGATGGTCCATTGAATGGATGCTTTAATGGCTGAGCATTAGTTTGCTTTGGTTTGATAGTGTTTATTGTTAGTTAAGTACTGTTTAAATAAATCAATCTTCCCCCTCTCTCTTTTGCAATGCAGACAGAGTCAAGAGAGAGTTTTATTCTTCTCGTGTTGGGTGTGTGTTTCAGTCTGTCATGCAGACAAGATATATGTTGGTCTCAGTTCCAGTCAATCTCTGCCTCATAGGATACAACTCCAAGGTCTGGATCATGTCTGTGAAGGTGAAGGATTCTGTGTAGTGGATATTAGGGCTAATACAAACACGATCTATGACAAAGTATAATTTGGAGTTGCATTTTTTTCCAACCTTCTTTCAAGTTACAACCTTTGTTGCAATCTGACCCATCTCTGACTTTATTTTCCTTAACCCCTTAAGCCTGTCTGCTCTTAAAAGTTGAGCCCATGTGAAGGAAGGAACCTTATTCCTTCCAAAGGTGAGAAAACCAAATAAAGCATTTGCTTGCAGGCTGTCCCTTCAGTAGACGCAGAGAAGTCACTTTCCTGCAAGAAGCCAACAGCTGCCTCAAGTCTCCACGTCTGTGCAGGCCCACTTGACAGGTCAGTACACAACCTGCCTGCAAGGCAGCTGTGTGCACAGACAGTTCGGGTGGCAGGCACAGCACGCTATATTTGCAGTGAGTCTAGAGACTGCTTTCAGGTATGGTCACTGACTTTGGCTACCATGATATTCAAGGTTGCTTGCTTTCGGTGAGCACTGGATTGCTGGAATTAAAAGTTACAGTATCTATTAGATTTCAAGAATTTGTTATAGGTAGGGCAGCCCATTGAATTGTAACCCTGTGTTCTGAGGACTTAAAAACACTGTGAGGTGCTGTAGCAGCCTTTTCCTCCAGGAAGCAATGAAGGGTTCATCTTTCCCTGGGGGTTCATCTTCCTTGCCTCTCATAAGCACACTGGTGAACCATAAACATAAATCTGTGTGCATGCCTCTCCTAAATGTTGTGGGCAAGGCAGGGAAAGGACTTCTTGGCAGTGTGAAGGTTTTGCTTTATCTGAGGGGACCAGTGCTGTGATGGGGTGAAGCTGTGAATAAAATCTTTGGAAAGTCAAAGAGAAGCCACCCCTTCCCTGCTGCAGGTGGAAGATTGGTGTGGGGAGGATTAGCGTTTCTTCCTGGAAATAGCTGCCATCCCCATAGCTTCTCTCACAGCATCAGTGGAGCCCAGCTTGGGGCCCTAGGTTCTGGTGTGGGCATGCTTGGCTGCAGAGCTCCAGCTCCTTTGCAGCTGGCAGAAGTCTGATGCAATAGTCAAAGTTGCTGACTTTGCCTTTGCAAGAAGCCTGCACTAGCAGTAGAAGTTTTCAAGCCATTGAGAGGAATCACTGAGGTAGGAAATGTAAACACTGTGCCTCCTCCTTTTTCTGACAGCACACATTAATGCCAAGTACCTGTCAGCGTTAGTGCTTGGCTCAAGTAAAGTTATCAGCAGTCTGTTTCCAGAATCTAGAAACTGGATACAAGATCTGAATCCGAGTCATAGATGTAGTGTGGCTATTGGTATTTGGCTTGTTTCGGGCTTCCGAGGAGTACTTAACTGACTATGGTATTCCAAAGTATGGAAAGACTAATTTTTCTCGAGGCAACTGTGAATTTATGTCCTTGATCAAATTTTTGGCCTGTGGTGGTTGTTACAGATCCAGTTTGAACAGTAGCAGGGAATTACCTCTGGTGTCTTGACCTAATTTTGCTTCTGGTAAACAGTTTGCCAGTCTCTCATTCCTTCTGCTGTCTCCACTGACAAAGCTATTCTTCCTTTCCCTTCCCAGTGAAGCCTTTTCATGGATTGTCATTAGTGCACAGGTAGTCAGATTTATTAAATTCTGACCATGTCTTTGTTTCATGGTGAAATGTCAGGATATGACTTAATACTGCTCAGACTGTAAGATCCTTAGGGGCTGGGGCTGCTCTTTAGTTTCTACAAACCTCAGTTTGGTACCCTGAAAGCACGGGCACAAGCCGCAATAATTGCTATGTATAGTATTTCTCTTTAAAGACCTAGAAATTGCTAAGATGAAATTTTTTTCTTTTGATGATCAGTGATGTTAAGTGCTGGGTGCAGGCCCTCATCCATGCTTAAGGTGACTTCCAAAAGTATTTTGTAGAAGGTCCTTTAGCTGCTCCTTTGAGCCAGGGACACGAGAAAAAAACAGTGGAAGCAGGGCCTTAAAATAGAAGAACTAATCTGAATTTACTATTATTATGTTCCATAGTGGATATCTGTACTAACTCATGCTAAATACTGACTTTGTTTTCTTATATATGATACATACGCAACTGGGGAAGAAAATACAGTTCTGTCTGAGACAGTGGCCCAACTGTGGGCAAGCAGCATCAGTTCCTCATTGGGCAAACGGGAGCCATTTCACTTGCTCAGTCTGTGAGGCAGGATCTGTGCCCTATTAGGCCCCTATACCATTTGTGACTTAATAGTGTCGTGGTCTCACTCTAACCATGTAGGCATTTCTGAGAGACAAGCAGCAGTAACGCATTTGTTCTGATTGATTTGCAGACTGACTTTTTTTTTTTTTTGGAAGTAACTCCATCCCCCAAACTTTCAAAACACTGATCCGAAATAACAAAGTGTTACAGATGAGGTCTTCTGATTATTGCCCTTTAAAGCTTTTTTCACATGGCCAGGCTTCACAAAAACCTATTTTACTCAAAGAAATTAGGTTTCTGGTTAGCAGGAGCCCTAAATAGACATGAATTACAGGAACGTCCTTTGAAACCCCACGCAGTACTTGTTTCATTAAATCCCATGAAGCGACCTTAATTTAGTGGAACACTGGATAGGTTGTTCTTTTAACCTATTAGCACTTTGGCCAGTCCCATAAACCATATTCATGGATGATTCCATCAAGAAGGACAACAGTGGGATTAATATTATTTCAGGATACAGTAAATGCCACAATGATGAAGCTGTTTAAGATCTGGTGCTCACTGTGTCACACTGAATGCATTGACATTTACTCTGCTATCACTTCATTTCCAATATTCCTTCCAAATCAGCCGATGCTAATGTTTCAGCGTGTGTGCAGAATACAATTCCATCAGCGCTAGGGACGAGGAGAAATGAGCTTAAAGCAAGTACCTTCTC
The DNA here is from genome assembly GCF_964034855.1 of Anser brachyrhynchus. Classification (NCBI taxonomy): domain Eukaryota; kingdom Metazoa; phylum Chordata; class Aves; order Anseriformes; family Anatidae; genus Anser; species Anser brachyrhynchus. The sequence goes on along the minus strand of NC_137696.1, from coordinate 2,368,658 downwards.
CCACATTCCATCAGCCCTCTCCCTCCCCATGCCTACCCCAGCTTGGCAAATGGCATATCCATTGCAACTTTGTCCATACCTAAGAAAAAGCACACAGGTGGAAGTGTGAAAAATCAGGGCTTTGTGTTATGTGAGAGTCTGAGCACGAGGCAGCCACTTGTGGTGTGATCAGATGTGCGTGCTTGTGCACTTACACGTTTCTTGTCTCAAGTGTACAGTGGGAGAGCCCATTTGCTCACGGTGTTAGAAGTAGGAGCACAGAGGGAGCGTGACAAAGATCCAGCTGTTTTCACAGAACAAGGATGCCACCCGCCACCCAGCTTTGCCTGTTACAGTGGTGCTGCTGTCTGTAAAGACAATGGGCTCTTGCCATATACGGACCCCTTCAACACTGTACTTGAACACTTGAACAAGAAGACTTTAATGTCTTTCCTCCCCATCACCTCTGGAGAGGCAGCTCAGTGCATTATCTCCTTTTGTGGGATGAGGACTCAAAGGAGATTTCAGCTGTAATTCAGCAAAGAGAAATACATTTTTCCAGAGAAATTTAAGCGGGAGCCAAACTGCTCTGACTCAGTCTGTGTAGGAGCCCCTCTGTTGAAAAAAGGATCGCAAATTGCCTTGCTGATGTTCACGCAGCAAACCAGCTGCAGAACAGGGTTTTGCATGCAAGTTTCCCTAGTATTTGTCTACTCAAGTGGCATTTCTTCATGTGGCTGAGAGGTAGTAAGAGGAGCTAGGGGAGAGCTGGGCATGGTGCTTGGCTGATACGGATGTGCTGTCGTCAGCCATGCTGTGTGGCATCAGCCAGGCTCCTTAGGTTCATCTGTCATATTCAGTTGCAGTGTGGGGGAGAAGCTTACACAGCTGGCTTCATTAATCACCACTACTGCAGCAAACTGGGGGAAGCAAGAAAGGTCTGGGACCTCTGCGAGCCACCACAGTAGAGGTGGTACAAACTGAGATTGTTGCAGCTTCTCCTGAACCAACTCATGGGTAAAAAAAACAATAAGAGCATTTAAAACTAAAACCACCTCTGGCACAAGACGTTCCTGAGCTGAAAATTTCTGGAGGCTGGGAGAATGCGGTAGGGAAGTATTTATGTGTGGGCCTCATTTTTATGTTCTTCGGGGGGCTTTCTCTGCTGGCCACTAGTGGAGATGGGTAGGAGGCAGTTACTTGCTCTGACTTGGTGTGATCATTCTTGTACTAATGGATGGTCAAATAAACTCCTCCAGGGAGGAAAACTAGCATTATGAGCACAGAACAGGGAGCTAGGGAGAATTAGGCAGCAGTTGGAGACTTGGGACTTGTTGGAATTTTATGAGGACTTACCTTAAGTGGGTCTGCCTGGATTTGCATATACATGATTGTAAACTAAGTAGCAGTGAAAGACCAAGATTGCTTTCTCACTTTTTCTCCTTCCCTAGCAATCCTGCCCTGAGCTTTGCAGAGGCTGCGGTGTTCTGGATCAGTAGGGAGGTGGTGAGTGCCCCTTTACATAGATCATAAAAATATTCACTAATACAGAGCAATGCTGTGCACAAAAGAGGAGGCCCCAGCTTTGGGATTTTAAACGTCAGAGGCTTGTTTCTGCTGTTGAGTTAAATCTCAACTGCAAAGTCAAAAACGGAGAAAAATAAATGCAGAAATTTCCATGAAATCATGTTGGGCTGTTCTGGGGAATTTAAGTAGAAGCCAGAACTGCCTTTTGAAAGAATCCAAGTGGTTTTCACCTGCTTGGAAATTATAGGCAGAAAGTACAGAATACGGAAAAAGAGCTGTGTAGTCTGTTTGGTCTAGGTTAGGCAAGTAGGGCAAGTTGAGGAAGTACAATGCTTGTACTTGCCTGAATAGGAAGTGTGTTGGAATGAGCTCTGCATAAGTAGGAAATGTGCTGAAATGAGCTCTGCATGGTGGAAATGAACTTACCTATCTGGGCAATCTTTATTTTGACTGATTCTTTTTACTGGTTAATTTTCATTATTCAGTACTTGCAGTTATAGCAAGTATCAACCTCCTTGTTTGTCTGCTTGGGAGGCTAGATTAAGTTGTCTTTGACAGTTTTCCTGTGAATATTTTCTAGACATTTAAAAGCAGATACGTCTTACTCATATTGCATTACTCCTCTGGTTTTACTGGAATGGTGTTGGATCAGGTTAGGTAACTATCTGAGCTGAAAAGACAAAAGATTGTCAAGGATGGTTTAAATGTATTTTTGTCATATTTCAAGTCACAGGCATGGACTAACTCTTTTCTTTAGCATTACATTCCTGTAATTTTATGAAGTAAAACGTGCTAGAGAACTTCTTGCTAAACCCACAGGTCGCTACTGTGCCTTGTTGCAGCCCCTAGCAAATGTGTTTAGCTCTGAAAGTTTGCTGACGGTAAGGGGAAGAAGCTTGCTGTGTCAGCTACCAGGCCCTAAGCAGCTCTGACCTGGCCTCAGTTTTGGTATAAACCTGTCTGTCAGTCTTTTTAGGACTGAAATTTACCATTGAAGTATATTGAAATGGAAATACATCGGGCTTCAGTATTTTGGCAAGGGTTTTTCCCCTTTCCTTTTCATAAAGGAAGATTATTCAGCTAACGAATGAAAGTGAGTATTTCAGTAGTTAGATTTCAGAGTCTATGTAAACAGAAAGCAATTTCAATTTGAAGTCCATTTTACCTAGGGCTTTTGAATCCCTGTAAACTTTCTCTCTGTTACTGTTGAGCTACACTGTTTGCAATACAGGCCTTCGAAACTGCGTTACAATTGTTTTGGGAGGGAAGCTGGTGTTTAATTTTCTTCTTGTGGCAGGAGCCTGGAAGAAGATTTAAGTGGGGGAGTCTTGAAGAAAGGGCATTTCAGGCCTAGGTCCTGGAGAGAAGCCAGCAGATAGATAAGGTGGCCTCTCTTTACCCTCTTGTCTGTGATTCTCTGCTTGTACTAAGTTTCGGGCTCTCGTTGCAGGATACCAGCACTTCTAAGCTATTGTTAAGCTGGAAGTGGAAACATGATGCTTCTGTAAAGCTGTGTCTCTGTCCCATTCTGCAGGGATTTGGGTGCTGAAAGATGGCACGCTCATATTTTAAGCAATGTGATTTCAATACAGAGAAATCATGTTGGACTTCATGAAAACTACTTCCCTGCAGTAGATTCATAGCTTTTACTGGTGCAAGCATGTGAATGCTTCAAAACAAAAATATACTTGGATAAAATGGTTTGCCTCATCGGTATTTCTTGTTAGGAATTCTCAGGAATATCCCAGCTGTAAATGCTGACAGGTTTAATCCTTCTTGTTTTACAGTAGCAGGCGAAATGGTTGTAGTTGTGACAAACAACAGAGGCCTCATCATATGACTGGAAGTCAGGTGGATGCAGGGGACTTTTAATAAACTTGGTCCTGGCAGGGAAGTCTGCCTGTGGCTTTGGGCCCTCTACTTAATCCCTCTGACTCAGTTTCCTCATCTGTAAGGCAAACCTCAGAATACCCTCAGTGAATGCCCCTAGCAAAACCAAGAGTTACTCACAGTTACTTCCTTGTTTAAATACAGGAAGATGGTCAGATTTTTTAAACCATAAGCATGTTGTCGCTTTTTCCAACTTTTTCAAGGCACTGGAGAATAGACAGAGCATCTCATGCATTTATTTGGTTTGGTACGTTGGATACTTCTGATTTTTAAGCTGCTTTCAGCTTATAATGAACGTTCTTTCTGATAAAAGGACGTGGACCATCCCAAACATAACCACTTTTCCTTGAGGCTTAATGTGCCTTGTTAAAATTCCTCTCCTAGACTCCATTTTCTTGTTCCAGTGTAGGGACTGTCCATGTAGCTGTGGCTGAGTTTTTCAAAAAGCATAAAAGGGGTGCTTTAGTGCTGAATTCCTGTGGGACTTGGTGGTGATCTTCAGACTCCCCTGAAAATCTTAGGCTAAGGTTCCAGCTCAGGAAACAAAACCACAAAAGCCACGTTGCCATTATGTGGCAGGACAGTGCAGGGGGGTTCTCTCTGCTGGGTAACTCAGGCCTGATTTCCTGCTGACAGGGGTCTGTTTACACATGCTGCTCCTCTGCTACAGGCCTGGCCAGGTAATCTGCACTCTCTGCAGAGATAAAAATCTGCACTGAGAGTTCAAAGAGCTGATTTTTCAAACCTTCTGCCTTTCCCAGCACATTTAGCACTGAAAGCTCTGCTGTGTCCGTGGCTGTATAAGGCTTTCACCCTTACCAACACTGTTTTTCAGTGATTTTGATTTAGTGCCACATGAAAAGATCCAGGTTTTCTCAATCACCTCCCATATTTTCTGTGCTACCATCTCAGCTTCGAATTATTTAATCTGAACAGTTTGCTAGATGCTTGATAATAACGTGTTGTAGAAACTTTGCCGAATTTGATGGGAAAAGGATCATGCTTATAGAGGTACCCAACATTTGTTGTTAAAATGGAAGGAGTAAGTTTTCTAGGTGCCAAACAGTCAACACTTTGTGTCGTCAGCATGGGACGCCGGTTGCACATGCTCAGTGTGTAATGACAAATTTTCAATACCTTATCTCAATAAAACTCTAAAAATTAAAGAATGGTTTCATCTTGAGGGGATGACCCTGGAGAGAACAACTTGCACCTTTGAAAAAAGTTACATCGTACTGGTTTAAATGAATCATGAAAATGTGACCACTTTGTGAATACATACTGTAAATAATTTAGTGGCTTCTTTTAGTTGGGTATTGTGAAGTGATATTGTATTGCACTACCATACCATTAGATTCCTTGGTGATGCATTCATTCCAAACTGAGGTTAAGACAGCCTTTTTATAAAATAAACAGTAACTTAGTAAGTTGGAAGTGTCAGGAAAATTTGGTGGGGAAAAGAGAAGTCATTTTTTAAAAAGTCTGTAAGTCCCTACGTGGGTGTTAGCATCTAACATTAGTTCTTTCCTTTAAGTGCCTGAGTCACACAGCCCTGTCAAATGACTCCGTGGGCACTCTAACACAGAGGTGCTGAAAAATAGTTTGCAATCAAAACAAAAGTCTTTGGTGTCTTTTCAAGAGCTTGAAAGGCAGCCAGGGACTTTTCAGCAAAGCCACATGTTACTGTATTAACACCAGACAAATAATCATGTTGATTACAGCAGGGAACTCTGTACAGGGCGTGCTCCAGAGGGCATCTCTTTCCAACATGGTTGTTAAACACCTTGCAAAGTCAACGCACTTTCTTCTCTGGGAATATATCCACTCCTATTCATTTTTGCTGATTTCTACTTGATACATTGTCCTTTCTTCTCTGTGGCTAGCTTAAACTTTACTTTGCATGAGATCATTGGTTCATGCCAGCTGTTCACAGAACTACACTGAACATTTGGTGGTAGCTGTGCTTGTCTGCCTCCTCACCAACACGCTTTCTTCACAAATTGTAGAACAACACTGGAAAGCTAGGGGGGAAGTGGAAGAATGAAAGTGATCGGATTGCAGCTTGGCACCACTGTAAAGTACAGCACATTGCATGTGTCCCTTCCGAAAGGTGAGATGCGTCTATGCTACCTCTGTCTTAAGGCAAAAGAGAGAGGGGAGATGCTGCATTGGGTAGCAATGTGCATTTGGGCAGAGGAGCTCCAAGCTCTTACTCTGGAATCAGTCCCCTTGTTTGTTGAGAGCAATGGAGAGCTTCCTGCTGGCTTTGCTGGGCTTGTGTTCAAAGTACTCACAATGCATTGAGTCCACAATGAGAAAAAATTGAGCCTTCTGCATGAACCCAACCTATGTTTTCCAGTTATTTTGTTACCAGTGCGTAGATATTGCTATTTTGGCTTAGCTCTTGGAAATTTGGGGCTTCTAAGGCTTGGCTCTGATTGTTGTGGAGATTCTTACTACAAGTAGGAATGGCTTCAAAGATCATCTGGGCTGGCCTTTTTAACATTGTCAAAGCAAGTGTCTAATTTTCAAGAGGTCAACTGACCCTCACGTCTCCCTCCTGCTAACCAGTAGCTCAGCTGACAGCTGTGGGTGTCTTTCTTGTTTCAAACTGCACTCCACCAAAGTCAGTCCAGGCAGATGTTTTGCTGGTTACATCACATTTAGCTGCAGAGGTGCACGGTGAGGCTCTTTCCATTAGAAAGGGAATGCTTTCTATGATTCTATGAATGATTTCTATGATTTCTATGAATGATCCTCCCCCTCTACTCTGCCCTGGTCAGGCCTCACCTGGAGCACTGTGTCCAGTTCTGGGCTCCCCGGTACAAAAAAGACAGGGATCTCCTGGAGAGAGTCCAGGGGAGGGCCACAAAGATGATATGGGGCCTGGAGCATCTTCCCTGTGAGGAACGGCTGAGAGACCTGGGTCTGCTCAGCCTGGATAAGAGAAGACTGAGAGGGGATCTTATCAATGTGTATAAATACCTGAGGTGTGGGAGACAGAGGGATTTGGCCAACCTCTTCTCAGTGGTTTGTGGGGACAGGACAAGGGGCAATGGCCACAAGATGGAGCACAGGAAGTTCCGCACCAACATGTGAAAGAACCTCTTCACGGTGAGGGTGTCGGAGCACTGGAACAGGCTGCCCAGGGAGGTTGTGGAGTCTCCCTCTCTGGAGATATTCAAGGCCCGTCTGGACGCCTACCTGGGCAGCCTGCTCTAAGGAGCCTGCTTTGGCAGGGGGGTTGGACCCGATAATCTTTCAAGGTCCCTTCCAACCCCTTCGATTCTGTGATTCTGTAATGCTTTATTTTACAACTTAGAAGAAACAGGATAATTTCCTGCGTGAGGATTAATGGGTCTGTCAAGATCCATAATCAGTGGCTTAGCAGAGCTGACACATGAAAGGACCGCAGTGGTATGTGAACCACCTTCGGGCTTGAAACTGTTTCTGTAGTTCAGTCCCAGAGAGCTGGAATGAACATGAACTCAGAATTCAATTACGTCTTTATCAGCCCCAGTAGAGATCCATCTGTATGCCAGGAGACACCATTACTAAGCAAGAACGTAATGCTGCTCTTGTAGGGACCCCATATTAAGACACACTTGTCCTCCAAAGCCTGCGTGTTTGGCTGGAAGATTTCAAAGATTTTTGTCTACCTGGTGACAGACCTGTAGTTCTCAGCAGTATGTTGCATAAGCATTTTAAAAGCTCTTTCTGTACTTTCTAGGGACGTGGGGACAAATCCTGGTCCCATGTGAAGTGATGAAAGAAGCTTTTCCTCCTTAGCAGAGTGGAAGCATGCCTTGGGGAATCTGGGGGGTGAAAGGGCAAAGGGTAGAGCAGGATAGATATTTGTGAGGTCTTTATTTTTTAGAAGGCAGTTTTATCCTCTTGGGTTAGAGATTTTGACAAATCTTTATTCGGGCAAGAGTTTCTATTTATCAGTCTTTTTATGGAGGAGAAAAAAAAATGAAGAAAAATGATCTACAGATAGCTAATAGTTTTTTTTTTTTTTTTTTTTCTGCAATGACCATGTGTCTTTCAGTCTACCAGCTGGGGGAAAAGCAGTAGACTACCTTTATAGCATTGTAGAAGAATAATATCGACCATGCTGTGCTTTTGGCTACAGCATGTAGCGAGCAGAGATGGTGGTGGTTAATTTTGTGACTATAACTCTTTGAAAGGCTGCAGGGAATGGAGGGGTGACCTTCTGAATTTCACGAGACACAGCCCTAGAACTGTTGTATCTCTGATTTTTTCAATACGGTATCTCTGACTTTTTCAGTATAGTAAGCAGACGCAAAAGCCTTTCAGTGGAGTCTTCTACATATCTTGAATGTTTAATCATATTTCATTTTAACAGTCTCCTTCCTCTGTTTCCTTTGCTAGGTAGATTTCCTCTTGTGCACTCTTTTGTGGCTCCCATGGCTGGATGAAAGCCCAGCCGGCTTGTCTGTGGTGGGAGACTTGCAAGGGAAACTAGTAAGCCAGTGGTTTGTATAGCCAAACTCCAGTCTGGGTTTGCTTTTCCCAGTGACAGTAAGGAGCCAAAGGGCACCGGCATGCTGAAACGCTCTGGGGCTGGTTGTTCAGTGTAGCATGTGATTCACCCTGTCAGCCCCGGTGGTTCACGTCCCATCCCTTGGCTGTAGGTAGCTCCTCAGTTTTCAGTAGGATCACCCATAGCATTCATCAGGACCTCTAAAAGTTGTTGTTAAGCATTTGCCCACAGGCATTTCAAATGAAACTGCAGCCCAGCTGTACAGGTTTGCAATTCCCTGAGATGGGCTAGTGAATCTGAAAGGTGCTGCCTTGGATCTATTTTTCTTTTGGCTCTCCTTTCACCCTGAGTTTTATTTGTATTTCCCCTTGTGGTGCTGACAGGATAATAATATTGTAACATTGTCACATCTGGTTAGGGAGAGGGGCAGGAGGAGGAGGAAATGAGGAACTCTCTTCTGAACTAACCTCAACTCTGCTCTATAAACAAATGAACACAGGAAACTCTGCAGTGAGTGGGCCACAGCCTCCCTCCCTTCTGCAGGGGGATGTCTTGCATGTTTTGTGCACCCAGTGCTCTCATTAACTTCAATGAGCTCCAGAGAGCCTGGCATATGAAGATCCAGAAAATCATTGCTAATGCAATCTTTCATCTGCTGTCTCCTTTGCCCTGAAGTCAGTGGGGGACTTGGATGCGCGGGGATGCCTGTTTGTATCTGAGCACTGGGGTGTTTCCCTTCTGTAATCTCTCGGGTCTCTCATTTGTACCCTGACAAGGGCAGGCTCCCAGGGGTTTACTAGAGGATCTGCAGGACTGGAGTTCTCAGCAAAAAATAAGTAAGATGAGACAGTGTTTAAAAAAAAACGCATATTTTTTTTTAATGAAGAAGAAATCTCTCTGTGAACACGAGAGCATTCTTGAAAGTTTGCTGTTGACTTAGATGAGATCACTAATTATTATTTGCTTAAGTCAACTTTGAAAATAAGATGGAAGTTTCCAAACTGCCAAAATGAAGCCTAAAGTTTTGCCATAGGTGCCTAAGCATGGTAAAATGGGATACCTTTTCTGCTTTCGAAGCTGCAAAAATATATCAGAGTAATTATTTTTTTTTTTATTTCTGACAACAAAAAGGATTTTTGAAAAATCAAAACCCTCTTTTCCTACTCTTTGCCATTCTTGGGACTTAATAAAATCCCCTGGTGCCTGCTCATATGACCCTTTTTGCTCAGGAGTTTGGTAAAACCCTTCTGTGAAGCGCAATATGATTCCAAGCCTATTTTTGGCCCTGTTAATCTTGAAAACGCGGCTTCACGACACGGAGCCTGAGCGGGCTCGCCAGCTCTGTGCTTCTGCTGGCAGCTTGAGTTCAGTCCCTCTGTGCTCTGTTGCCAGGCAGCCATTTAGTCAGGTAGAAGTTCAGGCTGTGTGATGTTAGCAAGCAAGTTTCCCTATCTGAGAACCTCTTCGTCTTCTTGATGGATTTTTGTGACTGTGTTCATATTAAGCATGAGTGCAGCAGATACGGTCTTATTTTTTCCCTCTTATCCCCCCCGCCTCCAGCCCCTCTTCTGCTGTGGTTGGGAACCCCTTTATGGCAGCTTCTTTGTCTTTGCAGATGTAGCATGGTTGTGCAGTAAGATGAAATGCCTCTGCTGTCAGGGAGCCAGCCCAGCTGGGTGGGATCAGGTTACTGATGGCATGAAAATGCTCTGCTTATATCATAGTCAGGCTGAAGAATTGCATTCAGGTGTTGCACACCAGTTTTGAATAAATATGGGGCACGTTAGAAAAGATCTATAAAGCAGCTGGTATATGCCAGTCTCCTGTGTTTCCTCTTTTTTTTTTTCCTAGGTTTGTTTTTGTTTTGTTAGGAGGTTTAGTTACATACTCTAAGTTTGAGCAGAGGAAGAAGAGTCTGGGAGGAACTGAGGGGTTTCCTCATCCTCAGGGTTTTGTTTTACTCCATTTCATCCAAAGAGGACTCTCTCTCGAACCCCAGCAGAGAGGAGACTTTAGTGGCATGTTGCAGAGTTCCTTAAAAACCTGTGCTGAATCTCCTCTGGGAAGACCAAACACTTGCCCTGTTTCTCTGCTGAGTGGTAGAGTTACCCCAAGCTGTGCTGCTATGGACTCCAAGAAGAGCATGAGAAGAAACTGCGTGGAGGCCCCAAGTTTCTGGGTATGCTTGCTGAAGATTAATGCAGATCTGGGAAATCTGAAGAGTTATGGGCCCAAGGCTTTCCTTTTTCCAGAAGGAAGGAAACTTTGTTCCTCTGTACAGAAATATGCAGAAATTCACAGGGGGAATCCTAGAGGTTTGTTCTTGGATTTCATTCTTTTATTTTATTTTTTTAACATGTTCAGAAAACATTTTTTTTTCCTTTGAATTCTTTCTGCCTGGACATGTATTACAAATAATGTAGTTTAAAACAGCAACCAAGTTGAATTTGAACTCAAGAGATCAGATTGTGTACACAAATAGCTTTTTAGCACATAGCCACGTTGGTCCCCACCATCAAGAAGGCCAAGACTCATCGGAACTCGTAGTCACACTCCATATGTACTTCTAGGCAAAAGGTAGTGAGTCCAGGGGAACAACAGGTAATATAATGGGATGGTGAGAAGCAGGCATCAGACTCTGAAAAAAAGGAACCACTCTGGCTTATATTGGCAGCTGGACAGGTGAGTTAAGGGCCGACATACTCTTTGGGAGGACGAGAGACCTTAAAGGATTACTTTAGAAAAAAAAATCATGAAAATCAGCAGGGTATTTCTGGTGCTGTTGTGCATGGGGTAAAGGTTGTGGTTATCCTGGCGTGGAGTCTGGGTGCCACCTCTGTGGAGCTGTCAGCAGGCTTGGGGGTTGTTCACTGATGGTTTGCACGTTTGAGCTGTTGAGGAGGCTTTGTGCGTGTGTGCACGTGATACAGTATAGTTCATAAAGTTGGGGGATAAATGATGAATGCTATTAGAAGAAGGGGGCTGCTGAGAACTGCCATCAATTGTCTGTAGGGCATGGACTATTTCCTTGACAACCAAGATAGAAATGGTCAGAGGTTTGGCAGTGTCTTCTGGCACCTGCAGTGAGAGCTATGTGGGCCACTCGTTCTGGGGTCAGGCACAATGACTGATGGCGTAACACAGAATTGGGGTGCATAAAGGGTTTTTGGCTATGGCTTTTGTGTTTTGCGTGTTCTGGGGAAAATCTTTCAGGTTTGCTTTTTACCTGGGGGATTTTCTTTTTTTTACACATTTAGTATCTTTTAAAAGTCTGACTGTTCACAGTGTACTTTGCATCCTTGCTGTTGGCCCAGTGCTGATCCCGAATGCCAGGAACAAAGACATTAAATGTTATATTTGCTAAACAAAGCTGACACATTCCTACTTTCACACAAGGAAGCAGCGGCACTCCCAATGCTCCTGAGAGTTAAAAATGATCCATTTTATTGAGCGATATAATGACAGCACTAGCTGAGCAGAGTAGTAATTATTATCTCTAGGAGACCCAGGAGAACAATTTTTTAAAAGGAAAATAGTGTTTTTCATGTATTTCTTTAAATTCTGATATCAGCAGTTCAAGATTTGTCAGGCGTAACTAAAAATAGGAATTGCAGCCAGGCTTGTTTCATGGGACAGATTGTGGAAGCCTCTTGAAGTCAGTGGGGTGGGATACAGCCCAGCGTAAAGGTATGAGCGTTTGTTTGTCTGCTGCCTTCGCTGCGTGGTGCAGCCTGGCGGTGCTCAGTGCCTGCGTGATGGAGGTCTGGAAGAAGGAGGGGGGACAGCGCTGTGGCTAACATGCAGTCAGGCCACCTGGGAGTTGGGGGAGGCAGTCAGGTAAACTGTTTTTTCTCCTTGTGTTTTCCTGAAGGCAGGTGGCCTGACTCCTGCCTGCTCTTGGTCTCTGTGTAGATTTTTAAGTTTTGTATTTTCCCGGGGATTAGAGAGTCCTTCTAAGACTTGTGTCAGTAGTATGTGACATAATGTATGAACCCCTTCATTTATTTTCTCCATACAACAACAAAAAAGCTTAAAAAACTGTACTGCTCAGACCCTTAGCTTATGTAATTGTCCTTTCTGAATGAGCTTCCCCAGAGCTAAGCCAATTCACAGTTAGTCGGTATTTGGCTCTATATTAGCGTGTCCTGCATTACTTACACATTCCTTCCTAAATTCAACCGGTTGGCTTTTTATCCATTGTGGTTATTTTTGCCCTTTGTCTCCAGAGGCAGCCTTGTGTGAGAGCCAAGATCCAGGTGAATTCTTGGGAGTGAGCCGCAAGCTAGAGCTTAGGGCAGTGGTAGGCGCCAAACTGGACAAACAAAGTTCCAACTACTCCTTCCCCGCTGTGGAAAATCTCCTGCTTGATGACACAGTTCCTTCATCCCCTAGATTTACACATCATTAGAAACCCAAACCTGCTTCCAGGTTTTCAAGAGCTTGTTAGCTCTCTTAAAGCATTAAGAGCGCAGCCTAATTTGCCAGTGGGAAAGCTTGGGGAAAGCAATGTAAAGCGCAGAGTTTTTTATCCAGCCTTTCAAAGTGAAGGTAAATATTGAAGCTAAGACTTTGGGAGAAAGAAAAAATTAAGGAAAAATAAAAAGCATTGGCACTGAAAAGTAATTTTAGTAAATAAAAGTGGTACTAATTCCTGGCAAAACAGAGTTAAATCAATATGGAAACAATTAATGCCACTGTCCCCATGAAATACAAGTTAAGATAGCTGATGTTTTGGGATAAAGTTCTTCATCAATCATAGGTTTATTTTATTAACATTCATACTGCTGTGCGGTGTGATTACTTCTGATGTCTTGTGACAAGCATAATGAGAAAATGCAGGGCCAAACCCAGACCTGGCGCTGGACCCGCGTACACGGCTCTGAATTTGGACTGTAATGTAACACATGTGAAGGCATAAACCTTTCCTGAAGGAACACAGATTCCACCTCAACCTCTGGCCCTTGTCGAGGTTATTCCCTCTGTTCAGATTTATTGGTAAAGCACTGCTGAAACTTTGTCTCCTCTTTTAAAAATTGCCCTGCAAATGATATGCTGAAAAGTCTGAGGTTCCCATATTGTCTGAACTGTTCTTTATTGTGTGAACGGCCTGGTTTTGCTGACTAAAAGACCAAATGCTTTGCAGCCAGATGGTATTGATTCTTTACAGTTGTGTTCATACATCAGATGTAGATATTGTATTCCACTTCCCATTACATCTGAAAATGACTGAGTCTAATTGACAATATGGCATCCACATTGAGATGTTTGCTTTGTGAAAACTGGCCGCTGCTCAGAATTATTTTGTATTATTAACTCCTGTACATTGCCCCTGCTGTTTGATCAGTCTGTTTCTCTTTGTTCTAAGCCATATGTGTTTTCAAAACTAATACTTACACACCTTTCAAGGCCTCTGATTGTCGTACAAAAGACGATAAATCTCTAGGGGATCTAACTATATCCTGGAGCATACAACCTAATGAGAAAAATAACTTCAGAACATCATGCTTTGGTGTTCTGATATTCTATTTCCTAGCTTTCAAATTCAAACAACAACAAAAAAAAGGAAAGCAAAAGATCCGCTGTGATGAAGCATTAGCTGCATGAATAGCAAGTCTAAAGTTTATATTCCCAAGTGGGACTGCATTTAACAGGGGCTCTTCAGTTGTTGCTGGATTTCTCATCAGTTCTTTGGACACTTTCTGTAGATGGTAAATATCCACCCTGTTTGCAAGAGGCAAAGAATGTTGCTTCCACCCCCCTTTTAAAAGACCCTGAAAGGCTTTTTGGCTACCATCTCTGTGGAAGAAGTAGAGGGAGTGGTATAATTATTTATGAGTCATAAATAACCGCTGAATTTGTTTAACAGTGAACGTACCTCAGAATCTCTGGAACACAGGTATGTCTGTGATACGAGAATGACTTGAGTGGGGAAGAGGGGAACAAGCTGCTTTGATCCATGTGCCCTATTGCACATCTCATCCCCAGGTCTCTAGTCTGTAGGGAGGCTCTGCAGGTCTCTGTGGCCTTGCAAGCTGGTGACAGGCCTGAATTCACCCCAGACTGAAATAAACTGTGGCTGGCAGGGCCTGTAGCAAAGGAGGCAGTGCATCTCTGTTCATTTTACATTTGCATGCATGCTATGTAAGTGGCTACCCTTTTACAGCTGCAAATGAGCAAAGGCCTTCCTGCCCATGCGAGTAGCAGAAGAACCTGGCGAAGAACCTCAAGTCTAAAGTCATGGCTATAACAGGGGCTTGGTAAGAAGAACCCTGTCAAAAATACAGCATCAAGGAGAAATGTGTCCAGTTGGGGCTGGGACTGTTGCCTGGAAAGACAGAGTGTAGGTCTAGGAGGCTGTGGTAAGCTGAAGTTCTGTGGAATGAGCTGAAAGGTGTTATGCTAAGGGGGAAAAGGTGAAGAAAGCCTTGCTGCTGGTCAAACTAGATGCCCTGTTCTCCCTCTCTCACTGTTTTCCATTGTTTTTGAATCCTCATCCCTGAGTTGAAACACAAAGCGATGCCCTGGTTGGGAAGGGGGGAGTTGAACACTAAAGTGAAGAATGACTCTGCTCATGTTCAAATTGACTTTTTGAGACCACCGTAATTTCTGCTGCTTTCAGAGCTTTTACACCAAGGCACAAATGGAGGTGATAAGTAACACAGGTTCATGAGTAGCACAGACGAAGGCTCTGACTTGACTTTTTCTACACACCTGTGGAATATCAGACTCTTTGGTGAGTGTGCTACGCCTTACTTAGAAAAGTGAGATTCAGAAAAATGACTTGCACTATGACTGATTAAATATGATTTGCTTGCCCAGTGCAAACCAAGAAAAAGTACTTTTTAACTGATTAAATGTGATTTGCTTGCCCAGTGCAAACCAAGAAAAAGTACTTTTTAATGCGGAGCTGATAAATGTGTTAAAGCTGATGCAAAAGGCTTTCCTGACATAGGTAAAAAAATTTTCTTTGGTGGTGCATTTGCGTGCAAGCTGTTACTTTTGTAAGATGGTTTTCATTTAGAAACTGTTTCTGCACAAAGGATTTTCTAACAGTGCAATAAAACAATCTTGCCTATCCATCTTGAGCCGGAAAAACCATATTTAACTTTTGTTAGTGGAAATACTTTAAAACCCCAGGTTAAAAACAGTTTGGTGATCTGAGTGAAGCTCTGAATGAGAAGCAGTGAACCTTCTTTACTGCTGTACGGGCAGATGCCAGCTGGGAAGGAAGTTTGAATCTCTCTCCTTTGTACTCATAGTGTCTTCATTAATATTTTACGTGAGAACCTCACATACTTCAATATATTTATCCTCATCTCACCCCAGTAAGAGGAGGACATACCCACTTGTGCGTTTGGGGGGCTGCGTCTCGGAAAATCCAAGTGATGTGAGATCACATAGCAAGTGTTCCTGGGAACTGCCAGTTCAACCTGTCTCGTCAGAGTCCTGAGCTGGCCCTGTACTCAGACCCATTGAGAAATCACTACAGCTCAAACAGCGAAGCGGTAATTAAAAGATAATGGGATTGTTCTCAGCATCTTCAGGTTAGGAGGCCATCGTTGTGCCTGGTGGCTGCAAGAATATGTCGCCTGTGGGCAGTTACGTTGCAGAAGAGATTATTCCCTGAATTAAGAAATGGAGGGAGTACTTCTGCCAAATCTCTTTTTTTCCAGGGCTAGCTGTAATCAAATTCCTTTCTTTACTGTTTTTTGTAACCCCACTAATTGAGATCACCCAAAATGTTACCATGAGCTGAAGTCAACATCAATTAAAAATCCCATTTATATTCCCTATGAAAACACATGGCCTTCAAAAGTGTTTGATTTTTGTCGGACCTTCTCATCTGTTTGTCATTTAAAGTTCAGGCCATTTTCCATATTTCTATCAAATGCTGCCTCACATGGAAATCTGGCAAATGAGCTTGCAAAATAAGTTATTTGAAGTTATAAATAATCTAATACTTGCCTGGAGTTGACCTCTCTATACAATAATATACAAATTAATGTTCGAAGCTGAGGGACGTACAGTGCTCTAGTACTGCCTTATTAGTTAAAGGAAAGGTTGCACTTGTACTGTAACAGCACTTGTGGTCGTTCCCACTGGTGCAGACTTGGCCTGAAAGTAGGAGGGGGTGGAGGAGGAAACGGGGCAGAATCTGTAACACTGGCAGCTCTTCTAGGCAGGGGTCTTGGCTCTGATGTCACTCCCAAGTGCATGTTGCTTATTTATTTAACAAAACAGAAATGGTGAGCAAGCAAATGCTTTTTTGCTGTGATTGCTTTTTCAGTCACATTTGTTCCTTTAAAGTCCATTCATGTTCAAATC
This sequence comes from Anser brachyrhynchus, assembly GCF_964034855.1. NCBI lineage: Eukaryota > Metazoa > Chordata > Aves > Anseriformes > Anatidae > Anser > Anser brachyrhynchus. Next base: position 2,352,433 of record NC_137696.1, on the reverse strand, counting down.
TGGGCACGCTTGTGTTTCCTGTTTTAATAAGGAAATGGTTGGGAACCCATGGATTCACAAGAGATTGGATGGTGAACTGGGAGCCCAGTAGGGTGCTGGGGCTGCCCTTGCCACCCTAAAACCATCTCAGTGAGTTTCAGCTCTCAAGGTGTGATGCATCCTGTGGGTCATCAGGTACAGACATCCTTATGTTCTTCTTCCTTTCTGGGTGAGGAGAAAGGAGCACTTTCAGCCACCATGCGTCTCCGTAATGTGAAGCAGCCATGCCATGGCTGAGTCAGGCTTCCCTGCCACGGATCTGTGACCGAGACATATGCGGTGAGGTTCAGCAGGTTACGGCAGTGGTTTTAGCCTTGCCTTGCCTGAAAAATGAAGGTGTTCCCACATAGCCTGTGCTGAAATTTCCCAAGTGTCCTTTTCCACGCTGTATACTGAATTCTGTTCCCAGTGACTACCTTTATACTGTTGCACACACTGTGTCTTTGAGCCTGGCCTTGGGGTCAGAATGATACTAACCCAACAACGTACGTGATTCCTGAAGTAGGGCTGGGTTTAGGGCTGTCCAGCTGGTAAACCTGACAGGTGAGAGCCTGGGGTGCATCCTGCTCTTCCAGAGCAGGCTTACTTGCTGTGCAGACCAGCCCTGGTGTGCCAGGTTTGGCTCTGCAAAATTTTTGGAGCTAGCCTCCTTCATCTGGTGAGTTATGGGACCCTTTTTCATCTTCAGCATGGACAGGTGAGCTTGAAATTGGAGAGTAACTTCAAAGTGCTTACAAATATGAGATGGACGTTAGTTATGAGATCTCAGGGGCTGTTTCAACATCAGGTCGCTCCCAGGACCACCTCAGGTACACTGATGGTGTAACAGATAAGAGTGTTTGAGGATAAAGATGCTGTCCATTGCATGTAAAAGTCACAAAATCTTGTTCCTAAAGTCTTTTAATTTGAATGCTTATCACTGACGCATGCTGACACAAGCTTGGTTGTGCTTCTTTTTCCCTTAGGTACACGTTTCTTATATTGATTACACTTCTAGCATATTAGTTAAAGGACCTAAACTAATTTCAGATGCTGATAATCTCCAAATACATACGTATTGTTATCATCTGTCTTAGAGGTTTCTGCTGTCATGAAGCTCTTGTGCAGAGTTTTCTTTTTTTTCTTTTAATCAGCTTCAGACATCAAGTGCTATAAGTGAATGACCGTGTCTGCTAATTAAATTGAGCCTTGAATGACCAGGTAAGCACTCCAGTTGTCATTATGCTCCCACTTGATGAATGGTATTTCAAGTTACTCTTGAGGCTTTCCTAATGGCAGTCAGGTTACTGGGAGCTTAACTTTGCCGATGCACAGGCTCTTGCTTAACTTACCTCATGTAGGTGCCCACGTTGAACTCAATGCATCTCTTACCTACGTGAGCATTTCTGCGAGTTCTCAGGAAGCAATTCCGTGCAGCATACTGGAAGATGCCAAGCGCTACCCTCCCAGACACTGCATGGTATCAGCTCTCCTCTGTCGTGCTGATGGAGAAAATCATTTTAGCATATGGCAGAAGAGGTCCTTGAAGCCATTTCAGAATGTGCTTTACAATGTGCTTTGCATGTCGTGATGCCTCAGTGACTGACACTTCTATTTTTGCCTGGGAAGTTGTGGATCTGAGTTGCATTCAAGGAATTTGGCCTATGTTTATAGCTGAGAGCACGGATAGTAGGAAATTGCATGTTATTTGTAAACATGATTTGGGGAACACACAGGTACTGACCAGAGTTTTCCATTTCAAGCTATCACACTATTTTGATTTTTAGAGTAATGCATAAAGAACTGAAAGAGATCTATGCTTTGTTTCAAAAAAGACCACAGGAGAGGCACAATATTTTCAAAGCTGTTCCCAGGAGTAGACCCCAATGGTTTATATGCTAAGAGAACAGGAGTCCATTCACATCAAGAAAACTGTAGTCCTAGCCTGTTTCTTTTGAAATTCAAGCTTGTACACCTTAAAAATGCCTGATTTTTCTTTGCTAAGGTTTTTAGGGAGATCTCTAGATATGTTTCAGTATTTGGTGTTTGTGCATGTATGCTTACTGTCTTTTCTAAAACTTGTATGTAAAGCTGCAGTTGGTCTGCAAGTACTATTGTATACTTGATTGGATTAAAATAAAGATTCTACACCCTGTTATTTATATGCCCAAAATATCACAAAAAGCTTAACAAACATGGAGGTTTAAAAGTACTACCTTTCGGATTCTCTGCACTTGCCTTCTCATGTGTTTGAATCTTTGGAGTTAATCTTTTTCACACTACTCTTTGAAATGAGGATTAGAAGTTAATCAGCCTTCCCTAAACGTAAGTGTAATCACATGGCAGCCAAAACAGGAGGTTTACAAAAGACCAGCAGATACCACGAGTCTTACGCTAATAAACATGAGACTTGACAACAATGAATTTCTTTGACCCAATGAGAATAATTTAAAGCCATGTGTTTGTAATGCAGATAAGTCACAAATAGGTAGATGAGCAGAGAACTCACTAGGGTCTTTGTTGACCACCTGCTATTCTGGAGATTCTGGCTGATAAACACAGCCATCCCCATCTGTAGATGGGGAGTTATAATTAATTACCTGTGACATTGATAAATTTCTTTGAGGATCTTCTTTTCATACAGTGGTGCATCTGCATCAGGTCCTCCTTTCCCTCTTCCAACATGAAGAGTCTATTTATGGACTCAGATTGATAATTAAATGGTTCATCTACAAAAAAGAATGGTTCCCAGGAAAATGTGAGCTCTATTTCTGTGCTCGTATTAGGCTTTGTCAGACATTACATAAGAGATTTGCTCATGTTGGCCTGCTGCTCCTGGCTTTTCAGTTAATCCTTTGTATTACGTTTCCAGTGCATGTAGATAATTTAATTTAACATTTTTCTAAATGCCTGCATGCAGGAAAGCTAACCTTATATGAGCATAATTAGAATTATTTATATACTGTAAAAATTTAACTGAATCAGAATTACTGGAAAATGTGATTTATTTTTTTTTTTAAAGAATACATTTTGCTGTAATTGAATTAAGTTAAAGCCTTAATTATTTTTCAACTCTTGCCTTATGCTATCCTTCTCCCACTTGATCATGTCAGTTGCTTTAACTGTGTATAAAATTCATTTAGGCTGTGACGGCTATTCTCTTTATCACTTCGTCTCAATAGATTGTTACTTCAGAGCCCAAAAGTTTAACAAATTGTGTTAACAGGCTTAAAAACTTGTGCGAACAACGTCTTCAAGTTACTGATACTAATGTAGACTTCCATTTAGATAGCTCTGAAATAAACAGAACCACAGTCCTTGTTGTTCTAGATACCATTTATACCATTAACCACTGCAGTCTGGCTTGCCTGGCAGATAAATGTGATCATTGATGAGCAATTAGGAAACAGTTTTGCGGAGATCTGGGCTTTACGTTTCAGGCTAGTGGGACAGAGAAGCAGCTGATTTTCTGAAGGTCAGAAGGTGTCATGAAGGGATGAGCTCACACGGGTGAGGAGGGAACAAACACATTTGAAATTAATGTATTTTGGTGGCATTGGGAAAAGAGGAGGCAGAAGGCTGTTCTTTGGTGATGCAAGATTTATGACACTTGACCACAGAAATTTTGACGCCTGAACACCTTCACAGGCAGTTTTTATTTATATAAATGTGTGTGTTTATATATATTAAAAAAAAATGCAGTGCTAACACTATATAGTGTGGATGTTCACCTGGTTTTTGGTGTGTTCTAACATATGCAATGAAGACAAAGAAATAAGAAAAACCTTCAGGCTGCTTGTTTGGTAGTTATTTGATTTTTAAGTTGAGTAAGTATGGAAGTATTCAAGACAGAAACATTGTATAATGAGCAGCCATCCTCTGTTCCAGGAAAGAAGAAAACAGATAAATATAAAGTAATTTCAAAGCCTGCATTTTCTGCTCTGCATAAAAATGTAAAGGGCGTTTTTAATGCCACACTCAGTATAGAGAAAGGCTTGGGATAAAATGAGATTGCTCTGCCTTTGCTTCGATTCTGCAACAAGCCAAGCCTGAACTATGGACCTCCAGAAGCTCAGGAAAACATTTCTGTTGAGGCAGTTAAATATCATGCAGTATGTACTGCATTAGCACCTAGAATGCAGATGAAGATATGGTGTTAAATAATTAGATTAGCTTAAACCCTGAAGCCTGAGGTTTTGTGTCTCCCTTCCAAAATATATGTTAGCACTTAGTCTTCTCTGTTATATCTGTAGATACTCTCATTAACCATATAAATGTCTAACCCTGCTTTGAATCTTCTTGGCCGCTTTTACATCCTGTGACAATGAGGATTTGGTGCAATTACAAGTTGCGCTGAAAAAAATCCTGCTCCTTTTCTTTTTGGAATTTTCTCACTTTTAATGCACTGACCTTTCCCTCTGCTTGTGAGTCAGTAGGCAGAACGAGGACAGGAACTTCAGGCCTTTTTTTCACGATGTGGTTTACTAGGCTTTTGACACCTTCTTTGCAATTGTGTCTCTTGTAGTGTAACCTTCTGAGGCTTTTTGGGCACCATTTGGCATCATAACCTGGAGATCAGGGATCTCTGCATGTATCATATTCCATCCTCTTTTGAGAAACTATTTTCTGGCTGAGAAAACTCTGGGTTGTACCTGGCTTTCCCCAAACTACTGTACAAGCCTCGTGCTTAATCCTTGGATTCACACTGGTCCTACATCCTGGGAAGATTTTAGAGTTTGACAATTTGTTTATGGGTGAGCTAGACCAAAAGGAGACACAAGCACAGCAGCCTGTGTACAGAATAAATGACTTAAATCTGCCGTATTCTGTATCAGGCAGCAGTGCTTTGATTTGCATGACCAGAAGAAATGGGACAACTGGGCTGGGCTGAAGCTTGAACTGCAGTGCCAGTAACAAGCCTGACTTCTCTGAAACCAGATCCTGCCCTGACCCTGATTAATTACTCAGGAGTTGTTCACACGACCAGATTCCTCCTGTCAGTGTGCCCTGTGCTGCCTGTCAGGCCTGACAGTGGAAATAGAGCAGTCGTAATCCCTGTGAATTATCCGTGTCTGGACGTAGTGTCCTATCAAGTGATTATCATGTGATAAGGCTCCTAGTGCTTTCCAGCTCCTCTAGTTCCCCTGATGTAACATATTAATATGCTTTTAACATTTAAGGTTATTATTCTTGTATGCTATACTTCAGACATATCTTCTCTGCAGCCATCATGTACTTCATGGAGCCAAAATGCCCCGTGCAGAACAGGTCTTTCTGTCTTCCAAGACAGGTTTATAATGAACGGCCTTCATTGCATTGTTATGCTAAGTAACCAACAGTGCTCTCAATATTCTAATGTGGACCAGTGTAAGTGTAATGCGGTATGAAGTACACAGCTTCTCCCAGAAGAATTCTTTCATCTCCTTTAAGTTAAAAAGCAGAGGCTGGGGACCTGCTGTAGGCCTGGCTTGCATGCTGACTTGTAATGAGCAGCACGCAGCAGCTGCACCGTGGCAGGGCTGCGGCTGGCTTCAGACTGCCAGGCGTGAGAACCACGAGGCAGTGAGACACCCTTCAAACGTGTGAGGAGGCAAGGAGCTGGATTTGCTGAAATGATGCAGTTTTGTTATCCAGCAAATACATTTCTAGGTCTGATTCAAGTCTTTTCAACATCTCAGTTTCCTTTCCTCTCCAAAATTTCCTGCGTTGTTCAAGCTCCTTAAGAGGAATGAAGCAGGTTTATTTGATTCTATTCTTGTGCTTGGACTTGTAAAGTTCACACTTTTGATTTTCTTCCTTAAAAGGGTGGGAGGTGCACATCCAAAAGACAAAAAAAAAAAAAAAAAAGAAAGAAAAAGAGGAGTGAGATGGTCATTTCTGATAATCACCAGCTTCCCAGAGCTCGAAATGAAGAACAAAACAGCACAAGTGATAGATAGACCTGCAGTAAAACCTGCAGGCTGGCAACATTTTTATGAATGAGTGAATCCAGGCTTTTCTCAGCACGGTACTTGCTCAGGATAGTGGTTCCTTGCACAAAGGTATTTGGCTTTGCAGGTTTTAGCTCTTGCCAGCTTTTTTGGAAAACATATTAGCTGCCTTGATGTCTGAAATTCCCTGGGGAGTACCCAAAGAGAGCTCTTAAAGTGGCACTGTTTTGCTAATTACTAAGGCCAACTGTTGTCTGGCTGAATTGTCTGCGTTAACAACAGGCTCCCTCTGCTTCTCCTCTCCAGTTTTAACTCTAATGCTAACAGAGCGGGCTGTGATTATGCTAATAATGCTGGCTTTCCTACGTAAGGACATATGTGAGATGTGCTGCGGTTCCTAATTGTTTCATTCTAGTCTTGCTGGTCCATGCACGATAATTGCAGGTTTTACTCCTTCAGTAAGGAAAGGTCAGCCTAGTTGGCATTGCTACAGCAGGCATTTCAGGAACAGAGAGCATTGGAAAAATTACAGCTTTAGCCTTAATTGTTACTATCTAGCTAAGGTACTGATAGGACCATTCATGGAATGGCAGTGGCGCATGTCACGGTCAGTGATGTAACCTCAAAACCTATTCATAGCGTAGAGGAGCACGTTGCCTGGGTGGAGAAATGAAATGCAATGTTTCAAGTGTTTCTGCTCGAGGTTACTTGAAAAAAGTTCAGTGGCAGAAAAGACATTGAGCAGCTCTCAGGTGCCATTAAAGAGCTTGGGCTTTCTCCTGGCTGGGAATGAGCCAGGAGTGTGCTTGTCAGTAAAACCATCTTTTGTGACGGTAGAAGACAAGTTTCTCCCTGAGAAACTGGAGCTGTGGCTGAACTTCACAAAAGAGTAAGATAGCTTCTTTCTCCAGAACAGAGAAACTGAAAGACCAAAGGCTCCCTACCCTTAAAATTAGGCATAGACGTAGGTTTTGCACTTCCTGTGCACTTTTTCTACTTCAGTATAGGGTAAAGTCATATCTTTGTAGAGTATTAGGTATGTGGTTAGTGAATGTATGTAGTGTAAACATGACTAATACAGGACTGTTTTTATTGCAATGTTAATTTTGAATCCAGTTATTAAAAATAATTTCACCTAGATTGGGCACATCTGCTTACACTGAGCTGTTTTCGGGCAAACTGGATGAAGCCAAGGCTCTGGTATGTGGCACTGGTAAGATACTGAATCTTCGCAGCATCATAATTGTACTACAGAGGATCGTTGTGTGTGATTTTTTTATTTTATTTTTTTGCCAGAATTAAAAAATTGTGGCATAATGTAATAAAATGCATGCTGTTGGGACTTTTTCAGCACCTGTGTGCATTGGCCCAAGGTAGAGAAAGGGACACAGCTGTGAGAACATGATTTCACATGAGGCAGGACTGGGGCTGACATACACCACCAAGATTTGGGGTTACTGTACTTTATGTAGGTGCAAGTTTCATACATTCAGTGGTTTTCCCCTTTGGTGGACACAGCACTGACTTTACCCGTGGGAGACCTGGATTCCTAGCTTTGGTACTGACTTTTGTGCCCTCTTTTAATTGTCCTTTTGGTTTGTGTACATGGTTCTTTCCATCTGCAACGTGTCTGTGATCGGTGTGGAAGCAAAGGTTTGCCTGAGGGAGTGTCAGGTGAGTAAGGTGTACGTAGGGGTAGCGTTTCCTTCTGCCCCAAAATTGTGCAGGGCACTTGCTGTACCATGAGTTGCTAACAGGCAGAAAGCTCAGCTCCCTTCGGTGCCTGTTCCCCACGATAGCTAACCCTACTGTGGTCCCTCATCCATTTTTGTAAGGCACCTTGAACTCTGGCCAGAGGGATCTAGTACGTAAAACGTGAACGATGAGGATTATTTAGAGTGCTGGAATTCCTCTCTTGCTGATATAATGACAATAATGGATCTCAGGCCAATAGAGATGTTAATAGTGGTCATCCCAACCCACAAAATTAATATTAATCTTTAAAAGATTGAGATGCAACAGGGCAACCTAAATTAGAGCTTTGGCACTGTGACCGAACTGTCTCGTTTTTGTGGCAGTTTAAAGTAGATTGTTAGCAAAATCACTGTTTGTTACAGGTTTTGTGGATAAGTTGCTTTTTTGTTTCTTAATGTTAGTTAAGGACATAAAAATGAGAAGCCAAAATATAGGTATTTATTTGATTGACAGTAATGGCTTTGAGAGAAGCCATTTAAATATTATTTACATATTATTTGAAGCCATAATAAGCTATCATGTCAATCCATAGCATGGCATTGTTATTAAATGAGTCTCTGGCAGGGTAACTCATAATGGTGTTATGCAAATTAAGCACATTTAAAAAACTTTTGTAAGAACATTACTGTACAAGCAAGGTAACCAAGTTTTCAACATCAGCGACTCTGTCATTTTAAATTTAAAATGCACAGACTGTGTATGTGGCTAATGCCTCTGCAAAGCTCTCTAATAAGGGCCAGACTCAGCAAATGCTGGATATACGTCCCTCCTGATTTAAACAAATAATTTAGCACATAAAACTTCTACTAATGTTGCTTTGCTGAACTTAAACTAACAAGTACCCTTGTGGGATGGATAGATAGAAAATGAAAATATATTTTCCCCTCTCCCTGAAAAACTTTGTCTCTAAGACTGACTTTGTATGTTGAGACCGCTAAGACATGGCTGAAAAGGGGGACGGGTTGCATTTTAACAAGGAGGTGCCGGCAAGCTTTAAGCATATGTAAGAGAGGCAAATGACATTTGTCTGTGAATGGTCTCTGAGTGTGAAGTTCTGTATCAGTCAGGAGCCCCACAGCTGAGTGGTCAGTTCAGCTGGCCAGACAGTTTTGGAGAAAACAACTGCTCCAGGGCTGGTGCTCACCTTCCTCGCTAAGTTGCTGAGAGCGCATCACAGTGGCATTGTCTGAGCTTTCATGCGAAAAGACAGCAAAGACTTCAGTACAGGTGCTACAGGATTATGAACTCGTCCCCTTTACTGTGCAAACACTCTGAGTCACCTGGCTGGCCAAAATACAGCTTCAGGAAAGCCTTCAGAGCTGTGTCATTGAGGCAAATAAATAAATAAATAAATAAATAAACAAACAAACAAACAGGGATGGATGGGTACTTGTCCTGAGCACTTGATAAGAACAATACCTGCCAAACAGGGAGTGCAGCACTGCTGCTCTTCTAGATAAAGACATCAATGGTAAAGAAGCATACAGGAAGCTAAATTGCTTTGAAAGGTTTCTATTTGGCCCTTGCAAGGAGTATCATGTCCAGCGTGCACCATTTGATAATAGCGATACTCTGAAGAAAAAGTCGATCTGTTTTTTCAGAAGTCTCCTCTGAAATTTCAGAATAAACTTCTTGCAGAAGTTCATGTCAGTATCTGAGGAGCAAATGCTGGGGCCCACCACGGGCTGGGGGGCTGTTCCAGCCTTTCTTTTGGCTGTGTAGAGGGAGGCTCACCAAAAGCCTTGTGAGAGCCCACAAAACCTTCTGGTAGTATGTCACTTGAAAGATGACAGCAGTCATAAAATTATGAGGTAGGGTTTCCTCTGAGTCCTGGAGTAAGTCTCTGAGCAAATATGCTCTCTCAGTCTGCCAGGGCTGCTCAAAGTTTGTAGAACAAGTTTTCTGTTAATTTTGTGATTTGGGGCTGCTCAGCAGCATGTACTCTTGCACATGTGGTCATGTACAAGAGTTGAATCTCCCTCTTTTGCCACTGCTTTTCTCTCTGAATGCACACATTCGTGCACACGCGCACACCGCTGTCTGAAGAAAGTGTTGGGAATAGCCTTACTAGCCTAGCCAACATGCTGTCAGCACCACTTGAGGCCAAACTTGCTCAGATTTTTTTTGGCTGCAGAGGTTCCTGAAATATAGAAGAAAGCAAAGCTAAAAGTGTATTTTAACCAAGCGAGGATGCATTCTTTCATTGCAGCCATCCCATGAGGTTTGGCCAGTCCATCATCATAGGTTTATGAGAGCGATTCCTGAAAGCAGCTGCCAAAAGAGCGGCTTTGGAGTGTCAAGCAAGATCTGGATAAAGCCACCGTGATATGTCAGCTGCACATTCTGATGGGCACTGATACTGTGGGGGCATTGTAGGACCTGATACTGACACCTTACTGCTGCCTTGCACTGACTCCAAGTGTGTAGGCATTAGGCTAAGTTCCTTTACCACAGGGAGCCTGCGATTCCTTCAGGATACACTGATGCAGCTTCCAGTTGCGTTGATGGTGAAGATCCTGCAACCTGGGGATTTCCTGAGTGTTTGAATTTAAATACACCTGGTTTTGGTTTGCTTCCTAACTGGAGCTTGACTGCTTAGGAACAAGCAGTAACCAAAATGCATTGTGCATAAAAAATGCACCTCCTCCTTTACCCCTTCCCCCCCCCCCCAAAAAAAAAAAACAGAAACAAACAACCCCCCTTTATTCGTCATTGCTTTTGAATTACTTCCTGCCCTTACAACCTCCTTTTGATTTCCAATTCAGTTCTGCCAAAAGGCTTGGATTCCAATCAAGACCGTTCGCAGAGCATTAATACTCAGATAAATAAATGCAACAGGCAATCAAGCTGCTGTGAGCTAATGGCAGGACACTTGAAAGTGCCGTATTTCAGATAATGGTGTCAGCTTCAGAAAGGCATGCAAACTGGTTTAATCAAATGTTACATTTTATTAAATTCCTGACCATTGGGAAGGAGATTGCATTGGAGAATTTAAAAGATTGGGAGTTTCTGGCTTTATTTCTGCACTGCTGATAAGCAGTAATTTTTGCAGAAGGGGAAGAAGTAATCCTCTGCAATAAAACCATTTTCATAATACCATGGGAATGAGTTATTGCTTGAGGTAAGGCACAGTTTCTAATGGCTGCCTAAGCTTTCATCTCCATCTTTCATGGGCTAGTCAGACATTTTTATAGTGCTGACACAAAAAGAGAGCATTTATGTTGCTTCCATTCTCCATCTGTCAACAGTTAGGTTAAAGTGCCACTACAGGAATACTTTTGATCTGATTTCCATTCCAGCGTGGTTCATCAATATACAGTATTTGAGCCATATGAACTCTCAGGCTCCTAATCACATATTTTTTATGCACCACTAATGGTTAGCAAATCGGAAACAAAAGTCTGTCTTTTTAATGTGAATAGGGGTTAGGGTGGTACTTCCTTTTATTTTGTATTTCCCTGATGTACCTCCCTTACAGTTTTTTAAACTGTTGTGAATTGTTTTTGAGTGAATAGTGTTAAAAGTCAAAATGTGTTAGGCCAGAGAGGAAGTGGACTTTTGTTTCACTTGCATGAGATATAGCTGTAAACACCGATTGATTTAAGTGTGTGCATCAGGTAGAAGCGAAAGGTAAAGAGGGAAGCTTTGTCATAAACCTTCTAATCCCTTTTGTACTTACGATTCCTTTCAGCTGATGAACCTTAATGGCACGATCACAAAAGGTTATTCTGCACAGGAATTTGGAGACCTCCATGAACAAAACTCTTACCAACTCACTCTGTGCTTGGTGCAGTTGTAAGGCTGAGCAGGGTAGATATGTTTGCAGCAAACTGAAGATGACTGTCAGGTGCATGGATTTCCTGTTCCTCTCCAGTCACGCTGTGGTAACTCTGGTTTTGTGACTATCTGGAAAAGGTATATGCAATACAAAAAGAAGAATACAAGGGCAAGAAATCTTATCTTTCTTTTTGAGGCATGTTTTCTGGGCTTATTTCTAGGATCATTCTTAGGCAATTCCTGTTTTTTCCCCAGCTGGTCCTTACCTGCCTTGTGGAATAGTACCCAAAACCAAACACCCCAAACCTCACTTCTTTCACTTACGATGAGTAGAACAGAAAAATTATTCCAGACCTTTTCAGTGTACCCAGCTGTGCTAGACAGTATGTGGAAAAAACATCCTCTCTGTGATGAGAACAAGGTGGATGGGGAATGGCAAAGTTATTTAAAAACAAAAACAACAACAACAACAAAACCACCCTAAGCTCTGAGGAGGGGGAAGACAATCTGTTTTTAAAGGCATTTTCTTCTGAATAGCCCTGTCCCTCGGGTATGCAATATTTGCTTAGTGTAAATTTCTTTCAGCTTTCTCTCAGATTTCCAGTGCCTCATTTTTCTCTAGCTAATATAGTGCAGTTCATATACTGTTTTATGGGTGACTGGCTTGCAGAGGAAGGTAGGTGTGAAAGAGCAGGCAACCATGAAACTGAGTTATATGGAGTAATCACTACAGGGAAGAAGGAATGCTTAGTCCCTTTCCTGTCACAGTCAGATGAGGCTTTCACACTGTGGGAGTGATTGTAAAGATCCAAAGGAGATATTACTTATTTGTTTCAGGTTGTTTTTAGCTCATTGGCTGAGATTCCTGGCTTCTGGAAACTTTGTGTTATGTTTCCTAGCAATCCCGAGGATGCTGTTGGCCACTGGAGCGGGAATTATAACTCTTGCTCCGCGGCTGGCTTGAGCCACATGATTAACTTGTTAGCTGTGATCATGTAGTCCATGTGTGTGCAGATGTAAAGTACCGCAGCTTGGCTTCGCATAAACACAAGACTTTTTTGTCTCAACAAAGTGTGTTGTGTTGCACTTCTTGCTGTCAGAGTCTCTGTGATTGTGTAATTAGGACAGTCCAGCTGGTGCATGTGATTGCCTTTTTGAGTTCGTACGCAGTTGAGATCTCAGTCTGGAATTTTAGGGAATTAAGAGATCAAACCCAAATCCAAAATTCTTTTGACTTTGTTTATATCCAGTATTTTGATTTCTTTTGTACAATGATAGGGTGATGCAGAGGATCAGTATCTAAAAAGTGCACCTATTTAGAGGTTTAAGGTGTTGAAGTTGTGCATATTTTTTTGCAAGTCGAATGCTACAGCTTGCTTTTGTGCAGCAGGGAGTCTTCAGTTCCCCCAGCCAATCTTTCACCATTCCTACTAAGCAGGGACCTGAATGCTATTAGACATAGGAGCAAAAAATATGAATATTGTACCTATTTTATTCATATCTACTGCTTTCTGTCTCTTAGTTGTGCTTCTTCGGTTGTCTTCTCATATTGTTGTCCACCCTCTGTTACCTCCTCCAATGGTGATAAATGGAACACTCTACATTTTTTTTTTGAACTCTTGGTTTTTCCTCTTAGTTCCTGATTATTTTAATTCTGCCAGACCTTATTTCATATCCTTTCCTCGTCTGCCTCTAATTTACGGTATATCATTTCTCCTTCTCCGACCCCTCATTTCCATTCCTGTAACGTTCCATGTTCTTTCTTGGAGCCTGGGCTGAGCACACAGACCAGTTAAAATGAAAATATACTTTTCAGATTTTAGTAGCCTAATTATTTTATTTTAAATGAAGCCGAGACATCAATCAGACTGTTCTCTAAATCCCAGTCACATCAGCAGCTAAATGAAAATATCAGTTATTCTCTCCCATTCCCAACCCACTTGCCTTTAAATGGTATTATCAAAGCAAATATTAGGAGTTTAGACATGTCCGTAGTCTTTGTTGAAAAGCTCTTGCAAACGAGGCGAGGGAGATGCATCTGAAATCCTAATACCTCATGAAATAATATTAACAATGGGTCTGGCACATGTGAGTGTTCAGACAGGAGGCTGTCAGATCCCGTGAGGTTGAAAGTGAGAAATATTTGAAAGACAAAGAGCAAATCACAGAAATGGCAAGTTGAGAAAAAGGAGTTTTGCAGGCTGAGCGCTTCAAGCTCCTGGGGCCGGTCCTCATCTCTGCCATGGGCTCGCTGCTCGACTTGAGCCAGGGATTCCTGAAGAGTCTCGCAGGGCTCGAGCCCTGTAGATGTCCCGTAATCGGATCCCGTCCTCTCCAATGTCTTCACCTTTTTTCAAAGTCCTGAGTGCCCAGAGCAGCTAGGGACTGTGGATGCTCAACTCTGCTGAAAACTGGATCCAAAGTGCCTCAGGTTACTTACTCAGAAAGTGTGTGGATGCATTGAAAGTATTTGCCTTTGGGGGCTTCTTAAAAATTCTCCCCCCCACATGCCACCCCTTTCATTTTTCTTTGCTGTTAATCAGAAGGGAGACTGTAGAAGCTGAGGGTTAGATATGTGAAAAAGCTGTGTTAAAGAGATGGATGTTTAGGATACAGTCGGTTTAGAGACCTCACCTGAGCTTGGAGGTCCTTTGGTTTGACTCACTGCATAGCCATACAACGGATGTTCACACACCATTTGATTTCAGGCTTCTCATTTAGGGCAAGCCTGCTGTGGGTCCTGCTGTGGCCAGAGGGGAGGGATGCTCTTCCAGAGGGTGATTTGGTGACTTAAGGGAGGCTCTTCATCTGAATCAGATTTTTTTGGTAATTTTTACAGCTCCTAAACCCTTTCTCATATCCTTTCTTGGTCTGTCGTCAGCTTGCAGTGTATTATTACTCCTGCTCTGTCCTCTTTTCTCTGTGACTGTGAGCACGGAGGAAGTTGGGAACACGAATACAGGCAGGTCAGTAGTACCCTCCATACAGCAAAAGACAGTTTAATCGAGATAGGTGAAATGACAGGGGATGGGGAGAGGATCAAGTAATTTATGGTCAGTCAGTTGCAGAGTTAGGAATATAATTGTTCTACCAGACCTAGTCCAGTGCTTATTTTCCAGTAGATGGTGTGCTCTCTCCTTATAACTACTTGCTTTATTGACAATGTGTACCAGTAGCCAGCTTTGCATTAGGGATCCCTTTCTGTGTTTTCCAGAACAGGTTGTGTTTTTTAACTCATCGTGGAAATGAAACAAAGAGGTCTGGAGGTTTTCATTGCTTCAATTTCCCCTTTAATACGTTATAATTTCTGTTTTTATTTTTCTCCTTTTTTCTTCTGCTAAACTCCAAAGGGATGAAGACACATGAGAGGCAATGTTAAGAGCTTTATCAAAGTTCTGTCTAATAATAATGAGATTTACAATAGGCTTCTAAAGGACACAGATCAGAACCACTTACCATAATGGCACTACAAAGTAATGAAGATTCAAGTGGTCCTTGTTAGATAGGAAGCTATCAGAGAATTGGAACTTGTCTAATATCACATTGCTGGAGAAAAGTCGCTCATCGATGCTGGGAAAGTTTTACTTCTAATTTCTGCTTCACATCCAGGCAAAGCAGCTTGAAGCCTGCGTTGTTTAGATTTGTAGGACTCCAGGTGTGCATGCTGGGGCTCTCCCTCCCATTAAATCTCTAAATAAGGGTTCTAATAAATTTCCATTAAAATAAGTAGTAACCACATTTAATGACCAGTTTGTTTGAGTGTTAACAGCCTGTTAGCTAACAAACTTGTCATTAACTGGTGCTAACTTCTCCCGTCTTGTTTAAATAATCCTTTAACATCAGTCTTGTTTGTATTAGGGTGCTCATGTAAAATCTCTGTCCAGTGCTTCCTTTTTTTCTTTTTTTAGCTGAGAACTTTGTTATCCAGTTTGATTCTTTTTTTTTTTTCCTTCTTATTTTTCCATTTTCCCCTGCTAGTGTTTACTGTTTGTGCACTAGGATAGCAGAGTTTTATTTTCTCCTGTATTTTTTCCAAATTTATCTTAAAATCTCCGCTTGTTCAATGAATTAGGTGACAAACCCCTAGAGGTAAATACAACCACGGAACATAAAACTCACAAATCAGTGGAGCTGTGGGATAAATCCTGATTATGTACAGAATTCAAATGAGCTTGGGGAACCCATTTGTATGCTGTTAGAAGAAGCAGAAATCATGTCTACAATCCTGCAAAAATACAAATAGCTTTCTGCAAATCCAATAGGATGACTTCGGTGTAAAGTTGCATCACATTTGCAGGACTAGATTCTGTGCATTATAGGCCTAATTTGGCTGTAGCATTTGTTTTATACTGCTGGCTGTGTTGACTTCATCCTCTGGAAGGGAGAAGAGTCAGCTCAGTTCAAATAAAATCTTAAACTTTGGCTGACATTCAAATCAAAGTTGCAGCCATCTCATCTTGAGATGGCAAGTCATGTTGGGGAAAAAAAGAAGAGTGGAGAAGGGAAAGAGTCAACACTTAAAATGTATTTATAGTGTTCCCTCTCTTTGGCTGATGCCATTATAAAACTGGTAAACAGGGGTGGGCAGGACCTCAGGCAGTATCAGTATTTCTCCATACCTCAGAGCAGGATCGACTAAACCCATGTCACACCTGGTATGTCTGTCTCATCTTCTTGAAAGATGTCAAGGAGCAGCTGCTCTGCAGCTTTCTTGGGCCTTCAGCTCTTGTGCTTTGCTATTCTTACAACTGTAAATACCAGTCTGAAGTTTTCTTGCAGCAGTTTAAGCCCACTGGTTGTTGTCATGCGCCAAACACATAGCAACAAATGATTCCTTCTTCATTGCAGTAACGTGCTGTGGACTTGAAGATGTTATTGTATCTCCACGGAATCTTCTGCTTTTCAGGTTAAATTATCCCAAATCTCAGTCTTTGGCTTCTGTCCAGTTGATCAGTATCTTAAGATACAGGGCTAAAAACTGGACCCAGTGTCCAGCTAAGTACTAACCAGAGATGCAACACATTGCTGCAGGTATCTTAGGCGTTTTAGCTCTGTTTATTAACCCCAGTAAGAAGTTTTCCTTTTTCCAGGAACATTACCGCATCCTGCTTAACATCAGCTGCAGCGCTCTGATGCTTCTTTGAAGACCTGCTGTCCAACAGTTGATCTCCACCCTGTATTCCCGCAGTTAGTTATTCCTGCCTATATTGGACTTGTCCTATTGAATTTCATCTCTTTTTCAGTATGTCAAGTTGGTATAAGGCGGCCTGTAGTCATGAAATTCCCACTGCAACTTTGCAGATGCAAAAGATCTGGGTTATTCAGATATGCATGCTTAAATGTGTGTGCTTCCTATAACAAACAGTCTTTAAGCAGTTTAGTGTCATTCATTGCAGTTTTTACAGCTCAGTTACTGCCTCCCTCAATAGCTAATAAAATAGACTGTAAAACTTCACGTTCTGTAGATCAAAATAGAGGATACTTCTGTTGTTTTGTTTTGTTATGAAAATGAGGTTTGTGATTGAGCTGTCCCTCCATTTGTTTGTGTGTAAGTCCCTCCCTAATAACTTTTGATCCTGTTACCCCATTAATTTGACTTAAGGGTAGAGGCCTCATACCCAGGAGTTTGGGGAAAATGTCTGAGCGGGTGGAGGAAAGGGAATCAATGTTGTTCCCCTCCTGCCTAAGGGGCACCAGCCACATGGCACATGCCTTGTGCCTGGAAGGGTCCAAGAGTGGTGCTGGGGGAGTGGAAAGGGAGGGTGTCATCATGACAGGTTGGGGGGCAAGGGCTGTTGCCCCTTGGAAACAAAGCAGTGATCATGCTGAAGGAGCCATTTGTTTTGCCTGAGATTGATTTTGCAAAACAAAAATCAAAGCCAGGGTTGCTTGTAAGGGTTTGGTTTTTTTATTCAAGCATTGAAAGGCCCTTGCAAGGTGGTGGCCAGATAGCTGGGTGCTGTGCCATCCCTGCAAAGCCGTGCTGGGCACTCATTTGGGGTAGCCCTGCAACGGATAGAAACGGTTGGCTAAAAATGACCACTTCTAAGCTTATAACGTGGTTTTTATAGTCAGAGCTTTTGAGTTCAGTCAGCTCTTTCTGCACACTATCAGGCCACAAAGAAGAGAGGAGTGAGTGACTCTTGCTTTATTTCTTGTCAACTCTTAACCGCTAATGTCTGCACTTTTATGAAACATACCTGCTTATGCTTTACAATGACAGCATCCAGTGGTTGAAACAGATGCCATGCGAGTCTCCTGATCTTAGTATGTCATTTGATTTTTCCATTTGCATCCTGTTACTTGCAACGGGAATTGCACTGGAAGTAATTCAGCAGTTGGATGATTTACTGCTGTACTTGAGTATTGTCTGTCCAGCCATGTACTGTCTAAAGCTCTTCAGCAGCAGACTCCTGGTGTAAATAAACTGTCCGGCTTAACTGAGATGTTTTGTGGAAATAAACATAGTGCTTAGAGGGCTGCATATGCTTTTACAGAGAAGCCATGGATTTGAAACCTATGCTGCAGATTGTCAAATTCATCTTTAGATACAGATGATGCATTTGGATGATTGCAGACCCAAAAAACTGTCTTGTAAAAACATTTAAGGACACTGCGACTCTCCAGGATGAAGAGGCTGAGTTCTGGCTCTACCTTTTGTGGACATTCCATAAAGTAAAAAATTTCCAAGCTGCTGCTGCTTCCAGGAGAGTTCGAATTGTAAGTTCCTGGAACAGATTGAAGGGCTGAGTCCAGCTACTCCAAAATACCCTGCATATGAAAAAGTAATGAGCTCCTCTGGTGCACTCAGGTCAACTGGACTTTGCAATTCAACGAGACCTTTAATCTCTCTGCATCCCCCACCCCAAAAATGGAAAATGGAGTGGCTTTGAAAAGTTCTCCCTGTTAAAAGCCCTGAGAGAACCCTTGAAAGACCCATCTGAAAATGGAAGTTGTGGCAGAACTGTGTCATTTGATAAATTAGTTTCTTCCCTTTTGGTTTGGGCACTCATCAGGCTTTAAATTACATTCCGATGAGGTAGAGAGAAGTTACTTCTGTTGAACAGCTGGGATTAGAAAGCTAGAAGTCCCCCTTCAGCAAGCTATTAGCTCATACTGGATTTCAAGCATCTCAGCAGTCTCACTGGAACATGCACCTAGGTGCAAGCTGCCGTGCCATGCTGAGTGGACACCTAAGGACCAGTGTTGCACAAATAACTCTAAGGGTACCAAAGCACAGCAGGTGCAGAGAGGGGCGAACACGGATGCCTAGTTTGCGGTGTTACGATGCTCTTTGTGCTGGCTTACCCCAAGCAGTGAGTTATAGGCGTTGCTCACAGATTTTGGGAAAAGGTGGCTATGTCTCCTTGTCATTGGAAGAGGAGGTGCATGTACTGTTACTAAAGACTTACCATCTTCCTCTTCCTTTTTTTTTTTTTTTTGTTTTCTTGGTTGACTATCCACGAGCAAGTGATTTCATGCCACACTGTCATGACTGTGACTCCTCTGAATTCACTTAGGACATGAGCCTGGGAAAAGCTAATTTATAACCCATGTGCGACGCAGGTGAGGAGGAGAACAGTAAAGAAGTTGCTCCCTGTGTCAGCAGTGGTGGGATGACTGTAAGTGATGCGCCTTTTTGCAGTTTCCGCGCTAGTGGCGGCTTGGATTGAGCAGATGTTTGGGCTATTCTGGTCACTCTTCACCTTTGTCTGCAAGGTGCATCAATCACTGTAATTATAATGGGACATGGAGCCAGCAACTGAAGGAGAAAAATCAACCCAATCCTAGGAACAATCTTTCTTGATGGATTCTCCCCCCTAAATCGAAACAATTCGCCGGGTAACCCAGCTGGGGTTCATATGCTTTTGATTACTGTGGGCTATTTAGCTTTACAAAATGACATGCTGCTTAATGGACTTTTAATGGTTATAGGTTTCTCTCTCTCTCTTTTTTTTTTTTTTTTTTTTAATGAGCTTCACCAGTTTGTTACTAATGCCCTGTAGAAATCTGGCAAAGGGCCAGATTTGATGTTACAAATTTTCTGGTTTTCATGCGGGATAAGTGCAACCAATGCAGCCAGTGGGGATGTCTGTGTTACCAATCATACTGTAATGCCATTAAATAAAAAGGCAAAAAGAGCTAATTGAGTACCCTGCAGTCCTAATAATGGCATGCTCAGAGATGATATAATTAACACTTTGCATTCGAAGTCTCCCAAGTCCAGTCTGTTGCTCAACTTCTGACAGAGTGAGTTTCTTAAACTTGCTGTGTTTCCCTCGGCTGCTGTCAGGTCGACGTGTCAAACAAAGGTTATGCTGCTGTCACAGACAGATAAGGCTCTGTCCTTCACAGCACTGCAACAGGAACTCTCCTAACATTAGGCTAGATATAAGGGCCTACGTTTTCAGCTGTGACTATGTTTCAGCTTTCACATGGCCCTTCTTTTAAGGGGGTTTGTTTATTTTCACCGAGTGAATACTTGGCACTTCAGAAAAGCAGGCTTATCTATTGATTTATTTATTTCAATTCGGAGGAGATTTCTATTCTGCAGTTGGTAACTAATGCAGTACCAGAGCATGTTGCTAACACCAGAGTGTCTTAGTGGAAAGTCTGGGCATTGCTTTTGATATATAGAAATTTACAGTGAAATAAAATTAAATTTCTTAATCTCTTTTACTCTTTTAATTTGCTGATAAGACAGATTTCTTTCTGTTAATTACTCTCTGATAGGGGTGATAATTCTTAATGAACTTACAGTTCTGTCTAAACCTCTCTTTTGAGCCTGGACCATCAAGACGGCTTGGGCACAAGTCTTGGCTCAGGTGCAGGGTTTAGATGGGTCTGGGGCAGGGGCTTTGGACTCTGCTCCCCCATTGCATGGGTATGCTGCCTTGCAGGTGGGCCAAGCCTGGGGTGGCCGTGCCAAGTCCTCCATTATGCCCCAGGAGGTCATGTTGCTTAGAACAGGAAACTGCATTTCTCTTAATTAGGAAATGGATGCTCTTAGGAAGTTGATGAGAATTTGGTAAACTGCCATCCCAGGACAAATGTAGAGGAAGCATAACAAATATTTAAGCACTTCTTTGGAAAGGAGTAGAAAATCACAAAAGGATGCGCTTCCGGCTTCATGCTTTGAGCCCAGAACATATTTAAGTCAGATCCATGGCTTTTAGGACAGACAAAACTCAGCTGACTTGAACTGTGTTCCTGCTGGAGCTGATTTTTCTCCTGGGCCTTACAGCAGGCTACAGTCACATGTGAAGAGGTTGTGGTGCTCGTGCAGCTGGAGCCTGGGCAGAATTTTCCAACCACGACTAACAAGAGCAGTGTCACAGTGTATTTTTGGTCCCTCCCTGAGGGCTCTGGTTTAGGATGCTCTTGGCAGCGAGGCTGATTCCCGATAGTTAAATAATTTCTTTGTATGCAAATTGAAGTGTATGAAATTCTGCAATGCCAAAAGCACTCCATCAGTTTGCAGTCAGCTCTTGGTTACCAGGGGCAATATGCTGTAAAGAGCTGGAATAACCTGCACGAAGAAAAACTGGATGCAACAAGAGATACATGTAAGTTCAGCTCTCAGCACATACTTCCAGCAGCAATGTAGCTGAGAAAAGAAATATCCTTGAAACAGTGTAGAAGTCCAATATGGCCTGAGCTGTCTGCCTAACCCAGCTCTAAGAGATCACAGAGAGTGCTTCCAGTCTTATTTTGGCTAATGAGAAACCACCTGCAGCATCTCCACTCTCACAGCCCAGTTAATTCCCTGTCAGAATATTTTATCCGTGGTTAACCAAGAGTTGGTCGTACTTAACATTTCTTCTGTATGAAATTACAGTTTATTTTCAGTTGATGTTGTAAAAAAACAAAGAAAACCCCAGTAAATTGATAAAATACCTGTTGAGCCTGCTACTTGAGCCTGAACAATTGAAGTTGATGCAAGTATTTTATTCCCCATTTCTTTTTGCTCTGAGATTTCAGGACTTCTTTGTGATCAAACCAGGAGAAATAAGAGCATTCTGAGGAACAGCATAAACTCAGATAAATAATACACACGTGCTTATTTGAATTTTAAAAATAAATTAGTTTTTCCCTTTTATATTCACTACAGAAGAATATTCCCACCAGGAGATGAATTTGGCCAAATACTCCCAGAAACAGCAAGTTTAAATGAATATCAGAGGTTATTCAAAGGGAGGAAATTTCAAATCCTTAATCTGAGTATCTGTGTCCAGTCAAAATTGTTCAGACTTCCAACGTCAAACATTTCCAAAGATATGCTACTAACCAGCTGCAGTCAGGGATCTTGACGGAAATTGTTTGAATTACCATCATATAAATAACAGTGATGGTGAGTGATGTCTGTGTAATCCATCTGTGGACAAATAAAAAAGAGGCATAATTCATGAAGCATAACAGTTTTAATTACAGGTTGGATTCTGCGGGAGAACAAATAGTGACTAAGATGTACAGGTCTGCAGGCTGTGTCTCTGTGGGTTCAGCAGCAGTGGATATATCCCCTCCACTGGGTGTCCCCATCCTTTTCGGAGTGGTAAGATGGGGTGTTTAATGCCACTTAGATGGCCCCAGCTTGCAGCCTCGTGCTGTGGCACAAACCCTCTTCTCCTTCAGGATTCGAGCTGGCATGACAGGCCGTGGCAGGGAGCAGCTGAGCCTCCCCCCCGTGCATCTGGGGCTCCTGTCTTTGCAGCACGGGCACTTGCCACTGGCTGGGGCTGGGACAGAGACGAAGCTGCTGCCCTCAGGTCTGCTAGAGCCTGGCTGCCAGACACCTGAGGGATGCGTGGTGTGGGCACGGCCTGCTCGGGAAGCAGCAGAAATAGAGATGCTCATGTGTGGTCGCCGACGTGTTGTGCTGATTGCTCTGCTACGTGGCTCAGATGCAGCAGTAAAAGCCCACTGAATCCAGAACTTTCAAACACAGCCCAAGTGTTTGTACTGAGATGTTTGGAGCCACTGCTATCTGCTTTTTGTCATCCATGTGTGGCTTAAACTTTGCTCCCTTCCAGCAGCCCCAGGACTGAAGCATGTGTAAATGCATGTTCTTTTTTCCCCTTTCTTCTCTCTAGGCTGTCCTTTAAGGTTTTACATAATTTACATACAAATAATTTGTTCCACATTTTAATAATTTCCTGTGTAAGGAGGAAGGGCATGGGGCTTTTCTGTTGTGCACCAAATGTATCTGCAAATGTATCTCCAGTACATACACTGTCTGGGTTGAATCTGATCTGTTCAGATGGGGATTTCTCAAAAAAAACCCCAACATCTGTTAATACAAGGAGTATATCAACTTGATAGGATTTGTTTTCATTTTTTTTTAAAGCTTTGAAAACCACAGTTGTATTCTTAGGAGATCCTAAGGTGGGAGGAGTCAGTCGGGTGCCTTGGATCCTTGTGCAAATATATATTTCTTAAGTAGGTGAGGAAATCTTGTACATAAACTCACCTGCATTTTATTTCTTAATTAACACCTTTTTTTTAGATGATATGAAGAACACTGAAAGTAAAGTAAATATTTCTATTCAATGACAGTAGGTTTGGGGTATAGCTCTTGCTGTAAATATCCCAACTCCTCCTGACAGTCTTATTGTCATGACATTTTTTAATAACTATTCGCATACCATTTAGAGCTCTGCTTCCTTGGTTAAATCAGCCCTCTACCTTCATGAGAGGGTTTGAATCTCTCCCGAGTACCTTAATTGCTGCTTCTGTGCCAGCTGGAGGACATGCAGAGAGATGGCTTCCCTTGCAGGGCAGAGAGAAGGAGACCCCCTACAAAACCCAGTTTGGGCTTCTTGCATGACAGAGCATCGCAGTGGCCATAGGCACAAGATTATTTCACATTTCACACAGAAGATGGCAATTTTCTGTCTTTTCCAGTGATTTGTTTTCCTCCTCTCCCTTTGAAACGGGTATAATATTCTTAAAAATTGACATATTTATTACATTATAGAAGGAGTCTCCCTTCATTCGCAGAACAGCATAATTATATGGGCTGTGAACAGAAAAGCTTTGTGAAGGCCTGCTAGTATTTCACCATGGCTCAGCTCTTACTTGAAGGAGCACGGCTCAGTTGTCACGCTGGAGGCATCTCGGTTTCTGAGATGTGGCTCCGAACTTCGGAGTGGCGGGTGGCCGGTGCTGGCCGGCTGGATGGCCTCGAGCAAATATCTTCCCCCTGTTCCAGTGCTGTAGCTGGGAGATGTTTGAAGGGCTGGCTTCAGCTGGTGGCCTTGCGGGTGCCTGGGGCAGAATTAGGTGCCGAACCTACCAGAGGTCTGGGTAGGGGAACCCGTGTTTTGTGTCAGGTGGCTTTTTATCAAGATCGGCTGAAAAGTGGAAGCCAGAGCTTGTAATGAAAACGGTGACTTTTTGAAGATCACTTTTACATGCTGAATATTTTTTCCCTTTAAAGCCCTGCACATGACTTTATCTGTCAGGAAAAGAAATAATCTGTCACTAAATTGTTGCTGTGACTAATACTCTGTGACTAAACGTTGTGAGTCCTTCAGCTCAGGGAAAGTGCTCTGAAAGCCCTGAACCAGGGATCCTCTTTGGCAGGAAAAAAGAAGGGCAGTGAAGATCCTCCCTACTTGTCTGACACAAGCCAGGTTGGTACCTGCGAGGGTATCCGGTGCCCAGCACTGCCAGTTGAATGATGTCCCTGTGTCCCTCTGGGAAAGGTGGATCTGAGCTGTGTCACCCACACTAATGTTACTAATTGATCTGCAGTGTGATATCCCCAGACATAGCTCCTTTAAAAAAGTATTTCTTCCATGAAAATTACCTGTTACAATGTTTTAGAAGTGCTGAGTAAAATGGCCACACTTTGAAAAGGATTTACAGGATTTTTTTAACCTGTGCTCTGGTCAGAGATTTAGGAAAATGGAAATCTTAACTCAGCCACTCCAGCAGACTTCTACCTGCTTTTGTGAGGTTATAAGAAGAAGTTGGATCGTTTTAGCATGATTCTTTTCTTAAAGCTAGGAGTTGTCTTGTGCTCATACAAAATAATGCGTATGTTCGCCCAGTTGAATTTTAAATCTCATCACAAAAGGCTTCCTATTCCTATCGAGCGCTTTACCAAATGTGAATTAAATTAATTTCAAGTGGCTTTGAGGTTTACTATGACCACTGCAGTGCTGTAGGCTGGTGTCATTGTCCTATAGGAACCAAGGAGTTTGTAAAGTCCTATTAACTGTGGAGTAACCTAAATGTAGACAGTGGCCCTTGATCCTAAACATTGTTGTTGGTTTTTCCCGTAATAGGAACCTATTCTCAATCCTTCCTGAAAATGGTATTTTTAGAAGGTTGATGCAAACAAGCCTGAGGCCAGAGTGAGGGTGGCACACATGGAGGCTCTTAACCTTCTTTTTCTGTACCCATTTGGGATTTTACCACGAGACCCCAGGGTGGGATGTATGTCAGGTGGACGTGGAAATCCTGGAGACCTATTTCCACTTCTGACATGAGAGGCTCGTGTAATGGCCTCCCTGCCGTGGCTCCATCCTCACTCGGTTAACACCCAGCCCTTTGGGATCCCCCAAAAAATCTCTCTGCACTGAATTCTGCCTCAGAAGCGTGATTGGAACAAAAAGGTGTATGCATCACCAAGTCAATACAGCTCAGCTCCTACCTGGGAAATGCCGCATTTCCTCTGGGGTTGAAACGAAGATTGAATCTCTTGGGTGCAGAGCTGAACCTGCAAAGCTCCAAACCTCAGAGCTGTGCTTTGTAACATTAGCATCACTATCCTTTGGCTTTGAAAGTGGGTTTTATTTCAACGGTTTGCTCCAGCAGTGTTTTCTAAATCTCCCCTCATTATGCAGCTCTGAAGACAGGACACCAGCCATGTTGCTGCTTGCTTATTGCAACTCCCATGCAGTCCAGCAAATGATAAACAAAAGTCTTTTGTATAATATTAATAAGCTTTCAGCACTTCTCAGCATGGCCTGCTGTCACCAGAGTAAATCATGTGTATCAAAAGCCCTTATATGTGAAAGTTTGTTTTCATATCTGGCCAGCTTTTCTATTTAGCCCCTTTTATCGTCTTGTAATAAAAATATTTGTTTGTTTTTTCAATAGTGCTCCAGTCATGATACAGGAACCACTTCCCTGAATAGAACAGCACCGTTCTAAGGAGCTTTCTTTGAAATTGTTTTGACTGGCCCCTCCTAGCTGCCAGTGGACTTTGAATCCTGTTTACGTTAAAACAATAGTAGTGGCTTCATAAATAAACAGGGGCACACATACCTCAAATCCATCATGTAATTGAAAAGGTAAAGATTTTTCCTGCTCAGGCTCTTCTATTTTATCTGCCTCCCTGTATTTTTGAGCTTAATTTACAATTAAAATCATGTCTTTCTGCTTAATGCCTAGGTCATATTCTATTGGTATAGCCTACAATGAAAGCTTTGAATGAAAACACTGAGGTTCTGCTATGTCAGTATTTTAGAAACAACAGATATTTGCTAGCAAAAAACTTTTTTCCCTCTCAAGCTATGGAAATAACATCCTGTCAGTATCTGTGAGTAAATAAAACCCTAAAACTGAGCAGCCTTTTATGTGCACTTGAGCTGTTGCTACCTGTCTGTTTGCCCTCTTGCTTTTCCTCTGGCTGGCTGCAAATACCAGGTGATGGAATCAAGTAGCTGCTAGATTTCATGTCTTGGGTTCATAAGAAGTACGTGTCAGGGATCTTTTAAATCTCTAATATCTTGGGTTCAATTTTTGCTCCTGGACACTGTAGGAAATTTTTTGTAGTTAATTTTTAGTCCTTTGGTGTTTTCTTGATTAAATAAACACCCTTTTCTTTGTAATTTTCAGCAGCCTGCATTTAATTTTATGCTGAGAAATAGGATGGAAAAGCAGCTAAGTCACTCCACAGTTTAAAAAAGTCTGGGTAATACTGAAATCAGAATTCAGCTAAGTCTGCCCAAACCCTGAGTGGACACTGAGTTCACCAGAGAGGTAAGAAGCTGCATCTCTGCACCTTGGCTGAGGCCACAGGTGTGATAAATGCCTCGTCCAAACGTAGGCATTGGTTTTAGGAGCAAATCCTTGTAGTCAAATCTGCATAACCACACATTTGCACCACTTTTCACACACAGATGAGCTTACCCCAGAAAAGCTGCTTGTTGGCCAGGGCCTTAAGTTGTCAGTTCACTGGGCACGGGCTTTCCAGCATCCTTGCTTGTTAGAGTGCAACGCAGAGCTGTGGGTGTAATAAATACCTCTGGATGAAATGTGCTTTATATTTCCTTCTGGAAAAATATGCCTGTAATTCATAGGAAATTTCTCTAATCAAAAGAAACAGAGTCCTTCAAGTTGCACTGCTTATAATCAAGCTCTAGCCTCAGAAACTTGATAAAATACTTTTAGCCTGGACTATTTATATTTTTCCTCGGTGCAAGTGAAACAATGGCATCTCTAGCTGGCCTGACATTCTTCCTGGCACGTCCAAAGGAGCAGAGGGCTGGGAAAATGGCTCAGCGGTTGGTTCAAACACCCCATGCTTCTCTCGTTAAGAGAGAGGTTTGGAAACATTTCCACAGCTCTAATTTGATCTCTGGGAAACCGAAAGGTTAATTGCACAATGTACAGGGGCAAAATAGATTTCCAAGAACATCTGGCACTATATTATTGAGTCTGAAATGAGATTAAAGCCATTCTTCTGGGACACGAGCTCTTGCCAGCCACCATGGGGAAGGTGTACAAACTTTGACTGGGTTTAATGAAGACATGGTGTGTATATTTATACACACATACGCACACACATGCGTGCTGCGTATTTTTTTTTCTTTCTTTTTGCCCGTTGCCTGTTGTATCTGGGCATGGTTTTACAGGCTTTTCTTTTCACCTCATTTCCACGAGTCCCAATTATGGGGCATTTCACTTCCTGCAGTAAGTTTGTGTTGCAGGGTGTGTGGCCTTTTTCCTTCTGTTTAAAAATGAAAAATCATCAGGCATCTTTCCTCTCTATCTGCCCACCCCCTTTGCCACCTAGCAATAGCCCGATGCTAGGGAATGAGGGAATATCAAGGGACTTAGCAGTATCTTCCAAAAGTCACCAACACGTGAGGCCAGGGCAAACATTTGCCATCTCTTAAACACCAGCTTCAACACGAAGATGTTTGGGAGTGTAATTAGGGATGGAAACACCGGCCAGAAAAAGGCGAGCTGTGCTTGTGTCCAAGGCAGGTGGGGAAGAGGATGTGTGAGAGGTGCTTGGGGCGGGGAGTGGGCGGTGAGGCAGTGACTCATTTCTTCTCAGGGAGTTTTCCCTCGCCGAGGTTGGCTGTGATCTGCACTCTCTTCTCCAGCCGTTCTAAGGATGAAGGAGGAATCAGTCAGCAGAAGATACAGTAATGAATAATGATTGCAGGATCATCTCTTGTGCCGGAGAAGTCCAAGTGGAGAGACCCTCTCTGAGCTATCCGTTTCCCTGAGCGGATGGCTCACTATTACTGGCTTATCTGCCTGATATGTGACACTCTGGTATCTTTAATATGTCACAAGTTCTGACAGATTTGGCAGGTCTTTAGCTTGGGGATCAGCTGCCGAGCTGGTGGGATGAGGAGACTGTAGAGGGCAGTCTGAGACCGCCAGAGATGGGACGCCGCGCCTGCTGGAGGTGCGCAGGGTTTAATATCTGCCACCTGTGGGGAGGGACTTCCAGGGGGGTGAAAGAAAAAAAAAAAGTATAGGAAAGCTGGTCTGTTGGATTTACAGTAAATGTCTATTTGGCTTCGCCTAAAAGAAATTCTTTATGTTTTTTTTTTTTTTTTTTTTTTAAGCTCCCTCCTCTTCCCCCAGCTTGCTCTGTTTGAAAACAGCTAACGCTACTACTGGCTGAACAGCATGTTTTCACACTGCAATCACTCTTCACGGGAGAGAAGAGAGTTGTGTAAATCCTTCTGCTGACAGTTAAGATGATTTTTAGTCCGTTCACAATGGGTTTGCCTTCACCGCACAGTGAATGAACATGACAGCGAGTGGGGCTGTGTTCTCCAAACGCGCCTTTGCTGCTCGCCAGTGCCAAGAGGTAGGCACAGAAATCCCAGCACCCAAGGCAGGGTGCTGCCAAAGCAAGCAGAGCGATGGATGCAATTCCCCTGCAAAGGCACTGGGTGCAAAAAGGAGCAGCGCTAGACATTGGCAAACATTCCTTGGCTTATGGCAGGGGGTGCAAAGCAAACTTAGAGCTGGACGAAACTCCTCTTTTTTTTTTCATGCTCTTGGCCATCTGCAAAGCATGGGGGTTTGGTGCTTGACCCTAATTCCTTACTAGCCTAGGTGGTTCTACGCTGCCAGGCTCACCAAGGAAACGTGGCCTGGCCATAGTGGTGATGTTGAGTGCTTGCTTGGGTGGTTGGAGCTCTGTTAAAGGGGGCAAAGTGCTTCATGGCAGCGGGGTTGGCAGGAAGGGTGCAGCTCAGCACGGTTGCTCCTCTATTCTGTTGGCCTCTTTATGGTGAGGGGGAGGCACGTCTGAGGTGCCTCACACTGGTGAAAAAGCAACAGGCACTGGTACACCTGAATGGCAAAACAGTCTCACTTCAGTGCCTAAAGTCCTTTATAAGAGAACATCATCTGAACTGATAAGCCGGGGGAAGGATTGATCTCATCTGATTCTGAAATTCACGGCAGTAAAGTTTTTAGCCGCTCTTTGCTTCCTGCGATAGTCGGAGGAAAAAAAAGCTACCAGTAAATGCTATTACCCAGTTTTTTTTTCCAGGATCTGATGCTACCAGCTTGATTTCTGTAAATACTCTCCTATGGAGTTAGGATCAGTCATGCAGAACCTACCCCTGTAAACACCATGCATATTCTTATTCATCATAATACAGATTTCTTTGGAACGGTTTGTGCTTGCAAAGTTATCTGTACTCTTCAAAGTCTGCAGAATTCAGTCCAGAACATGGTTTGCTTTTAAATAGCCCTCCTTTTTAATAAGAATTTGTATTTAGGAGTCTCTGCAAGGCAGGGCTTGTATGCAGCTGCCCTGGTTTTGAGACAGTCCCTTTGCTAACTGTATGGATGGTATTTCTTGCCTGTCTTCTGAAGGACTTAGTAGTTGCCATTATTAATTAAGCTTCACAGAGCTCCCTTGGAGTAGATGAGTAGCTTAGAGCCTGTGTAAACTGAGGCAGAACAAAGCCAAGAGATTGTTTTCCCTTAGGTCTCACGGCAAGCCTCTGGCAGAGCTGGGAATGCAACTCAGCTTTCCTCGTCCCCAGCCCTCTTCTGTAACCATAGGCAAGCTGGAGCAAATTAAACCCAGGCAAAGGCGGGTACGACTCCTATAGCAAGCAGGGAGAATTGTGCCCATTGCACGAGCTCGGCGTTTGGCCCACTGCCTGCACGCTCCTAGAATAACAGACATATGGAACATGTTGCCAAGTTAGGCCCTTAAATCAAGCTTTTATAAATGAGTTCAGGAGGAAAGGAGACATATTTTATTTCTACAGAGAGGGGGGGGGATTGAAGGAGGTGGTGTTCAGCTAACCCCAAAGGGGGAAAGTTTATTAGGCCAAGTGGCCTTTTCCTTCCCTGTAATGCTTTCGGTTCATAACTAAGAATTCACTTTGCAAAAAGATAACAAAATACCAGCCTTGCTTCCAAGTACATGTTAACACTTTCATTTCAGGTGATCAGATTCTGGTGGGGACCCACGCTGTATCCCAGCTGTTAGACCAGCTAAGCAAGAGTCTGCGGTACCGCCTGTGTTGGAGGAGGGAGGAGAGCTCCATTTTTAGGCTGGAGAGCACATATTCCACGCGGACCTCTTTTGCAACAGAGTAGGGGTCCAAGAATCCACTTAAGGCAAAAGAATGCTGCCATGTTAAACCCTTGGCTGGAAGCCTCAGTCAATTGCCAGCATCAACAATTGCTTTTCCCATGAAAAAGGACATTTTCTGCTCTGGTAATGTGAACATTTTATATCGGAGTGAAAAAGCTGCCATAAGGCTTTGCAGAAGCAAATGCCTGCTTTTAAATTGAGGCAGACTGCTGATACAGGGCATAGTTTTGCAGTGCCAACCTATGGTGCGTTAAAGCATCTGCAGACCCTCTCTTCTATTCCTTTTACTTCTGGACTCTGACAGGGTCCACTCTGTTTTCTTTTTTCCATCCTTCACTGGGTGTAGACTTCTGAAGAGTCTGCATGTAACATTATGAGTTACTCAGATGTGGCTCATCTACTTCTGCTTGATCTTGTCTTATTAAAAGTGAGCTTTGGCCGAGGGACAAGTTTTAAGTATATGCACTGCTGGTTTAAAAGACTTTTCAGTCCACTGTTATACCTTCATATCCCGTGTGCTTCTGTAAAGTGACAGGGAGTGAGAGAAAGGGATTCAAGCTGATTTACAGCAGGAACAAGATAGATTGGTTGATTGTTTTTTAAAGCTAAAAAAGGGAAGGAAAGAATCTAATTTGTGTGCATTAGGATCTCTTACAGCCCTCAGAAACATATAATGTGGAACTACGTACTTAATGTTGGTGTTTCCAGCTAGAACTAGTGGAGTCCTGCATGCACAGTCAATGTCTGAAAGACTGTTGGAGGCAGTCACAGCATTGTACCTTTCCTCTACACCACTTTCAGACATGTTCTGTCATAGTTAGTAACTTAGTAGGTAGAGCAATTTCATTGCTGTTCTGTCTGAAATTAAAAACCAGAATTAGGTCATTCGTTCAGGGTCTACAGGCCATGTGAGTACAGTGTGCAAGTCAGACTTGACGGATCTTGAATGCAGGACACTCAAAATGAACACCTCAAAAGCATCATGTTTGCTGAGGCATCTTCACATCTGTTCTTCGGGGAGCAAACTCCGTGTTAACCCTAAATTGTTTTGGGAATAGAAAAAACTTAAGTCGCTTAGGCATGACAAAGATCTTGGTCAGCTCTGTTCCTAATAGCTTCTGCAGATTCCTCCCTTTTTTCATATACAAAAGGAAACATGGCACGATGAAGACAGGTTGATGATAAGAATCAAGCTGCATCAAGATCTCAGCAGAGGCATCTAAAGCCACATTGAACTATATACCCCATTCATTAATCTAGCAACTTAAAGATATTCTTGAATATAGAAAACAGCAGCAGTTTTTATTTATGCAGATATCTTTATTAGGGGCTCCCCATAGCAATCTCCATATGCTAACAAGATAAATCTCATCTCTCTCTCCATTCCCGTTGAATAATCATTATTATAACCATGCATAGGTAGCTACGTATGCAAAGGTCTAGTGACTTCCTAGAGATGTACAGAATCAGAGTGAATTTCACTTTCCAGAGGGGACTTTGTGCTCCTCTTTCCTAGCAATTGGAACTGTTTTAACAGTTTTTTTAAACTGTTTTAACTGTTTTAACAGTCTTTATTTAGGGTTTAAAACTCAAATCCACCTAAGAACAGGCAAAGGTCATCTTTGGCACTATCAGAGCTGGTGAATCAGGTTTTTTTTTTCTTTTTTTTTTTTCCTTTTTTTTTTTCTTTCTGGTGAATCATTTGATTTAGTGATCCCTTCCTATTTCTTAGCTAGTCTTGACAATTGCAAATGTGTTCTTTGTTTATAAATACTTGCCCAATGATTTAAGGAAATAAATCTTGAGCTATATGCAGAATACACCCTCCGATGAGTAGCTTTTTGGAACTTGTGTTTGGTTTGGTTGTCTAGGTTGCGTGATACTTAATCTACACCTGTGTGGATGACAGAACTAACTAATACCAAGTCTGCAGCAGTCATAACTGAGTATTCACTATCCTTATTTGCATGTGAATGTGTACGTTCATACAAAGAACAGCTGTTTCATGATGTTAGGCTTCTTCAGCTTTCTTCTTTCTAGCACTCTCCTCAGCCTCCTGTGCTTTTTCTCCTTCAGATAAAAAAAAGTTGGGGGAATAAGCTCAGGCCATTTGTAATACAAGTCATCACCCTAGTGAAGAAAATAGCCCAAATCACTGCAGTCACCTGAGTTTTAAAAAGTCCTTTTTAGAACATTCCGCAATTACT
Source organism: Anser brachyrhynchus (assembly GCF_964034855.1). Taxonomy (NCBI): domain Eukaryota; kingdom Metazoa; phylum Chordata; class Aves; order Anseriformes; family Anatidae; genus Anser; species Anser brachyrhynchus. The sequence continues at coordinate 2,319,923 of NC_137696.1, read as the reverse complement.
TCTGAACAAAGGTTGTGTATTTCAGTTACCCTGAGAATAAAAAATACCCTTAGCAGAGCATTTTTGTGCTATTGTTTAGGGAGGTTATTAGACATATCAAGCATGCTTGACCACTTTCTTCTCTGGCCACAGAGCAGTTTGTTTTGGCAATGTCACGAAGATCCTTGGTTAGCATTGACTTCAGTGCTGATTGAGGCTAGCTGAGAGTCTATCTACTGTCTCCCTCAGCGTTTTATTCTTTCTTAACGTTTTGAGTGAATGTTGAAACTAAAAATAAGTAGCATAGGCTCAAAACTGAGCTTATTTTCTGTTTCTGGAGAAGCCTCCTGTTTGTTGAGCGCTGTTTTTTTTGCATTCTGTGGAGGAATAAGCTAACACGAGGACTTGGAGAAATCCCTACCTCTCTCCAGTATGTCCCAGTGAGACCCTCCATCGGTCAAGAATGTGTCTGGAAGAACTTCATGGGACTGATTCTTATTCTTTTCATATTTATGTACACTATGGCCCCTTATATAAGTGGTGACATGAAAAAATCTCAAGCTGTAAATGACATACATTCCTACTGCTAACGCGTTTCTCTACTGCCGAACTCCTGCATGCAGGGATCGATCATTTCATTTGTACAATTAACAATCAGCTAACTTAACCCCAACCTGGAGATATAGATTTTTAAATAACAAGGGATAGAAATATTTCACTCTAAGTAATGAGGAAAAGTAGCATATGGACTCTAGCATAAGAGCACACGGGGGTAAGACATCCAGCACGGAGCCGCTGGGTGTACTTAAGTTGCAGGCACAGGGCTTATGCCGCATAGTTTGACTGACAGTCTGTACACATCCTCAGCTGGTGATTGATAATACAACTGAGAACATTTAAAATGAACAAAAGTGCATTTAGTTGTTTTTGGCCTCCTTTTGAAGTGCTTTTAGAACAACACAGAGCTGAAAAGCCACTCCCTGCAGCTGCAGTGGGGACATGAAGAAAGCAGCTGCAAGGGTTTGTTTTCATATTTCGTACCCACATGGCTTGAAAACAGGAGTGCTGGAGGGGAGCTGGTATGTGGTCATTCACCTACAGGGCATGGTCCAAGCCTGCAGTCTTTGCTCAGGCAAAGGGGGGCTTCATTGAGGGGCTTCAGGGTTTGCTCCCCAGGACAAATGTGATCGTGCCCTGTTGGTGAAAGAGAAAAAAGGTGGGAGCTGAAATGCCACACAGCTTGTTCCCCATCATCATTTCGTAAGGTACCACTGGGGAGCGGGGACCAATCTTCAGCCCCCATAGAAGCCAAGGCACAGGTAAAGACTTCCAATTATTTTTAATTTTTATTTCCCCAAGCATATTGGGAGTTACAGACAGTGCTGACCTTAGCTTTATTTACAGGTGTCCCATAACCATTGTGCATAACCTCTGCAGAAGGTGGCATTTCTGACAGATATTTATCCCATCTACCCATGAGTGGGTGCTTCTTTGCTTTGACTACAGCCAGCATCTTGGACTAGTAGCACGAACTTTTAGACCTCTAAATTAGATGAACGGAGCCATTAAGATCAGCACTGTATGGAAAGGACATGCCTTAGAAAGGGCAATCCCAGTCTTCAAGAATTTGCAGCAGGAAGTTCTCCTAATACCATGTGAGGACACTTGAGATGAGGTTTTAATAAAAATAATTGGCCCAACATTTTATTGATACAAATGGAAGGTAAGAAATAGTGGACTGTTGGCAGCATTTCAGTTTTTCTGGGAAGCTGCAGCCTGGGCTTTGAACTGTGTGTGCACTTGCTGCAGTTTTTGTGGTGGGAATGAATTGTTTGGATCAGTCTAGGGCTAAGCAAACACTTTTTGCTCTGGATGTCTGTTTGCATGGGCTTTGTGCTCTCCCCAGGATGCAGCTATGGTCTCTGCTATCTTTCCTAACCCAAGAGCAGTTTGTCTGGCTCAGGGTAGACTTCAGGGAAACTTTTCTGAAAAATGCTTTAAGTTTTCCTCTGCATGCATCTTTAGTCCTGACTTGAAGATCTAAGACTAAGCAATACTGCTTTCTCAGTGCATGTATCTTTCTCTGTCCTCCTGTTAACAACCTAGTGGACAATTTCAATGAAACGTGGCAGAAGGAGTCTCAAAGATGCATTATTCCAACATGTCTTGTCAAATAAAGGCAGCCAGGTAGAGGAGAGAGACCTTGGTGTTATCTCCACTGGGGAAAAGGCTGTGGTTTGAGCTCATGCTGTATTAAATCCCAAAGTGTCCATATGAAAGAACATTTGAAAATGCCCCAACCTGGAAGAAGCTTTTATCAGAGCATATATCTTCCTGAATGTGAAAGAACCTTGCCATGGGGAGCAAACCCATAGAAAACCAGATTTCACACCCTCTGCTGTGCGCAGAATTATTCTCTTTTTTGGGGGAGTACAGTGGCTGATGTTAATAACAGGACTGGTTCAAGAATGAAATCCACACATGGACACCTGTGGACTTCAGGATTTAAATCGGTGCTGGATCTAGACTTCCTGGAATGGGCCCATTCACAAATAATGTTTTTGCTGGTGGCAGCATGTTTCAGATGAGAAAAAGATAGGTAATTCTGAAAGAGTCCAGTGCTCTGTGTTGAGCACTGAGAAATTCCTCCACTCACTGCTCAGCTTCAGCTGGGATGAATAGATGGGAAAGCGAACTTCCCAGACCAGGCTCTGTTGAAGCACAGGAGCAATTTCCTTCACTCAGCTTGCGCTAAGAGAATTTTCCTTCTCCAGCTCACCTAATTAATTTTACCTGAACCTCATCCAGACTATCTGAACTTCTGCTTTCACAACTGCTCTGAAAACCTCAGACTTTCTCCTGAAATTTCCTTTTCCTTATGCGTCTGCCTGGACCAGGAACACCCCAGGAAGAGCCTTTCTTAGGCGTGTTTGTATTGCTGCTGCTTGGTAATTAGCGTGTGAGTTCTTTAAGATAATGATTCAAAAAGAGTTACAAAGATATTTTTAAATCTCAGTGAAGTTCTTTCCAAGTTGAAAACTTGAAATTGAAAACTTGAAAAGTCACTAAAGAGAGTGGGCTTTTTTTCTGCTTCTCATGGGGAAGTTTGGAAGGGACTTTGAGGCTAAACATACTCGGTCTTCAAAGTATTCCAGTCTCAGTCTAGACCAACATTTTGAGCTTTAAGCTTAGAATTGTGAAATGACTTAAATGCAGAGAACAGAAATCTCATTCGCTTGTAATGGAGCTGCCTTTTGAAAGTCAGGCTGATGATACTGGCTTCCTTTCAAGCCTTCGCGCTGAACAAGTCAACGCGTGAAACAGAAACCGGAGACCTGATTCCCCCTTCGGTACATGGCCTAGGTCTACGGTGACTTGGTTGGTGATTACACAACAATTCTGTGAAAGTTTGGTAAGCAGCTAGTTGTAGGTATCGTGCTATGCAGAAAAGAAAATACAGCCCATTTTCTCCCCAGCATTAAAAATAAAGTAGCAAGAATGATAACCAAACTTCTGAAGTGGATACAAAACCGTGTAGTGATGCATATTTACCCACATAGTGAATTGCATTATGGCAAGTAAAATGGTTGGGCTTTTGCCTTTATTCTTTTTAACTTTAGATAGTCATCTTTAATAATCAAATACTTCTGAATTTCAACCAGGCAGTGTCATTTTGCCAGGTATGTTTACTCCTTAAAACTGTCGGTTGTGAACAAGTTCATACCGAATGAACGAATTTTGTTAGTTACTGTTTTACTTTGAGCCCACTTTTTTCTAATTGGGCCCTAAAATTTTACTGCTGCTTTGCTTGTTTTTTGCTTATTCTATAGGGGTAGGGGTGTTATTTTTGTTACCTGATTTGGCTTTAGTCTGTTTCCCTTATGCTGTGGGTCATCCATAACACATAGCCAACATGTCTGCAGTGAGTTGGATGCCCTGCCTTGGCGCTGTTCATCCGAGAAACCTTTTGGCAGGGTTTGTGAAAGATCTTCCGTTAATCGTAGAAAGTATATGAAAGCTGCAGAGAGATGGCAGCTGACTCTACACCGTAACTCCCTACCACAGCAGACACCAAGGGGGAGAAAAGTGGGACATTACAAAAGAAACAAACGTTTGAAATTGGATTCATACTGTTAGGATTAATGATAGGAGGTAGAGGAAAACTGGAGCAGCATTCCTAAGCCAACACATTTGAATGATAAATTACATTAAGGCACTGAAAAGAACAACAGCTGCAGTCCATGAAAAGCCAAATTTATCTAAATTTCTCCAGCTGATCGGTCAAAATCATCATTGAGACTTCTAGTTTGTAATCGCTTTTTCGCAGAAAATGAGAGCAAGCAGGGCAGAAAAAAATCCCTGAATATAGAGATGTCTTCATTTATTTTGCCAAAATGTTATAGCTGGTAAGCCCTGATGCTACGGAATTCCTTATTGCTGCCGGCGGTGGGCATTTTTGAGTGGAGCTTGTTTGGGGTAGACAGCCTTTTCCCGGGAAGGTGCAGGAAGGGCCCTCTTTAAATAAGTGATGACTGCTGCAGTTGGGAATTTGGTATCTAGAGGAAGGCTGGGGGTAGGCTCTGCCAAAGGGCCAGGGCTTCTCACTGGGGATAATAGATTACACTGTGGACATGAGGCAAGACACTCAGAGAGGGATGTCTGGACTTTATTATAGCAGCATTTCTAAGTCTCCAACAAGGTCAGATATAGGAGGGATCGTTATCTGCATGGAGCAGCAGGGGGACTGAGACGGGGGGTGATAAAATGACTTTTCTGAAGTCTGTTTTGGTTAGCTGGAGCAATGCAAGGATTTGAACCCAGTACACTTGTGGGTCCTGTCCAAGAACGCCTTTTTTCTCCTTTTGAAACTCAGAAATAAGACTTCCCACCCTTCTGTGTTCCCTCTCTCCCACCATCTATGACCTAATGCTAAATCAATCTCTTGCTGTCTGTGCCTCTGTTGGGATCTGTGATGTCTGTGAAGCGTTTCCATTATAGCTTACTGTGCACTCATTTGCTGCTATTCCACAGAAACACAGGGGAAATGGGACATGCTTCCTGAAGAAATGGGCAGTTCCTAGAGATGGGATATGCCAGCTTGAGTTGGTAAACACAGATTTTTCTTTTTTTTTTATGTTACATCAAAAAGCATCCTCTTGCTGTTATGTCGTTAACCTCAGAGTGTACCTGGAACAGGCTCCCAGCCCCTAGACGGGGTCTGACCTGGGCCAGGCGTGGTGGTGGGAAGCATCTGAAACCCTGCGATGCTCCAGCAGCAGAAAGAAACTTCTGGGTTCTTGGTTTTCATGTCAGTATCCTCTGTGAACAGACATAGCCTGCAAGGACGAGGAGCTGCACACGCAGAAGAAAGCAAAATCCTGTCACCTTTCAGACGTGATAAACATTATCATCTCAGCCCGGTGAGGCTTGTCAGCTCTCCTGCCTTGTGCCAGACGGGGCCACGGTGGGGCCAGGGTGTGAGTTAGGCCCTGGCACCGAGGTATGAAAGGGCCAGCTCCAGCCATGAACATTTTATTGTGCAAAAGACAGGTGGGCAGCGCACTGTCTCCTCCTGCCTTTGTCCAAAAGGTCAGAGAGAGTCCAAAACAGAAATTACTCTGAGCATGCTGAAGGGCTTAAGGGGAGTAGCAGGGGGTTATCTGATAGGAATCTGGCAGCTGACATGAAATGGTTGGGTTCATCTTCTGCAGCTCCTCCAGCCCCCTGCGTATGTTGGCATACCGTGTACCTGCTTGGGATACCAGCCCTGCTCTGAGCTCCCCGATGAAATGGTCGCGCAAAGCCAGTGTGTGTCCAGCCCCGAGAACAGAGCTGGAGATGCAGCAGGCTAATCGCAGCTCCTAAAGTGAGGCCGTGGCTCATTTTTGTAAGGGAACCTCTTGAGGCAGCTGAGAGGGAGATGCTTTACCTGGCTGAGCAGGAGGGAATCGTGGTGGCTGCCTCGTGTAGCTCTGATTTACCCAGCCCAGCCTGCTGGCAGCTCTCTGTCCTACACAGTCCCACTGCGGGATCGGGGCCAAGGAAATGACTAACTAAGTGAACTTGGGTTTCTGGGCCCCTGCTCAGCAGGTGCGTGTGATGCCGCATAAATCTATTTCAGATTTCCTCCAGTCTTTTTCATTATGATGTGACTAATTTCTCATATTTGTACAAGAATAATTTTATCCTAGATAAGGATATATTTTTTTCATCTTTTTGTGGCATTAAGTATGTTTTGTTTAGGGCTGTACGTGCGCATATGTGAATTTTTCTGAGGTTGGCTTATAACATTAACTTCCCCAGAAGCTTCTCAATTTTGTGTTTGATTACATATAGTTAAAAAATTGAATATAAGGAGGTCATTTTCCATCACTTGGATATTTTTCTACAAAATACAGCTGTGGATCACCCTAAGAAGTAGTGTTCTTGTGGTATTTTCTCTAGTTGTTCTTTAGGAAGTGCCATTTTCTCTTGTTTCCATCCATTACCAGCCACTTAGCCAGCATCCGGAGCTGGGTCAGTGATACGAGGTTCTGGTTTCCCAGTGCCAAGGGAGAGGAAGCCACCCCAAACCTTGACCCCCTTCCCTGTATATTCACCACTTCGAATTCCTACAGCAATGCTTTCATTTCCTGACCAGCCCAGTAACGCCAAGAACTGAAGAGTGAGTGGTTAATTGCCTTTTGTTTCAGCCCATGTTGTGTTTATTTTAGTTTGCTCTTTTTCGGTTGCATTATGCAGGGGTAACAAGGGCATATTGAAGCAGCAACTCGGCAGCTACCCCGAAAGGTTAAAACCGGCCACTTTGGAGTTGCAAAGTCACCGAGCATTTCAGTCAGCCTCCAGTGCTATTTAATGGGTGAAATTTTCTGCTGAAGAACAAAATATTCTGTTCTGTTGGACCACATTTACTTAACATGATCAAAGGGAGGAAATACTTGTTCTCTTCAGAGTAACCGAATTTTAAAAAACAGCATATTTTGATTTGCCTGTGTTCATGTGTGATTCAATCTTGAGGGCAGATTTTAATCTAGTCTAAACGTGTGTAACTCCATAAACCTTACTGAAGTTGTGCTGATTTATAGCAGCCAAAAATCTGCCTTCTTGTGCTCATGTTCCACCGGCATTTGAGTGACTGATATTTGCAGGAATATTCATGAAGGACAGAATACATACTTTGTATGTTTGTTTGTATTATTTGAGATGTATGCCATGGTAGTTTGATTATTTAAGTCTTGCAATCAGATATTATGAAGGTCATGAGATAGCAGCGTGTTAAAAATGCAGCCTTAGAAGTAGAATTTGACAGTTTTTTTCCAGGAAAGCTGATATGGCTGCTTCAATGTAAAACACTTTTCATCAAATCGGTGGTGAAAAACAAAAGCCCAAATGAAAAATAATTCAACATGTTACTTTTCCATGGAAAATTAAAAAGGAAAAAAAGAAAAAAGTGTGCTGGAACAAAAAAATATTTCCTGACCAGTCCTGCTTAGAAGTTCTTTTTCTTAGCATGTCGGTGCTATTCCTCCCTTGCAGGACTCCTTGAATAGCTGCTAGCTTTGCAAGGCACTTTTGTGCAGGTTCTCGTAACGATGCCGTGTGATCCGTGGCACTAGCCGATACACCCTGGACATTAAGTTCAATCGCTGGACATACACAATGATCCCTTTGTTAGCTCTCCAGAAGAAACTCACAAAGGAAATCCAAGTGTAATTAGGATTAACAAATAGGCTGCAGAAATTGGTGGTGTTCAAGCCAGCCCACTCCTCCGGCCAGTTCGGAGCTGTTGTTTCACTCCCTCTGGTTTTGCTGCCTGCAGCACCAGAGACCCTAAACCTTCTCATTTAGGAAGCAGTCGGACCAGAATTAATGTCCTTTCCATCCCTCTGGGCACTTAGTTGAGACAATGTGGTTTTGTCAGGTGTTGTTTTTGTTTTCTTTTTTGTAGCACTTTACATATCAGTAGGAGAATCCTTTTTACTTCAAGTTTCCAGAAGCCTTAAGGATAACTAGTTTGGATCAGACCCTGTTATTTGGAGAATGTTTTTTTAGTGTCTGCATGCTTCTGGTGCTAATGTCTGTGCTTCTGTAAAATACGAGGCACTCATTTTAATTTCACTTTTGCTTCTTCAGATCAGCATATTTACAGTTATTTAAGTACTTTAATCTGAAATCCCTCATATTTTTGTTAGAAATAATATGCTTTCGTATACAGTATGATTTTCTTCAGATGTTTCAGTGGTTAGGATTATTGTTATTTCTCTCAAAGGGCACTCGTGTTTGTAGAGTTAAAAAATCTGGTTTGCATAATTAACGAACCTTCTGTGAATTAATTACTTGCCTATGGTGAGAAAGGTTGAGGAAAAATATTGTAGTTTGACCATGGATAGTAGCTATGGGCAACTGAGAGGAGAGGCAACTGAATAGGCTGAGGTTTTTCTTGGCCAAGTTGTTAGAGAGAATTAATCTGAAATCTCTGCCTAAGAGAGGTGGTTTCAGTGCTCATTTCAAAGCCTGCCTGATGAGGATCCCAAGTACTCCTAGACACACGTAAACACTCACTGCACAGCTAGTGGGCTCATTTCCTTAGCTTGGGTGCAATCTATTAGTCTCTCAATAAGCCAAGCCACTGTCTTGGAACTGCAACAAAAACCCCACAAAACAAACAAACAACAACAAAAAAAACGTAGGTTTTGTGGGCTCGTTGCTAAATCTGTAAGTGTGCAAAGTTGAGGAAAAATGAATATTTATGCTGGATCTTGCTGAATCGTAGCATACCTGTGGCACAACCATGTTGTTAGGTGTGATGATAACAGGGAAGATCTATCCAGACAGGCAGGTTTGTGTTCATCCTTGTTCACTGTGATCTCTTCTGTGCACTTGTAATAAATGGGGTAAATATTCTTGTAAATGTTTTGCGTACGATAGTTGTAAAATGTGTCCCTCTCCTGCTCAGTGTTACATTTGTGTACATGTGTTGAAGAATGAGTGAGTCTACCTAAAAATGGATTTGGTCATGTAGTCCAAAATTTTTGAACAAATTTCACTGTTCACTTAGAAACGTTATAAACGTGATAAGATTTTCTTGAAGCTCCTGCAGCTCCTTGAAGCTCCTTGAAGCTCCTCCTCATATACGAAAACTGAAAGGCCAGTGACCAGGCTCCTTGTGTAATGAATGGAGAGGTCAATCCCCATGACCTAATTTAGGTTTGAGTTTTGTGCTTAGATGTTTACCTTCTTATTCAGGCAGAGAGCAGGAAAAAAAAAAAAAAAGCCGTATGATTTCTGTGTGGCTGCCTCCTCCTAGAAGAAGTGGCAGCAACTAAACACTTCCAGACAAATCTTTATCACTCGTCGGTAGAAACAGCCAACGTTAAAACTTGAGGTGATATTTTCTATGAATTATTCACCTAGTACTAGAAAATGAATTCTTAGTCTACCTCGTCACAGCCATTTGAATGTGTATTTCCAGAGACTAATTTTAGATTCAGAGAAAAGAAAGCTTTTTACTTGATTCTTGAACATGAAGAATGGGATTTTAGCAACACTGCAGACTGATCTCCCTTTGGCCTTTATCATGAGATGAATTCTTGGCTACCCTGATGTCAGTGGCTGTCGAACTTAAGTGGGATCAAGATTTTACCCACAGTGTTTTCAGAGATAACGCATTATACCAAAACTACATACACTTTGCAAATCCCAGACTAGACTTTTACCAAGCTACTTCAGTTGTAGTTCAGAAGGATTTCTGAGGATCTCATTTCTGGCAAGCTGTTTTGACTCACACACTTCAGACAGCAGCCTAGCAATATTACCCTTTGTCTTCCCCATCTTCCTTATTGGATTAGTTTTACTGATTTCAAACCTTTGATCCTTGATATCCCGTTACCTAATAATAATGATCTAGCTACATAACAGTTTCTAAGGAGAAGCAGCTTATAAATGAAGTATATACATCTTATACAGTGTTATATATCATTACTTTATCTGAAATGACATTGAATTTTGCATATTGGGCTTCGTCTTGTTATTGACTAGTATTACACATTTTTTAGAAAGCAACCATAGCCAAAAGTTACACCCTGAAATAATCCTGCTGTGCGTCATTGCTTGGTTTTGGCCAAATTATCCCTGGTCTCACTCCAATCAGGCCAACAGAATGAATGACTTTGTCCCAGTAAGTGAAAAGAAAATGAATTTACCCTGTGGTGGAGCAGCAGAAAGAGGAAACAGAAAGACCACGGTTGTCTTTTCTGTAGGAACATATCGGCCACTGCTCGTCAGCCTCACTGGAGTTCTGCATGTAGTGGCTCACCCCTCGTTAGGCTGAGTAAGAAACTACAAGTGGGAACCCACACTATTGGCACTGAAGTATCTGCTCTTGTAAGTCTGGCATCCACACAGTTCTTCCAGGTTTTCTGTTTTCAATTTGGATTCATCTCCATAAAGATAAAGCAATAACCTGATTTCAAGTAGTATAAACTGTACAAAATTAAACCTTTAACGTGGACTTTGAATGCTGATATCCTGGTTTGCTATCTAATGTGGAAGGTGAGGGGAAATGAAAGGAGGAAACATATTTATTTGAAACGAGATCTGCCCTTATGCCAACCCCCTGCTCCCGGCAAGCATACAGCAACTCATTTCCAGGCCAGGAGTGCCTAATGTTACTGCAACCCGTTTGGCCCTGGGGAAGGAAATGTGTGTGGTGGGGGGGAAGGCTTTGATTTTGCTGAGCTGTGAGAGCTGCAGGAGCCTGTACTCAGTATTGCCTTTGGTAATACGTAGCTTCTCCGACATGCTTAGTCTCTGCCACTGGCTATCAGATCTCCCCCAAAAGACTGTGTCAAGATGTCAAGCCTAACAAGTGGAAATCACAATCGTCAGCTTTGCCTCTTTTGTTTTTACTTATATACTTGTAGATAGTGGCAGTTCCTGCAAGCGCTGCTGTACGGGGTAAATGTGCTTGTGATGCAGATTGCTTTGATTCTCTGAAGGGTTGCACAGGCTCTGAGCCCGTCCCTGCAGGGAGTTCTACTTTTCAACTCTCTCCACGGTGTGCGAAGCTTTCTTCTGATCCAGGTTGTTTTATTAATTAAGATCTTTGTGTAGGGTATCATAGCTGAGCAGACCCTGCTAGTTTACAAGGACCTGCTCTCAGCATAGAGGAGGTCTAGCTCTCCAGCAGAGGAATAAAAGTGTTTGTATATGGACGTGGACGTTAGGAAATGACAGATAAGAGCTGGACTAGATGGATCGATAGGAAATTGGGTAGTAAATTATTTACTGTAAGACGATTTCTGGAGTGTGAATGAGAACTGATGTCTATAGATCCCCTGTGGCACTTCTGTACAGCAAGTTTAAATTCTGTTAAACCTGACCTATTTCAACAGGTTGAATTTAACATTTTGGTGTATGAAAAGGAAGCGTGAAATCGACAGAATAGGTTTTGTTTGTGAAAGACCTAGTTTTTGTATTTTAAGTATACTTGAGGTGAATTATGTTGAATAAGCATGGACTATTTAGGGACAGAATCACTGAGGATTTTATTAAACAAAACAGCAAGAAGCTTTGTCATTCCAAGCTGGAAACGATGCCTAGCTGAGCCAATAAAACACACATCAAAGGTGTACATATGGGTTACATTTTAATATTCTTTCAATATTATTATAAAGAACTGTTACTAATTTTAAACTGCATTGGTAAAAACATTTTTTTCTTTTTTTTCTTTTTTTTTCTTTTTTGTCTTTTCTTCTATATTGCTAAATGATGTAAATCACTAATGTCAATTTTATGCTGATTTATGCCAGCTGAGAATCTGGCCGTGAGAGCCGTTTCCCCTCCATATAATCACCCCAAATAGGGAAGGGAAAAGAGGAGGAAGAAACGGTGTCATCTGGATATGTGAATATTTTGGCTGTAATACAACGCTGGAATAGGCTCTGATACAAAGATGGAAATATGGGGATTATCGTAGAAACTCTTGAGATAATCCTATAAATAGCAGAGGAAATTCTGGCTAGAAGTTGTCTATTGAAACCATTTTGGAATGAGACGGCTGACAGGAAGAGAATTTAAAACCAGAAACCACAAGGCAGATCCTCACCTGGTGTAAATCAGCATAACTACATTAATTTCAGAGGCATTGACTTGAAAGAACTGTAATGATCTCCACCAGCTGAGGATCTACAGCCATAGGTACTGGGTGCCAAATGCTCTCACTCACACCAGTGTAAATCTGGAGTACCTCAGCTGACTTGGTGGCGTTATTTTGGATTAACGCTACTGTAAATGAGTGTAGGACACAGTCATTTGTGTTTGGAGAGTGAAGACAATTGAAATGTGTGTTTTTAGATCAAGGAATACATTTACTTGAGAGATTGTTTTAGTCTGGTATTACAGATGGAGGCTGTTTAACAACCAGGAATTTCCTCATTCACCCTGCTGTTACAGAAAGGTGTTGACTCCATACAAGCATTCACCATGGTCTTGGCCCCATCGCCAGCACATCAATAAATAAGCTAATAAATTCTCCAAAAGGGGAGTGGAGAGCAGCGTTTCGCTGTATATGCTTCCTGCGTTGCACTGGTAATGACGGCAGGATGTGGCCACTGAGGTTGACTGAGTGCTTTGGTGGTACACCAGCCTAACCAAGGGGAGAACTTGGCCCTGCAGTAAGTATAAAGGAGATTTTAGTGGGGTCAGAAACAGGACTTTCTTATGTATGTGTGTTCACATGTATGTAGTAACATCAGCCCAAATTCCGCACATACGAACACGCTGATGAGAGCGGAAGTCTTGGCTCTTTGTTCAAAGCACTTGCTAAAGGACAGAAGAGTTTTAAAGCATGTTTTCATTTATGAGAATGCATTTATGGACACATCTAGGGGGCTCTATTTCCTGCTATTTTCCAGTAATGTTACATCTATTACCTACTATCTACTAGCACGTGGGAGCTGGATCAGGCCCTGGAAAAGGTCATCTGTAAAATGCTTCAGAAAGGTCCCACAAACTCTGTCCCGCGTGGCTGCTTCCCCGTCCTTTACGCAGAGGGGCCGTACGTGCAGCAGGGAGGGACCTTCTTCAGCTGAGATTGCCCTGGCAGGAGCAGAATGTGTGGCTGCGCATTTGCAGCCGGGAATTCCTAATGGATCTATTATTAACATTACTGCATTATTATCCCCTGTGAGATTGCTAACGTGAAGTGATTTCCAATCCACGGCTAGTTATACCGTGACTTTAACTGCCTTATCGCACAGCTCTTTTTTGAAGCGTCATATTTTTTAGCTGCTTCCATGTGATAACCGTGTTTCAAGGCTACAGGAGAGTTTACACCGTCTGCTTTCATCACTGGAAATAAATAGCATCTAAAGCAAAGGGTCCTGGTCTGGATTACTGAGGCTATATGGAAACATGAGAAGAACCAGAAAAGATAAATATTTCATATTGTATCCGGAGCATTTCCTGTAATTGCTCTGTTTCCTGCTCCACTTCCTACAGTCCTTCTCTACCCTCAACTGGCCTTTGCTTCCCGTTTATTCTATTAACCTTTGCCGAGTGGCCCTGAGCATCTGGCTGTTCCCGGTGGCATCCCAAATCCTTCAGCTCATGGTACCTGCTCCTCACTGTGAGAGTGGCACTGGTGTTAGCAGTGCCGTACTTAGCTCAGCTGCTGGTTCTTACAGGCAGTATCAAATAGTAACAGTAACAACAACAACAATAATAAATGGGCTCTGGATTTATTTTAACTTGTTTTATGGGAAGAGTGGCATCCATTTTCCCCCCAAAGCATTATTCTTCCGCAAAAACATTATGTAAAACTTACATTTCAATAGCTGGATCTCTTTACCAACTTTGATTCATCTGATGGTGAGAAGAGACCTGAGGTTGCATCTTCTGTGTCTTCCAGGCCTTTAAGAGGCCTTTACATTTTTACTTTTGTTTCTCGCTTGCTGGTGACCTTAAAGGAACTGTGGACTGGATCACTGGAGCCTGACTAATGAGTTTTATTAGCAGAGCCACTGAGCTAGGGTTAACTTTAGCAGCATTATTTACCATTGAAGCAGCTGTACCTTTTGATAGTCTTAATCCTAGCGTGGCATTGGCTGGGTTTTTGGTATGGGATTGCGTGTATACACTGCACGTGTATACACAAACACACACCCCTTTGGTGTTCCCATAGGTTGGAGTTAAAATCGCCAACATAGTTATGGGAAAAGTAATCCAGTGAGGAGGATAAAGGGTGATGAGCTGGTGGAAAGAGCCTTGTTTTGAGGCTGGGGAGAACTATTTATTTTCTGTCTCTGACTTAAATGTTTCTTTCTGCAGACTGCTTTGGGAGGGATTCAAAAGGAGGACTTGTTCATTGTTGTCCGCATGAGGACAAGGATACCCTTGATCTCTGCTGCTCTTTTTTGTGTGTATCGTGGGGAACTGGACCCTGCAGTGACTCTGTTGGCTGCCTCCAGTCAAGCTTCCCTCAGTCCTACCGAGAAGTTCTGCTCTTGCTGAAAGTCAGTGGGAACCAAGCGTTTAGCTCATTTTTGCTTGTGTCCCTTTGAGAAGGTCTGCTTGCTCTTTTCTTCTGTCCAAATGCAAAAGTAGGATTTCCTGTTGCCATCCTTTTCAGGTTTGGATGCTGTGAGACAGTAGCTGGAGGGCTATACAAGAGGAGAGCAGTGACGTGGCCCATTTGTCTATATATATTTCAAATAGCATTTATTATTAGTGGTGGTGCTGTTGTCTTTGGTTGCTAGTTGGGTTGGACCTTTTCCTCAGTTCTGGGTGGGATTTATTGCTCCAGCCTTAGCTATTGAAAAGATAGGCTGTCTGAATAATTGTTTTGACTCACTCTAGGCAGTGTAAAGAGAAAAAGCACCACCAAAACTGGATTAATCCCATTAAAAATCAAGCACCTAGGCTATGAAGGTTGTGGAAGGAGTTTTTATTGTTTTTGTTGTTGTTTTTTTTTTTTTTGCTGTTGTTGTTTTGTTTTTGGAATCATGCATTAGGCCTAGGAAGAAAATGAAACAGTCTTAACACATCTGGAGTGGAAAACCTACTGTTCTTTAACCCTGGCAAACCTCCCCTTAGCATCATAGTCTCTCCTTCTGCAAACACGGGACATTTTTGGTCACAGAAGATCTGATTTTAAACAAAATCAACAGTGATATCAGAATGTAGACAAGTATGTTATTCCATCTGATTCCATCCATGTTTTCCCAGGGAAGTTTTACAAGTGTTCTAGGATCAAAATAAAGCTATGTTTATTTTATTTTTTTCCTGCGAATAGACAAATATCTGAATAACTGGTGTAAATAATAAATTAGCATGGTAAGGTGATTTCATTCTGCTCTTAAATGCAAAGGGGCTCTTTGGGGATTTTGAACAGGAAATTACTACATTTTTCATATCGCTGCATATAATTTTACATCTCAACCGAGTGAGGTGCGGTTAAAAAATAAAAAGGAAGCCAGCTGTATGCATAGATATATGTAGTTCTCATTTAAAACATCGTCATTATCTCTCAGTACTGCTGATTTCTCCAAACAAAACCATGTTTGTGAGTGCTTTCAACATCTGAGTTGCTCTCTCAGAAGAGTTTAATGAGTGCTCCTTACTGTGGCTGCTTGCTTGCCTGCGTTTCTTGTTTCCATTGTGCATAACTCAATTTATGTTTGCGGCTGTGAGTTGTAAGGGATCTGACTGCGGGGAATTCAGGTGGGATCTAAGCAAGAGCTGTCTGTGGGGGAAGAAAGACAAAGAGGTAAAGGTAGTCTTAAAGAAGTGTTACGGATAAAATGATGAAATGCAGAATCATCTGTTGTAGGGAGTCATAAATGAAAAATCTGTTTCAGATTCTCCTTTTTTCTCTCTTGTGGAAGTTTTCAGAACACCTTTACCATCTCTCTCATACCGCAGATGAAAACTTCTGCTCATCTTCTATGTGAAAACTGACCTGATGTTTGTAAAACCTAGCATTGTGAAGCACAGGCTATTACATGCAATAAAAATAGTGGTGCTTATATTTTGTTCACAGGAGAGAAATCAAACCGTACCCATTTGGGGTTATGCCCTCAGTGAAGATAAACGATGATGCTCTTTGCTAAAGCAAATTTTTAATCATGGAGATCTTGGTACAATAGGGTCACAAATGAAATAAGATTAGAGCTTTATTTATGGATGTCTCACATAGACCACTTCATCAGCTGCTTGGGGGTCTATATGGCAGCAATTTTCCATGGAAACATCACACAAAAAGTTACAAAGAGTAACTTGGAGGGAGGAGGTAGGCAAGAATCCCTACAAGATTAGGGGCAAGCCCTGGGCAAGTCTGTGGACTGAGCTCTGTTGCTCAGCACAGAGCAACAAGAGACAAAGCAAAGTAATTATAGGCATGATGATTAGTTCTGGAAAGAGGCGATGCAACGAATATTTATCATTTTCGAATGATGGTGAGGTCTTTCACCTTAGGCTTTATCCTCAAGGTGAACTCTTAACAGCTGTAGCACGATGGTGCCAGGTGCTCTTTGGATCTGTAGATATTGATTACCTCTCATGCAGCAAATTATCATTACAAGTCCAGAAAAATGTGTTTGGTGTTTTTTTTTCCACTGCTTTCAGAGAGTTTCTGAGCTGTTCTGGCTGGGAAAGCCCTGCACACACCGAGTCAGAGCTTTAGATACAAGGGGAAACTTGCAGCTCTGCTGGGAAGATACCTAGGAAGATTTGGAGTCACAATTTTGTCTTTAGGCATGCAGCTTATACCTAAATCATCCACTAGATTTTGCTCTTACATAGTAATAGCGCATCAACTTCATTGCGAAAACGTGTTTCTATGAGGAGTGCCAGTTCTTGTGAAGAGCAGGGAGGAAAATTCTGTTAGCATCAAGCAGCCCCGTGCAGCACAAGCTCAGTCACTTCTCCAACTGTGGGACAGAAGTAGCGTCACTGAATTTTGGCTGTTTAAGGAGGTGTAGCTGACAGAGCTCTGTGGTCTCCACCTTTGCTCAGTGGCAGGAGGCTTCTGTAGGGTAACGCAGCTCACCTGTGGTAGACATACTGGCCCTCTGTCAGAGCCTGCCTCCCTCTGTTCAGCTGAGAAAGCGATCGGGCAGGTACCCTCCTCTCAGCTTGGAGGTTGGGGTCCCCTGCAGCTCCACCAGCTCCTGAGGAATTTGGCTTCTGGCTGAAGATGGCTGTGGAAGTGCTTACCGTGGCCAACCCAGGAGAACTGGCTGGCGGGGAGCGTTTCAGTGCATCCTAAAAGCAGAGTTTGGGAGGGTGGAACAAAAGATATCCCAGGGGAAAACTGTGTCAAATTTGAATGTGCTGTGCCTTGCATTCTGGTTTACAAACAACAGCTGGGAAGGTATCAGGTTTCCCGTATAAATGTGGCAGAGGGCCTGAGCAAACGGAGTGTGGTGGCTGTGTGGTTGGGCACAGGCATTGGCAGAACAGTGATGAAGACTCCTGGGAGTATTTGCTTAGAAAGGGACTGCTTGAGGAGTGTCAGATTACCAGATATGAAGGCTAGACCTTTAAGGTTATCTAGGTTGTCTTCTTATATGAAAAGAATTTCCTAATTATTTTTACTGCAAACCCAAGAATGTTAAATGTAGGCTCTAATGCAAAAAAACAATAGGTAATCCGTCACACATACCTTTGTGAAATAGCCCTGCAGTTCAAAAGGCTTAAAATAAACAAGTATAAAACCCGACTGTAGTTTTTTTTCCCTTCATAAAGATTTTTCAATTTTGTGCTCAGAGAAGCTTTTTACTGGACAGTTTCTGATCTGCTCTTGGTTATATATTTTGTGTAGGAAACATTATATACTGAAGGAATACAGAAGATAGTGCTTGGTGTAAACTGGTATGTGAGTAAGACTAATTTAAATACTTTAATGTTTCACTGTTTTCCAGCTACTATCTGTTTGCCCAAAAAATCATCTGATATAAGCTTCTGGTCTGAGAAAACCCAGGAAGGTTTATTAGTCCTCATCCTCACACGGTGGATGGATAGAAGTCAGCTCTTAGAAGGTGATTCCTCCCTTACGTGCACTGGATCACTCTGAACGTGCTTGTCTCTGGTAGGGGACTGTAGCAGATAGGTGAACCCTGAGCAGTTAAACTTGCCCTGTAGGTAATTAGGTAGGACAAATCTGGGATGAGGTGTTTGCATTTAAGGTCTTAAAGCAACACTTAGACTACCTGCATCTTTCAGATGGTCATACCTAGGAGTTCTTTAAGAGATGTCTCCTTTGGAAGACCAATCTACAGTGCTGATGTTCATGCAACCAGGATGCTGCCCAGGTGCCCTGCTGGCCTGTGCCCAGCTTGCTGTCCCCAGGGATCTCTTACCTGTAGAGCCAGTCCCCAGTGTGCAACGTATTCAGGGGCTCTTCCTTCCTGGGGCAGGGCTTTCCCTTTGTTCTTACTGAATTTCACAAAGTGCCTCCCTGCCCTTTCCTCCAGCCTGCCTGGGTCCCTTTGGATAGCAGCCCCAGCCTGGGGGTGTATCAAGAGATCCCCCCACTTTGCTGTCGGTGAACTTGCTGAGGGTGCTCTCCATCATCTCCTCCAGGTCTCTGACTAAGATGTAAAAGAGGTCAGGTCCTAGGGTAGGCTCCTGTAGCACCCAGTTGTCACTGACCTCCAGGTAAAGTACGACCCAATAACAAGTTCCTTCTGAGCACAGTCATCTAGCGAGGTTTTTATCCATCTAGTTGTCCTTGTAGGTGAAATTGAATTTCTGGAATGCAGCATATGATTAGTGATGCCATGTAAAAAGTAAAAAAAGGGAAACAGTTAAAATGCAATAAAAGGAAAAAATAGCTTTTTTTTTTTCCTTCCAGAAGGCTGTGCAGTGTATCTGTTGCATTTAAACATATTTCGTATATTTTTTCCTGAACAGAGGAACAGAAATATATTTCCAATGTATTATACAGAAGAACATAATACTCATCAGCTGCTAAAGAAAAACACTTGTGATACAGACAACATGTATAATATTTAAAAGCTCTGTCACTGATAATCTTGCTTTATGTCATTCAAAGCTTTTAAAGCTGCTCTCTGAGTAGGGATCAAATTCGTAAATGATATTCATGTTACAGTCAGTCATATAACTCTGATTGTCACTGTGATTTACAAAGAGAAGAGTATAGGCATTCACAGCAACCTAAATAGTATTTGCTTTTTCTCTTTGTTACAATCAAATGCTCACCTTTAGATTGAAAAAAATCTAATAATGACTAATGGGCAGTGATCTTCTGGATTAGCAGCAGTGCATTCAATATCTCTTTGAGCAGTGATTACCATCTTTTTGGGGGGGGATATCAATTTAAAGGTCAAGTGCTTTCATAAAAAAGGTGATTATCCAGTATTTCATATGTTGAACAAAAGCTTAGCAGGATTCATTGTGTGTCAGTTTCTTTTGTATATAGCATATATGCAGAGAAATGGATCGCTTAATTATGTATCTATCTGTCTTCGGGGAAGGTATGTGGCCATGAATAGAAGCTGTCAAATAGGTACTTTGCTTTGCTTGTGATATTTAATCAATTACGGTAATGACTGCAGATTATAAGTTGGCTTTTAAAAACAGGCAAAAATTTGAATTACTTTTGTGCCATCAGCCAGTGATTTGGTTATAAATGGTGGATTTTATTGGGGAAAGGAATGTGTAACAGAGACAAAGAGGGAAAAAGGAACAAACAAAACGGGGCCAAACTCATAGCTGATCCCTTTTTCTTTCCCCTCAATTGCACTGTTCTTTTACAACCTAGAAAAATATTCCGTTTCTCAGATGTGATAAAAATGGCTAGGGCTAAATTTAGAACTAATCCAAGCAAGTGAACTGGAAGCTGGTTTTAACTACTTTTATTTTTATTTTTATTTTCCAGTGGAGTTTTATCAATTACTTGTCCAGTTTAATATAGTTGAGCTATATTAAATATATTCAATTAAAATTTCTAACAAAACTATCACATTTCTATATCTTCCACTTTGTACTTTTTCCCTCCTGTAAAGTAGCTTTCTTACAGCTGAAGAAATTCTCATTTGTAAAAGTGAATTGCCACATTAGCTGGTACTTTTACTCTGTGGATATTTTTTTTTTGGATCAAATCCTTATTTCTAGTGATGTGCCTGCCATTTGCCAAATACCTCACATGTGTCTGATCTTCTGCGTTTTAAGAAGCATTTCCCATTGCTGATTTACTGATTGTTATTTGTGGCATTCTACTGGTCATCCTAGTTACATGGCATTGTTGCTTCTCCCTTTGTAATACTGAATCTATTAAAATAAGATAGTAGGAAATGATCCCCAGATAATGTACTGGAAGTGATGAATGGTTAATTCTTGTTCTTTCCACAAAATTTTGTGTAAGTGGGATAAAGGTATTGGCATGAAGTACGGCTACTGCTTGGACTTATGTGTAGAGATCAACATTGGAAAATAAAAGGTACGTACCTGAGTGACCTGAATCTAGGAATATTTTTATCAAATTCTTTTGGCAAGTCAAGTGGTTCTTGTCTTTTTTTTTTTTTAAATAGTAAGATGTCTGTAAATACATAATTTCCAGATCAGAAATCCTAATGCTCTTTTATAGAGTATCTCATTTGAGTATCCCAAGCAGGCTTGGAGTTGTAATCTCTCTCTGATTTCTACAGAATAACTGAGGATAACCAGTTTTATTTGGGGGGGGGGGGGGGAGGGAGGTGAAGGAGAATGGTAGTTCTATAACATTACTGATCGATATGAAACAATAACAAAAACAACAACAAAAAAAGCAAACAGGTTTTCATTAATGTTATTATATATTATTCCCGCTCCACACATGAAATTTTTTCTTTAATTATATGAGAGGTGAGTATCAGCACAGTTAAGATAATTGACTTGATGTACACTGCCAAAAACCTGTGTTTGGTTTGCAGTCCCTGCAGAGTGTTATTAGTTCCTAGGCGATCATCCACATTTTAAACAATAGACATTAGCTATTCTTGAGCTTTGCTGTTTTTTTTTTTTTTAAAGGGTTTTCCTTGTGGCTGCACACATGGTAAATCTTTAGCTTCAAGTGTCCTTCTGTGGTGACCAACTAAAATATTAGCAAAATAAATGTTTTATGGGAAAACGTTGGCAGAAACCCCAGCAGAAACAGGTGGTATTGGGTTATTTCAATATAATGTAATGATGCAGCCAGGTTTCCATCTGGACAGCATGTGGTTGTGTCTACTTAGAGAGTATCAAAGAGTGTGAGTATGCACCAGGGATAATGGTGGTCCACGAAAGTGTAGCAGGATGGCTACTTTACAAAATAATAGTCAGGGTTCTAGGTCCTCTGGGTTAAATACTTTTACTGTCAGAATCTGAATTTCTTCATAAAATATTAAAGATGAAGCAAACCTCTGACATGCAATACTGAGCCGTGTAATTATAAGGCAGTTCCTGGAAGCCAAGTATTGTTCACATTATAGCTAGGCGTTTATTATAAAAGAGTTCATTACCCTTGGAAGCTAAGACATATTTCAAAGAGAGTGCCCTGGAACAGAGGCACTTTCAGCAAGCTTTACTAGAGGAGGAAAAAAAGCCCCAAGCAAGCTGATCAGAATATAGCTGGGAAATGGGAGGGGAATTAGTGGATGCATGGCTGCTAAGAGCTGAATCTATACGTAGTGGACCAGATACTCATCTGGAGGAAATGGCTCCATCTACATTGACTGAAGTGTCGTCATACTGAATTACACCAGATAAGGCATTTTTAGCCTAATACCAGAGATGATTTTCTTTTTGGCTGGCAGATGCTTTCACAAACCACAGGGCACACTCTGCGAGGATACGGCACAGACTTATCTTCACATCTGTGCGCTCTCTGTACAGGGAGGAAGGCTAAATCTGATTACATGGGGCTGGCAAGGCTTAGCTGTGGGCAGGACTTGGCCTGTTGCATGTAAGGGAAGATTTGGAAGATTCCCTTGTAAAATATCTTCTTGTGGGCAGCGGTGTAACAAGGAAGTTTGTGGGGTACGAGAAGGAGGAGGAGGAACAAACTCAGACTCCCTTGGGTGTTCAGCAGGAGCAGAAATGACACCAAGCTGTCTCCATCACTTGGAAGCGCGAAGCAGTGTATCAGCTCTGTCCCGTGGGAAGCAGGGCTGTTAATGAATACACGGGGCCTGATTCTTCACCGCCTCTGTATTTTGTGCACGTTTATTCCTGGTTTACAGTATCAATCAGCTTGATAGCATTTGACACCCTGTGTCATTTGCTCAGCACAAGTGTAAATCAGAGACGCCGGGCTGAGGAAAATTAAGACCAGGTCTTAGGCTGCTATGAATCACACAGCCTTGTGGTCTTCACTGATGATCCAGTGATTTGCGCCAGCTGAGGAACTGGCCTAGACACCCTATCTCTGCTGATATATCACCCCTCTACATGTATGTGTTAACAAATCTCCATTTCTCTTTTTCCCTTGCTCATGGATGACCTGATTACACTGGAAACTGTTCTTTTTGCCCGAGTGAAGAACCACCCAAAAGTTCAGGGTGCTGGCCAGCAGCGCTTGGCAGCTGGAGATGAACATGCTGCTGCCATGAATCGGTAGTACCACACACAGGTGCCAAGAGCCATGGAAAATGAGATGAAATCCAGCAACTGATGAATGTGATGATTAAGAGATCAGCAAAATATTTGACAAAAATGGGTAGCGGACGGTTTTTGGAAGAAACAACCTTTTCCTTTCCATTTGGTTGATACTTAAAAAAAAAAAAAAAAAAACAGGAAAAAACAGCTTGCATACACCTGATGCTGGGGCAATAGCTCTTTGTGTCACATGTAAGTCCTGTTCCCATTTACTGAACAAATCCTTCCTCTAGATCTCATTCGTAATGCCTGTGTAGAGAGGAAAGATGGTTAGAACAGGTACTGAGGGCCAGGCATCTCAGGCTTTGATCCAGCAAAGCGCTTGGGAGTATTCGTCCTGCGAGTGGCCTCCCACGTAACCTGGCGTTGTCTCACTTAGACTGCCACTGCAGCGTGCCATTGCTTAAACACGTGCACATGTTTTAAATGCTTTGCGGGGTCAGTGTACCGGCTGGCTGTTCTGGAGCTGAAATGTCTTGAGGTAAGCCATGTGATGATCCTGTCTGACTTTATTGTTCAGTCTGCCCATGTTTACAGTGCCTCCTATGGGATTGTGCCTTGGTGTACTGAATTCCATTTCCATTCACGTCACCCTTTGAGCTCTGTGGATGAACTACACTGTTCAGATTACTTCTTACAGGTGTTGGGTTGTGTCTTTACTTCAGGTGAAATCTCTTCAACACACTGAAAAGAACTGAAGATTTACCAGTCTCCTGCAAAGTCAGGCCTATCGCTACTCATGCCATGGGTTTGTGCAGCCTCTTGCCTTCCTCTCTGAAAATAAAGCCATGCCCGGAGGCAAGGCTAACGTGTTCCTCCCCTTGTCATAAGACTGGAGTTGCCCAGGCAGCTGAGAGTTTATCCAGAGCCAATTAAGGGAAAAAAGCAACAAAACAAGTTGCAAATGGTTCTTTAAGTCTCCACAGAAGCCTCAAACGAATGACTTGTGACAGCAAACAGGCTGGAGGTACAGAGATTATAGATGGTGATGCACATGGCTGTTCATCTGCATCCTGATTAGGGCACTGATTTAAGGTGTCTGGTTCAGGGCTTCTTGGCTGCGGGGGCTAATTTGAATTTTGTTGTCCTGAGGTTGAGAAGAACTTGAATGTGCCTGATCTGAGGGTGGCCATGCAGAGTGGGGAAAAACAGGGAGGAGAATGTAAATGCCCTGTCTGTCTCCTGCCCCCATCATGTTGCAGAAACAGCAATTTGTTGCTCGCCGCTGCTGCAATGGGGACGCTGTGGGACGGGGAGCCTGAAGGTGTTAGAGAAGAGATGTGGTTCCCGTTCCTCTCTGTTTTGGGAGTTGGTAAACATGCGATTTGTTTCAAAGGTGCAACCAGTTTTGAAGGGAACAAACAGAAAATGCATGCATGGAAGGAAATGTTTTTCCCAAATCTATAGGAATTCGAGGGATGTGATTGTCCCGCTCTACTCTGCACTGGTGCGGCCTCACCTCGAGTACTGTGTGCAGTTCTGGGCACCACAGTACAAAAAGGACATGAAACTGTTGGAGAGTGTCCAGAGGAGGGCGACGAAGATGGTGAAGGGCCTAGAGGGGAAGACGTATGAGGAGTGTCTGAGGTCACTTGGCCTGTTCAGCCTGGAGAAGAGGAGGCTGAGGGGGGAACCTCATCGCGGTCTACAACTTCTTCGCGAGGGGGAGTGGAGAGGCAGGTGCCGACCTGTTCTCTTTAGTCACCAGTGATAGGACCCACAGGAATGGTGTTAAGCTGAGACAGGGGAGGTTTAGGCTGGGTATCAGGAAGAGGTTCTTCACTGAGAGGGTGGTCGCACACTGGAACAGGCTCCCCAGTGAAGTAGTCACTGCACCGAGCCTGTCTGAATTTAAGAAGCGATTGGACTGTGCACTTAGTCACATGGTCTAAAATTTTGGGCAGACCTGTGTGGTGCCAGGAGTTGGACTTGATGATCCTTACGGGTCCCTTCTAACTCGGGATATTCTGTGATTCTATGATTCTACGATTTGTCACAGCCTCGTCCCACATTTGGGGATGTTGTAATTTAGTTCCAAGGTTTGGAGAAAGATTCAGGTGGGAAGCTTCCATTTCCTCTGCTGAAATGAACCCCCATCCCTCTCCATCATCACAAATGAACCAGTGAATTTGCAGCACTTTTGTTTTCCTTCCCAATCTGTAGTTTGACCTAGGTAAGTAGTGCTCTAAACAGGATATAACATCTGGGTGGTCATGACCCCCTGAAATGCCCGTTGATGATCAGGGTATTTTCATGGTCCAGAAATACTGTTCTTACCCAAAAAAGAGTTGGGTATCAGCTGACCTCTGTTCCAGTGTGAACCACAGGCAGCCCAGGGCTCGTGTCCCAGTGTATGACAGCAGTACGTGTCGGAGTGAGGCTGACGCATCCTGTCCTGTGTGGGAGACCTCCCACCACAGCCCATCGGGATCTCACAGCCCCTGGAGCGGAGCTGGCAGGAGGTGCTGCTCGGGAGGCTGGCTCCAAACCACAGATGGCCAAGGGACAGACTCCTGTCTGGGTGTTTCCTGATTTCCTTGGCCTTGTTGGCTGATGGTCACATTGCGTCTCCTTGGCTCTTGAGCAATGTCTGCTTCCATCTGCATGTTCAAAGATCTTTACCTTTCCCAAAAGCGTGTCAGATGCAAGAGAGCCTTTTCCTGTTCCATAGAGGGAACAACTTCTTAGCTTGCTTTGAACTTGAAGGCTCTCTGCTCCTTTTGCAACGCGTGTGTAACACCTGCTATTGGCTGGGTTGGGTTTGTGCCCCTACCTGCCGCCCTGGTTCTGAGATCTGCGCCTCCACGAACCTTTGCTTCATTCTGGGTCTATCTGGAGTAGGGAAAGTCTGTGCAGGTGGACTCGTGCCAAAGCAGTTCATCAATCCGTAATGTTTTCAAGAAAGTTTTATTTTGCCGCTGTGTCTACTAAAGAGTTGAAGGCTGCCCTGGCAGCGGATCAAAACCTGTGTTATTTGGTACTCTACTGACTTCATAAGGGTTTGCAGCATGGACTCAATTAAGTCTGAAAAATCAGGAAGGTGTGTCTTTCTGGCCTTTACATTAAATCCATACCGTGTCTCAAGTATTCTGGAGTTGAACATATGCCATGTTTTGAAGCCGGTGTATTCGAAGGCCCACGAAGAGAAGTGCTACGCTCCATACCATACATCTCCTGGAAACAACCTTCTGCTGCTGTAAAAGACGCTAGTAGGTATTTCCACTAATAGAGCACATAAAGGTGAATCTTAAAAGCAAGGGCAAAGAATGGTAGCGTACTGTTATTTATCATTGAGTAACATTGCACAACTCTCCGTCTTCATTTCATTGGAACGCTGACTGGGTGTTGAAAGACATAATAAAAACAATCAGTATATTCTCATTTTTCTGTGTGAAAAGATGAAGTCATGGCATATGGTCAGCTCACCAGTGCTGTTAATAATAAACCACAGATAATTAAGCACTGATTTATTCCTCTACGTAAGTGAAACAAATTGCTTTAACGGCTTTTGCTGAGGACCATCTAGTCAGATGGATTATGTATAGGAAGTTCAAACTAAAAATTATTAGAGATCATATTTCAGCATGCTGGAGGTTTATGGTAGAAACAATTAGAAACCTAACAGAATGTGTCCTGTATTCTCTTTGATGGAAAATCAGATATTAATCTGGGGAAAAGTCTAATTCTCAACACAGCTGCTCCCCTAGCTCTAATGCTGCAGCTTTAGGCTGGGAAAAAAAATGGAAACATGTTTAAAAAATTGATCATAGCTTATAATAGCAATAATCACCTTGAAATTGGTTGTTACTACAGTTAATGAACAGAGTATTAGAGCATAAAACGCCCTCAGATTCCCTCAGGCTATTAACTAACGAGCTGGTTGTTCACTGCTGGTCAGATAGTATCTTTATTTGGTGGCTGGCTGTCAAAGGCGTGGAGCATGTCCTGGGCAAGGTGCTTACAGGGTTGCAGTGGCAGGAACCTCAGGCTGATCTTCCTATAACTGTCCTCCAGTTCCTCTGGAGCATCGTTACCCCTGCAGGTGAAAGCCTTTTCCCCAAAATGAAGCGGAGCAGCCTGTGGCAGAGCACTGGGGGGCTCAGGCAGGCCCTGGGGCTCCTGCAAGCACAAGCAGCGCTGTGGTCACCCCAGCACAGGCGTTTGGCTTGGCTGGCTGGGACTGAGAGAAGTCTTCTCTTTCTAGAAACGCTTCCTGGCATGTCTTGCTTGTTGGCACCAGCAGTGTGTTGTGGCAGCAGCAAGGACGGCACAAAATGGAAAGCCTCAAGTAGGATGCAGAGAGAGAGTGGCTTCCAGGCTTTGCCCCTAAACATGTGCAGCAATAGGTGTGGTCCACAAGAGCAAGCTCCAGCTTTGTAGAGCTTTTCACTGTCTCTGTGGCTGTATTTTTGCTTCGTGTGTTTTGCCTTCGTCGTTCATGCGTCTCCTGTTCAAGCTGAACAGATCACCGGGTCATGACACAAACCTTTGCAAATTGTCTCGTCTTTGAGTAAGAAAATTTGCAGAAAGATGTGGAATAATTTGGTTTATCATACTTAGCTTTGTGTAATCTATGTTTATTTTTTGTATTGCTCACACAGTTCTTGACAAAATCCCTTCCAATGTGGAGATGCTCCTTCAGTTTGGATGCTCATTGCTAACTGAGCTGTAAAGTAGTCAGGGGCTAATAAAATGATATCACAGGAATTGCCTCCATTCACCTAAAGATTTGGTGTTGTCTGCTGGGGTTTTCTGGTCTTCATAAATTCATAGTTTAGTAGTCAAAGCTTTGGTGTCTTTGGAAAACTTAATGTCAGAGAGCATTTATGACTAACCTGGTGTCTTGATCCCAGGAGTCTGAAGTAATAGGAGCAAATTTCACTATTGCACATGGCTATATTTAGGTATTTTTTCAGCACTGTTGGGGCCCTTGTTCCTAGAGAAATAGCTCTTAACCAGAACGAGTTGAAATTTGTGACAGCAAATTTTTTCCCGTGACATGTGATGTGTCCTCGACATTAAAAATACATATGGAAAAAAGTGGGTGACTTTGATTAAATTTCTGAGTCTTCGATGGGAAAGGTTAAAACAAAACATTTTTTCTTGACTAATACCTGGCTTATAGCACTAGAGAGATTTGTTGTGCAGACCACCACAAGCTTTTTATGGGGCTTAAAAGCAGTTTATATCATGCTGCAACTTCAAATATAATTATGCTAGCTCAGAAAATGCTTTGCAGACATAAAACTCCATGCGTCAGCCCATAGTTTCTGATGTCTTAGGTGCAAGAAAGACTGGCTGCTTCGACAAGGTATTTCTAGCCCTTGCTCTGAAAGTCGGCTTGTTTCCAGTTTGCAAATACTCTGCAGTCTGTTGTGACCTTTTAAACTTTTCTAATCAAATTGCAGAGAGGCACCTTGCTGAATATAATCTCCGTAGAGTGGAAGACTTAAAATAGCATGGCTTTTATTTTTCTTCTTTGTTTTTTTTTTTTTTTTTTTCAATTTCTGGCATGAGATAACTTAATTTTCGACGATAGCATCAAGCACTCTTTTCTCTGCCATCCTGGGCCGTACTATCCTGCAGGGTCTGCAGGACCTGGAGCTGTGGGGATGGCCCCATGGCTGGGAGGAGCTGTGGGGTCACTCCACGTGGCACTTGGCTGGGGGAAAGCTGTGGGGCTCAGTCCCAGGGCACCTGGCTGGGGCCGGTGCCAGTGAGATGGGACACAGCGATGGGGCAGGGCCAGGGGAAGAGATGCACTCAGTCCATCCCTAGCAGGGCCAGGTGGTTACTAGTCACAGGTGAGGCCCACCAGGGCAGTTAAGGCCCCTTAGTGCAATTAGGAGGCTCACACTGCGCTGGGGGTTTTGTTTGGCCTGGGTCTCTTTCTTGGGGAAGTTCCATCTATATTTAAAAAAAGGAGATTTGCTTTTCTAGAGAGAGAGAAGGATATCTCTGGGTGTGCTGAGGGTAGGTATGTAGAGGGGCCTGTTTTTAGGTCCTTCTCTGTGATCTATTTAAATTTTGATGTTATACTATTGTCATTAATAATGTCATTTGAGGACAGTGAGGATAATCTTTCTACCTTTCTCTGTTTTATTATGATGCAGATGGAGGAGAAGTGAGAGATGGGCTGAAATCTCCGTGGGTGAAAGTGAGGCTGTGACCCCAACCTGGTGCCACCTCTCTAGTTGTCCTGGGCTGCAAAAGAAGAACAATCATCCCTGGTGAGTCTGGATCTTCTTTATGCCCTGCTTTCATTTCTTCAAGGGAAATGTCAAGTGAAATGGTGTGGGTTTTTTGGAAGTCTGGTTTTGTTGGCTCAGTGAGATAAAAGTTAAATCCATTCAAATTCAATTCAGCCTGAACTGAAGGGTTTTTCTTTTTTTACTTTACTTTTCATTCAGTTGCCAAATTGAAAATAAATGATTCACGCAGCACTACCTGACAGCTTGTTGGAGAAATAGTCTTCTGAAAAATGCAAAAGTGTGTTTTGTAAAAGAACTGTGGTTTGCTCTGTGGAAGACAAAACACTTCATCCAGAATTGAATGAAAACTCTGGGAGGATGGCAGTAATTTTAATAGGTTTTATCCCAAATCCTGTAACATTTTCTCTGTAGGTGTAGCTACTCATACTACCTAATTAGCTCACTGTGCTAATCTAAATGCCCAGACTCAAATGCCGTTGAAAGTATAATGACGTTGTTAAAATGTAAACAGGATTTTCTGTTTCTGTATTATAGATTACCTGAAACTTCAGCTAAATAGGTCATTCAGTTTCTGCTGTGCTGTGCTTGGGGTGATGCAGTTCGCTGTAATAGGAAATGAAGTGTGTTCTACTTAATCACAGCTCAGTTGTGGGGACAGATCAAGTCTTGTTTGTTTAAAACCATGGTTATTAGTGAACAAAACTATTGTAATTAAAACTTTTCAAGAGAACTGGGTCTGACAGTCAAAGTGCAGGGAAAAAAAATCTGCCTTCTGACTTAAGGTAAGTTTGGCAAGTGTTCCAAAACCAAAGTGGAAGCCTGTTCAGGGCAACTGATCTTTCTGATTATCACATTTTGATCCAGAGAACAAAACAAGAGTACCAAGCATCTACAGAAAAAGTCACATGGAGGAAAAAAAACAAAAACAAACAAACAAAAAAACCATCCACTTAAAGGGCTGAATTTACTTCCAGTTTTAATTTTGAGTAAGAATTCCCTTTGCAAATAGCCTGATTACTTCAGTACCTTTGTAGCCAAAGGACACTTCAGTGCAAGCAAGGCTGGTTGATCTTGCCTCCAAATAAACTTGGTTTTGGTTTAGCAATCCCATTTCTTACTGTAAGTACCGCAGAGGGTTTTTTCTGATGGTGTTGAAAAATCAAGAAACACCTTTGTTTCTCCAGATCTTTAATACAATGCTAAGAAAACCTTGCAATGTAGCAGTTGTTACATCTTCTCATCTCCTCAAGTATAACGAGCTGCCATTTTACTACTTTGCTGTTTCCTCTGCTGTCTGCAAGGAGATATCTTCTTGAAAGGTTCCTGAAACCTGGAGGGTGAGGGGAAACAACTAAAATCCTGAGAAACTGTATTTACACTTTTGTTTCAGCACCATAAAGGTGTGTCTCTTAGTCACTTTATTAAGGAAGCAGCTTTCTGGGAAGAACTGGTAGCACAAGAAATGACATCACAGGTCAGAAAGGAAATCCAGGAATTGGAATAGAGAAACAGCAGGGGCCTCAGTTGCAGGTAAGGAGATCAGAAAGCTGGGAGAAGTTTGAGTCTCTCTAAGCTATGCAGAATAGAACTGAGAGAGAAAGAGACAAAAAGGAGGTTAATACGAGCGTTATTTTAGAAATGTTTTCCCCTGTGAAGTTTAAAACCCTGCCTCGACTCTGTGTGGCATGCATCTTAGTTGGAGTGGGTGAATGGTAGGCTGGAAAATCTTCAAGTTTTTGACGAGAGGCTCATGGTGAGATGTAGAGCTCAGGTTGCAAAATAAGAGTGAGGCTTTGAAAAGACAGCATGCTGAAATTCATGTAAAAGTCTACTCTTTAAGCTCACTTTAGGAAACCAGAGGTGTCAAAACGGTTGTTAGTTCTTCTTTGACCTTCATTGCAATAGTTCTGTATTCTGGCTTAGACAAAAGCCTAATTCCCCCATCGGCTCTGTTTTGGGAAAATGAGAAATTGAATGAAATCCCATTGTTGAGTCTTATTACAGTTCTGCTGTTCAAGAACCCTGATGTTAGCAATGCTTTTTTCAAACTGCTCTGTGAGTATTTTTCTTCCCCAGTCACTTTCTTCTTTTTCTTGGGTCTGTTTCCAGCTGAGTTTCATTGTGTTTTCACTGGAGTTTTTGGCTGAGTACCACTCCTACTTACCCAGCCCTTACAGTAGCATAGTTTAGTTAACTCCTGCTTTGTGCTTTGTCCTCTGTACAGTATGTGGTTCATACGTACATCCTCTCAAGAGACCTACCTGTGTGAGTCTGTTTGTACAAGCGGCTTTGTGATTCTGTACATGCTATTGAGTGTCTGTAGCTGATAGTAGCAAAAGCAAACCAGTGGGGTGTGTTGGTGGAAGTACAGACTGTATTAAAACTAGCTGCTTCAGAGAAACTGCAGGTTCATATTAAACTCTTAAAGTAACTGTTCTCCTGGAACACTCCATTTCTTCCTGTAGTGGGGTTTAGATTTGTACTTTAATTTAAATTTCTGCCCATAAATAGTTTATAAAAAGTTAATAATTAAAAAGTGCTACAGGTATAAACAGCCTGGCCTGCAGCATAAACTCTACACAGATCTGAGAATGAAGTAACCATCTACACAGACATACCTTGCGTTTGAATGGCTTGCCATCGTGTTTTGGACTGACTCACCTCTCTGCCTTACCTTCCATGCCTCTTCAAAAAACTGACACGTGGCCATACGGCCATAATGGACAAATTGCTCCAGGTGGATGACAGACATGGCAAGCAGCTTTTTTGTTTTATTTTTTTTTTACTTCTATTAGTTTAATTATCAAGAGAGACTCAGCTCAGAGCTTAATTAAATCTGAACTTTCTCACCTGAGTCATGTCCAGTAGGGAAATGTAACATGTACTGTTAAAATCATGCCTGACTCTTAGGCATGTTGCATGCATTATAGTGGTTCAACACCTTTACAGCCTGTTCAGGGTCATTATGAGAAAACAACCTACTCATCAGATCTGCTCACTTATGCATGGTGTTGACAACCCTTATGGAACTACTCCATGGATTTGGATGAGGGAAGTCACAAACAATTACAGAATCACCTAGGTTGGAAGAGACCTCCAAGATCTCCGAGTCCAACCTCTGACCTAACACTAACAAGTCCTTCACTAAACCATATCACTAAGCTCTACATCTAAATGTCTTTTAAAGACCTCCAAGGATGGTGACTCAACCACTTCCCTGGGCAGCCCATTCCAGTGCCTAACAACCCTTTCAGTAAAGAAGTTCTTCCTAATATCCAACCTAAACCTCCCCTGGTGCAACTTTAACCCATTTCCCCGCCCCCCCCCTCCCCCCCAAACAGAACAAAACAAAAAAAAGAAGCACTCACACAACCCCTGAGAATTGGCAAGAGTTGTTTATTGCCAGGACATCTTGCAGGTAAGCCTGCGGGATGTCCGTGATGTTGGGTGGCTCCAAGCTAATGCTTGCGATGGAGCCTGAGCAATGAGTAGGGGGCTCACCAGACACTCCTGCAATGCTGCTGGTGCTCTTGGATGGCAGAGCACAAAGACATGCCGCAGTAGTCCCAGGTATGTTCTGGCCGAGGTGGATCCACTTCCATCTGTTCCTCCACATCTGGTGGATCCAGCTCCATGGTGTTGGGCAGAAGGCTAAGCCAGTCTTTGCCCAGGACTGCCCAAACGGGATGCCTTCTGTCCGGAATGTTCTCGGGCCAGGGTGCCGAACGAGGGGGTCGTCCAGTCCCACGCCTTGGTCCTATGCCACTGTCAGGTTGATCTTGATGCATGGGTCTGACGCTGCCCTCTGGCTTATGGCCATTACTGGGTCCTGCGCTGTGCTCTGGACTATTGGCATGCCTCTGCTCCCCGCGGCTGTCTGCCCGATGCTCCCGCCTTCACCCCACATCACCGTTGCTCCTATGGTAAGGCCCAGGCCCCCTGTTGCTGGGTGTTTGAGGGGCCGGCCTGTTCCCCGCATTGTTGCGGTGCCAATGGTATTGCCTGTATCTGTCTGTGGGATGGGCGCCAGAGGTCCCCTGGGCACTGGTGTCTCTTGTGCCACCGGCGCTATCCCTCCACCCACGACACCTCTCCTTCTGCTCGGGTGCATTCCTTCTTGGTGCTTCACCAGACGGCATTGCCGTCCTCACACACCAAGGAGGCCTGCTGCTCGCCTTGCTCTTCTAGTCTTCCTCCTGCCGCACAGGCCGGCAGTCAGAGGGCCTAGATGCTCAGCGAATGGTGGGCCACCTGCAGGGGTCCTGTTTTATAGGGCCCGCAGCAAAGGCCGGGCAGTGGTGGCCACGGTGACCTCAGCAAGCCTCTGTGGTGGAGCGGCCAAAGGTGGCTGTGTTGGGACTGGCCTGGAAGATGCACTCACGTGGACAAGGAGGAGGGCTGGGGGGGCTGAGGGCCACTTTTCTGGGGCTGGCTCCCGCATGCCTTTTGGCTTGCCAGAGAGAAAGGCTGCCCCTCGGCCACAGGGACTGCCCTGCACCTCCCATCCTTTTTTTCCCTGGGTTTATTTTTAACACTGTTTTTTTTAGGTAACTTCATTCTATTCTTTTTTAGGTAATTTCATTCTATTATTTACAAGAACAGAAAAGAACAGAAGCAGGGTGCATCTTCAGCCCTAACTCCCGTGTATGCTTTGTGCTCCGAGTGAAGAATTTCTTCCTCACGTCATATCTAATCTAAATCTACTCTCCATTTGTTCAAAGCCATTATTCCTGGTTCCATGGCTACACCCCCTGATAGAGTCCCTCTCCAGCTTTCTTCTAGGCCACTTTTATGGGTAAGGTTAGGTGGCAAAAATGCAGGACCTGGCAAATTGCAGCCTTATCTACCTTGTTCCACACATTCCACATGATGTTTTCCAGCTCAGGCTTTAGCCTCTGATCACTGTAACACAGAATCATTAGGGTTGGAAAAGACCTTCAAGATCATCTGGTCCAACCATGACCCTGCTACCAATGTCACCCACTAAACCACGTCCCTATGCACCACGTCCAACCTTTCCTTGAACACCCCCCAGGTACGGTGACGCCACCACTTCCCTGGGATGGGAGGGGTACCGGCTGCTCGGGGATAGGCTGGGCATCTGCCTCTTTCTTCATTTTCTACACGACAACCACAGGCTCACCAATTCTGCTCTGGCAGTTCTTCACTCTTCCTTCTAAATGGGTTCTGCTGTGCCATGCTCATGTTTGTCTCTACTTAAGGAACCTCCAAATCATTGCAAGGCAGACCCTATATCAGTCCATTAAACCAGCAAGTATGCCTTTCATCTTTTTTCTCCCCTATAGATCTGGTGACTTTATCTCCTCTTACTTTACAACCATCAGGCTCTTTTCCTTGTTAATAAGTTTGCACTAATACCTACTGGAGGGACTCCCATGTCATTCAGACTTGTAAAAATGTTCACCCTAGATTTTGGCCTGTAGCTATGGCGCTGGAAATGAAAAGGATATACGTGACACTGTTGGTAGCACAGGAGCAAGAAAACGGCAATAGTCTATAATAATTGTTCCCTCTCAGGAGCAGGACTCGCCATTTCAGTGGAATTTAGTAAGTTGCAAACAATGCCTTAATTAGAGTCAGCAGAAGTTAAAGATTTGAAAGAGACAGCCTCTAACTTTTTAAGAGGCCTGAAGCACCTAATTAATATTCTTTGAAGAATCAACATTAATGTTTCAATTTGTCTTTTAGCTGAACATAATATAGTTTAAAACCGCAAATGTTCTGTGCACCTCACAATTTCTTTAATTGAGGAACTTTTGCACCCTGCTTGGTCCAGGACTGGACTTTGAGTCCCAAAAATGCTGGTGCAGCTCTTGTGCTTGGTGTAATTATGCATTTGGCCAACAAGTGGGGAAGTTCTGCTACTCCTTCAGACAGTAATTGTCTTCAATCTCCACGTTTTGAAGTCTTAACTAACGATCCCTAAGATGGACTTCTCCCCAACCTCGTTAACTAATTAAACAACTGAAAATAAAGAGTTATTCAGGCTGCAGAATATTGCTGAGAGGGCCTTTAGTGTAAACATTAGCATTTCTGTGGAATCCATAACCATTAGAAAACAGAAGCACGATGCCCCAGACAGCCCTGGCTTTATCCTTTCAGCATGCTCTGCTGCTACATGTTAGGAGATTTTATAGGGTGCCTCTCCCTGCTGACGTCCCCTGTGCCCCTGGGATGTCACACGTTGCTGCTTGCAGCTCTTCATTTCTCTGGGTCAGGTTCTGCAGCAAGAGCTGTGGCAAAAGAGGCAGGAGTGTCGCTGGCACCTTGCTGCTCTGCTGCAGCTTTACTGCACCTTGTTGGTAAGCCTGGCTGCCTCAGGTCTTGATAGAGACTTCTTTGTCTTCCTCTCGTTGGCAGGAAGAGCAGGAAATCAAGGGTTACTTCCAAAGTTGTATTGACAGCTAGGACTCTGAAGTGCAGTTCCTCCAGCATTTCCTAACAGTTGAATACCTATAGGTGAGCTCCTTCCCTTTATAAAGGGCTGATTGTCCAAGGGCCCTGTAGCTACATCCCTCTTTTATTTCCAAAATAAGCTTTACACAACTCAATCCATGTGTGGTGCTAAACCTAAAAAACAAGTGCTCTTGGGACTGAAGGCCCTGTCCTCCAAGCCACCGGGTGTCTCGCTGTTAGCACAACGGGGCGTTGCAGGACAGACGCGTGTTTGACACGTCGCGTCAGTGCTGACGTTACGGGTGGTGGTTGTGTTGGGTCCTCGCAGTTTGCACAGCCAGGGCTGGCACCAGGCCCGCTCAGCACTACAGGTCTCCAGGGCAGTGGGACAGCGATGCCAACAGCTGTTGCTGTAGATGACATCCTCCAGGGAGACTGTGAGACCTGGCGAGGCCCTTGGCCATGGGTAGCCCCTCTGTCTGCCTCCTCTGTCACGCTGCCAGGACTGTCCCACCAGTGGGAGTGCGCAGAAGCAATAACGTCACAGGGACCAGGACCACAGGGACCTCATGTCCCGTCTACCAGGTGGCTGTGTTACTTTTTCTTGGCAGGGTGGTGTGGATTTTAGCTGTTGCGCTCTGTGTGGTAAAATTCAGTTTTCCCCTCCCTGAGGAAAATTCTGGAGTGAAAACTAGCTTCTATCTCTTCTTGCTTTCATCTTTGTCAGCTTTCTGTGACTTGCCTTTTTACAGCACAGTGCATTAGGAATTTGTTGTGTGTTTTATGAACCAGGAACGCATTAGTCCGTTTCTTGATGTGCTGTGGCTTCTAATTAGCAAAAGAATTACATTAACGTTATCCTGGGGAATCAACCAGCAGTCTTGAGGAGGAGATGCTGCTGATATTGGACTTACTGTCTGATCATTTCACTGAAAATGTGAACATTAAGTACCTTAACGGGGAATGTCCTACAAAAGATGTCATTGCTGATACCTTAATACTTTGACGAGAATAAGAATAGGGTGCACTTCTTCCTCTGGGGAGGTCTCGCAGAACAGCACGTTGTCAGACACTGAAAATCTGCCAGAGGGGAAAGGTGAGGAAGCAATAACATCATTAGAACGTTACCACGTTTAGGGGGACAGAACACTGGGGGAAACATTTGTGGGAGGGATGTCCAGCAGAGCGTGCTATGTTGCATGTCACTTTCCTGGGCTCCGCTGAAGGTCTGAAAATGGTGCGAACACGGCTGGAGCTGCCAGTGGCACGTGGTGTTTTGACAGTGATGTAGAGAGTGACTGATTCACATATCTAAGAAGGGCTAAATGCAAAGCTAAGTTAACACAAAAATGCTGTGGTTTTTACCCTCCCTAGAGCTGGCAGCCCCTCTTGAGTAAATTTTTTTTTTGGTTGGTGCCAGACACATCTGAAAAATAGTGTAGAGTGACTTAGATGAGTTTGGAGCAGGTAAGGCCAAACTTTGAGTAATTGGTGTGGACAGATAGAGAATGAGCTGAGTTGCAAAACACAGAATTGTGGAGTCCCTCACAATTTGCTTTGCTCAAACTGACCCTGTGTTTGGAAAAGTAGCACCCTTATCCCTGGGGAACACAACAGCTTTGAGGCAACTTTGAAGCAGAGAATGCTCATTTAAAGCACCAAAACAACTGCCTTGAGCAAATGAGGTATGCCAGGCTTTGCAGTAACAGTTGTGGATCTAAGCCTAATTTTATTACAGCTGCTGGAAAGCTGTGGGCCAGCCCTGCTCCCCGCCAGGCAAGGAAGAAACGGATTTTGGTTTGGTCAGTGGGGTGAAGGGTGAAGGAGAAAGTCTGCACCTTGCCCACACGGATCTCTGCCAGTCCTCTCCTGCATGCATGCCTGAGGCTGTCTGCAGAAATTGCAGCCCTGCTTGTGTACATTTTCCTACTTATTTCTGTTCCAATGCAGCTTGGTTGAGAATCTTTTTGTATTTATCTGTAAGCTGCAGAGCCAAAATCATAAGCTTTAAATAAAAGGTCACTTTTTATTTACATGCACTTTACAAGCGTGCTGTTATAGGATGTAATAGCTCTTTGGACGTTAACTTTTATTTATGCTTAGCTTTGATGTAGCCATATGCAAAACACTGGAAATGCAGTAGGGGAAGCAGAAAGGCTGAGTGAAAAATAGCCATAAGGCTGAGCAGGGCACTTAGCTTTAGAAAATGCCATTTTAAGGAATGGTAAATATTGGAAGTTGCCTCCCTGTTGAAGGGTCTCTAGAGAAATTGTGAACAAAATTAGTGCACCTGAATGCGCTACTAGTCCTATAACTCAGTGATCCTAACTTTTATTAAAGTTGTTGTTTTTTTTGTGTGTTTGTTTTACCATGACAAACTCCTTTTTAGGAAGGAAGGTGGGTTTAGGGTACATCTCCAGTACTTTTGATGTTTGTTAACATCTTTTCTTCGTTCATCTGTATGTAATACTAACCAAGGATTAGGCTGTTCAGTGCCATAAAGCGGTGACAACTAAGACGAGAGTGATCGTACTGAATCAGGCCCAAAGGTTTGTGTAACTAATTATGCATTTGGTGTCAGGCCTTGACAGATAACTGTGAAGAAATAAAAGAATCGAGCATAAATCTTGAACTGCACATCCCATGAAAAAGTAAACAGCAGAATTCATAACTTTGTTTTGAGCAATTGTTATCTGTTTTACTATTATTTATACACACACATATTTTATAAAGGCAGTACTAAGAAGCATGCTGAGGACAGCTTTGATTATGCTCAGCTCGTGAAGGCTGTAGCATTGACAGAATTGGCTCCCGAGCCAGGGTCAGATTTTCAGTGATACAAATCCTTGTGGTTCCACTGACTGGAGAAAGCTGTGTTGATCTGTTTGGGTCAAGGATGTAGCCTGTAACTTTTATGCCATTACAGCTTATCTAAGTTTTCTATTACTCCTCGTTGGGTTTTATGGCAATGTTTTTGTAATTACACAGATCCTCAGGGTAAGCTCCAATCTGATAAGCCTTTTTAATGGGTTTTGAGTTCTGAATTCCCCTGTAGCCTTTCTTATGGGGCAGTAAAGTCCATACTTGGTAATAAACAACTGAGTCACTCAAAGGGGACACAAACACTTTAAAATACATTATTCTTTCACATTGTTCTTTGAACTCAGTCTCAACTTCTTGACTCTTTACTCATAGCAAAGATTGTGCTTGCTCGTTGAAATCCGTTTTTTGCCTTGCAGTCTGTACCCCTCTTTGGGCAACCCGGCGGAGAGAGCGCTCAGTCTTTCAGGCTGCCAGAGCACTTCATGTTGGGGCTCGGGGGGCTTTGTTGGGCTGCCCTTCTCCAGCCACAAACTGTCAGGCAGAACTCACTTCCATCAACGGAGAACTCGGCAAAATAGGGGGCCACGGAAATGAGAGGTGGAAGAGGCTTACTGAAAACCATCTCTTGTGCTCCTCGCAGATGCGGGACTCTACCATGCTGTAATTCTCTCTTCATTCTTTGTCTAGGTAATTTCAGAAAGACTCGATCAATAGGGCTCAGCCATTTCCCTTGGGAGATTATTCCACTGCCTAATATACCTACTTTTGCTAAATGTTTCCAGATATCCATCTCTCCCCCCGCCCTCTTGTGCTCAGTTTCATCCCATCACTTCTGGTTAGTTATACTTCCTTGAGCCACCTGATAGAAAATCTTTCCCATTCACAGGAAAAAAAAAATCTTTCTTCTTTAGGAGGCAGAATGCAGCGCTTGACTTAAGATGAGGCTTATCCCTTTCCAAGTATGTAAGGAAATTCTTTTCTTTCCCATTTTCTGGCAAGAGATGAGAAGTGTTAATAGCTGGAGATGCTTCATGCAAACTTCCTGAATAATGTCTGTAGATTACTGTACGTACAGGATTCTGCTGTACCATTAGGTAGTTACAGAACAGTAATGAGTACAGCCTGGACAGTACCTTAATAGGTCTTCACCCTTTAACCTTTTGCAAGGTTAATCTATATCTCTGTCAGTCCTGCAACGGAAGCCCGTGGACACCAGCCTAATTTCATTAGTCACTGATTTTTTTTTTTTTAGAGTATTCTACCAAATGCTCTTGAGCATCCGGACAAGATGAATGTGAATTCAGTTGTACCCCTTCAGCATGCAGGGCAGTTTGTCCTCTCCCAGGGCAAAGCCTGCTGTACGAGGGGTGCTCGTTTCCTCCACAGAGATTTTAGTCTTAGAATAATGAGTGTT
Source organism: Anser brachyrhynchus (assembly GCF_964034855.1). NCBI lineage: Eukaryota > Metazoa > Chordata > Aves > Anseriformes > Anatidae > Anser > Anser brachyrhynchus. The sequence goes on along the minus strand of NC_137696.1, from coordinate 2,280,440 downwards.
GGCCAAACACTGAAATGCACTGAGTTGGCTACAATTTCAGACTTTGTTGCTGGGAGTGATTGGCTGCTGTCTTTTTATTATTATTATTTTGCAGCTACTAGTTAATAAAGCTCACCTTGAAGGAAATCTACCGAGACAGGGGATGTTCTGTGTATCTTTGTTTGTTTTAAATATAGCTGCTTGTTTTTATTTTCATTGCTGGAAAACTTCTATAAGACACCACAGATCTGTTGAGGTATCTTCAGGCAGTGCCCAAGATATCCAAGATCATGGGGGGAAGCTTTGTGTAGATTTTTTTTTTTTTCCTCCCAGAACTCTTATGAATATCAAATATACAAACAGCTTTCAACACAATACTGATGTCTGCTTTGTATATCATCTAGGGTTATTTAGTGGAGTGACCATCTGTGTCAAGAGTTATAATGGGGTGGTGGAGATGGAGAACAACACAGTAGGATTTATATACAGCTGCTGGGCAAGAAGATGGTGCAGTCTTCTCCTGGGACTGTGTGGGCCTCAATGTTACCCTGAAACCAGATGGCTAATGCTTGCCTTACTGTCCAGTGTCATTTCTCCTCTGTTCATCCTTGATGTGGCTCCTGTGCTGCCCTTTGTTGCAGGTTGGCTTTGTGTGGATATTCTGGTGCACTGAAGTGCTGGCTGCTGCCTCCCTGCGGTGGGGCTGCCTGGGTTTGTTTCTGCGCTCCGATCCCAGAAGTGGGGACTGAGCTGTGCTGGTAATGCTGCTATTTTCTCACCCACTTTTGAGTGTCTTGATTTAGTCTGACCTTGCCACAGGGTAGCCTCTGCGGTTGGGAAGTCTTGCAGGCTCTTATTGTTGGACACTTTGCAGCTTTTGGCTGCTGGAAGCTAAGGAGTTGAGAGGATTTGGGTAGCTTTGAGGTGGTGTGGCAGATGCATGGTGGTCTTGCATGCATCAGTGTATGATACTTCATGTAAATGAAGCTGATAAGTAATCAGGTTTTGGGTGCAGCTCTCTGAGTATGTTATGTTTTGACTGAACAGTGGTAAGGAATCACATTGTGTTTTTTTCCTACATATGAGTGCTTTCTGCTTTTGTAGAGAATCATTTAAACCTACCAACACTGACTTACTCAAATCATACTGGTGAAATTATTGAGATCTATCTTATTTTCCTCCAGTCTGGCTCCCCTTTCTCCTTTCTGTGCTTCTCCCTTTTATGTAAGAGTCAAGAGGAATGACCTCTGGGAGGAAGAGTATGTCCTAGGAGATGCACTTTATGTACTTAATCATCCTTGGAACTTTCCTTTTGCTAAAGGACTAAAGTGACAGCCTTTAGAGAATAATTATATGAAACACCATGTGTGAGCAAAGTGTGAAATGTCTCCAGTACCAACCAAAGCTATAGATATTTTTATTAAATATTAATGCCATGCATTTATGAAGGGTTTGCCAAGCAGATGTTAAGCTGGTCTTTGTGGTAATTTAATTGAGCAAGGAACATTTCCTGCCATTTTTATCAAAGTCAGGCTTTACATGACATTTTAAACTAAAAATATAAAACTGAGAGAAAGAGAGAGAAAAAATAATTAATAATCAGTTTCCATTCATGACTATCTGTTAATATTTCCCCTCAGAGGATTTAATGTTTCTCCCGAATGTTTTTCTTGGAGGCCAACGTGAATCTGAGCTAACCTAGACTCTGTGCAAATTCTTCCACAGGGCCTCCATCTGGAGTCTGGCCCACTCCTGCGAACGCAGCTCTTGCTTTTCTACTTGTAAAGAGATGATGATGATAAAAGGAAAGCCTAAATTATTCTGAAGACTCTGGCCATGTGGGGCTCTGCAAATACCTGCAGATAGCTCCCTTCTCCCCTACTCGGGGCATTGCTTGATGTTTAAATATCACAGAGGGATCTTCCTGTACAAACACCTATAGATTGATTAAAACTTATGTTACACCCCTGCAGAATGAAGTGTTTTAATGAGATTTAGCATCATAAAGCATTTGATTATAAGCAACTCATTAGGCAAAAGTAAGTAAGAAAAATAATAAAATAAAAACGCAATTGAAATGTCTGTAGGTCAGGTGCAACATAATGAGCCCATTCATGAAATATCACTGAGGGCCCCCTCCTCACAAGTATGACATTATTTACATGGAAAAAGTGTGATCACACTTCTGCCTCGTGTGTGTTTTACATTTATGAAACTGTTTTTTCCCCAAACGTAAGTGGGCTTGTCTCAGTTCTGTTCCCCAGGGCCAACATCCGTGGTCGGGTGATCCCCGTGCTTCAGGTGACCGACTCTAGCTCCGGCAGAAGAAGGAAAAAATAGATCGTAATAAATCACAGTGCAGTAAAGCTGAGATGAAATGAAAAATCACCAGCTTGGTTTGCAGGTTTGACCTGTGTGCTTATAATGGCACTGGCTTCCCATCAGCTCTGGGAACTTCTGTAGGCACTTGTGAAATAGGTTCCAGCTGGTTAAAGGACCCGCACAAGTGCTGAGGCCCCAGCACCACACTCCTACCCACTCCGTGATGTGCTGTGCTCCTGCCACAGAGGAGGTATTGCAAACTACCTTGATGCGTTGGGTGCATAGGACCCTCTGGCAGGGTCATACTCAAGGCAGAGAAGGTGCTGGCTGTCTGCTCTAATGGGATGTTGAAGATCTGATCCAGCAAGGAATCATCGTGCTCACTTGGGACTTCTCTACCAGCTGGTCATGCAGTGCTTTAGACAGAAGAGTGAGGAGAGCAGATAAGGGGGGGAATTTCTCTGCTTTTACCTCCTAAAAACAAGTAGTTGGAATAAGCTTAAGGGTAAAGCAATAAACATGTCACCTTCCTTTGGCTTCTCCCGGTGTTAATGCTGGTTTGTGTGGATGTCCCCAGGATTGCCCACAAGGAGGGGAGAATTGGAGGGGGATGCAATTTTGCAGGCTTCTTCTGTGCCACTATTTACTGCTGATGTGGGAATGCAGCACGTGTTGACTGCCAGCGTCGTATTTAATAAGGTCTGTACCAAACCCAGCTGTTATACAGAAAACCTGGTATGTTATGCATGCAGCACAGAAACATGGAGTTTCCCATATTTCCTGGGGAATAAAAGCAAAACTTCATTTTCTTGCAGTACATGTGCTCAGAGATAAAAATGCTCATTTCTCCTTAGCGCTCTATGCAAGAGACAGCATATCTTACATGCTCTGAATGGGGTTCTTGGTGAATTCTCCTACTAGATTGGTTCACGATCAATATGTCTGGTTGACAGGATAAGAATGAGAAAGCTATTTATCGGAGTTGGAAGCAGATCAAACTATTTATTATTATTTTGAAAGGAGGGGTGGCTTTACTTAGTTGACATGCTTATTGTCCACTTACCTTTTTCTACTCATTTGACGACAAGTCAGAGTGCTGAACAGCGTGACTGACAAACCTGAAAATAATAACGAAATGCTGCACAAATACCCGGTGTTCTGCTAAGTGGCAATTGACAGAGTTATTCCCCAAACTCTGCAAGCTGACTTTGAGTTCTCCATCGTGCCTGGCGTCTTTCCAGCTTCCCTCACACTTCTTTAATACCACTTGACTGTATTCATAGCAATGTCTGCAGAAAGTGCTCAGAGAGACTGCAGCACAATGGGAGCACTTTGTATTCTGTAGGAGTCTGCGTGCTGTAAAGAAGCAAAAAAAAAAAACAACACAAGGAAGGAGCAGGCAGAGCTACCGTGCATTGCGAATATCTGCTGACCTTTTCGGAGACCAAAGGCTCAGCTTGTAGCTCGGATCTTGGGTTCTGGAAGCGGTCAGCAGATGTTTTCCCAGCAGACTTTCTCTCTGCGAGCCTGGCTTTAAGTTGTGTGGCTAATGCTGAGTCAGCATCTTCAGTCCTGTGATGCTGTAGATTAAACGGGCTTAAAAACCCACAAAGTTGCAAGAAAGTGACTCGCCATTGTCTCTTCCAACCTTCCTGTTTTACAAGCACCTGGGATTAAAGGTTCTGCTGGCTCTGAAAGCTGAGCCATTCCTTTTACCAGCAGAGCCATGTCAGTAGCAGGTGGAACTCCACATCTTTCGCTTTGCATGTCTTGTCACTTTTATTTTTATTTTTTCCTAGCAGAGTGGAAATGGCTTTAGGGAATGCAGTGCTTTATGGGCTTTAATGCAAAGCCTGGAGGATTTAGGGTTCTCTTAGTGGGGGTAGGACAGAATAAAAATGGGGTGTGAAGGGAGAGGATGTTAAACATCACGTGTTTTCCCATCTCTTTCTGAACTATAGCAAACTCCTGGAGGTTTTTCAGGAAGTGTAAGCCATTCATGCCTTGCTTGATCTTGTCAGTCTCTGGATAAGGAGGAGTTCTCAGTGCCTGTGTGTCCTGTGCCACAGGCCCTGTGTCCAGCTGTCCTGTCAGGTATGGCTTTCCAGCAGGAGGGAAGCTAGTATCAATTGTTTGGGAAATGCTGGGAAACGTATGGTGCATTTTGCTGTTCAGAGTTTATGCTTCCCATACGATGGGCACACAGCTCCCATTAACTTTTAATGAGACTTACGTGCACAAGGGGAGCATATAGGCCACATCATGAAGCTCTGGGCTTTTACTGTTCTGTGCTATAAGCTGTGATTAAATTAATACGTATCTGAACTGCCTACTTGAGTCCACCAGCTCCAATGTATTTTCCTGTAGTTATTTGACTGTATGCTGTCTGTTTTGCTCAGGAGGCCGTCGTGATGGGGAAGACATGCCAAACTCCTTGGCCAGAGGCTTGAGTCTGACTGAAAAAATGACGTGGGGTATTGAAAGGTAGTTAAAGGACACTGTATGCAACCCAAGAGACCATATGCAGTATGGGCGCTTGAGGATACAGGTCAGCATTTGTTATTTCTTGCCCTGGTCCATGACTCTAGTGCTTTGTTTCTGAGCAAAACTTACTGCTCAGACAATCCTTTTCAGCAAGGCACTGAAGAGTTAAACACTGAACCAAGGTATTGTATGAGAATATTGCTCTGTGAAGTGCTGGAGAACCTGGGGATTTGACACCAAGCTTCCAGCTTACAATGGATAGGCTATAGGTTCAGCATCACAAAATAAAGATCCTAAACAATGAGCATCTGTACCAGGGAGGTCAAGCTGACAGTGCCTGAATGTTGCTTGGGTTCAGAGGCCTGACCGGGCACAGGGAATCTAAAGCACGGGGCTGGAAGTGCAGGCTGGTGTCTGATTGCAGCAGATAGCTCAGCCAGGCCTGTAAAACAAGCCCTTGTGCACACACCAATGGGCTGCTGTAGGTTGCAGGATGCATGTAAATCAATGGTAAGTGTGTATTACGTGTCCCACCTTTGTCACAAGGGGGTATTTGTTCCAGGTTCTGTCTGAGAGTGTTAGTACAAACAGTAACGCCTCATGCACATTAGCGTTGGACATCTTCAGCTCGGTCCCAAGGCAGGATACACAAGCCCAAAGAGGGCTTGTATCTCTGCTGCTCTCTCTACTGCAGCCAGGACTGGGAATTGAGGGCCTGGCTTGAAGTATGACAGGGATAAAAACTAATTTCATTTTTTTTTAAATGGAAAAATACAGAGCCATTAATACAACTAATAAAGCAGATTAAAAAGGAACATTGGGTAAAGCTGAGAAACTGCCCTTTATTCCTTAGGGTAGCAGCTGTAATCATCCTCAGAATTAACATCAGTTTTGTTCTTCTTCTGGTAAGAAAATCCTAAGAGGGAGCGTCACCCTCTAAAACAACCATGAAGTGACCTTGGCGCAAGCTGTGTTCCTTGTCTCTTGTGTTATCTTGTGTGCTGATGGCTGTGTGTATGTTTGGGCAGATGCGTACTTCAGGATGTGTAAACTTCCCTTCTGAGCTGTTGGCAAGGGTAATCATGGGGTTAGGAATCCCTTTTGATGCAAGAAGGTGGTGGGGTTTTTTCTTCCCTTCTCAAGCAGAAATGGGACTTAATCTCATAAGTTACATTGCTCAGCTACTGAAGTTTAGACAAGATGTTAATGCTGGTAATTAGAAGATTAGCTAAATGAAAGTACGGATTAATAATAAGGAGGCGTTGTCCAGCTCTAGGCAAAGACTATGGTCTTCTAGAGTGGAAAAAACGAGGCTGGGAAAAAACTGGAAAGGGAAAAAAGAATTAGGGGAAGGTAAAGAAAAAGATGTTGTAGCCCGGGGAGGGATTATCTCAACATCAGCACATTCATGGCCATTATAGCAAGTAAGTCCACCAAGTTGCTGGGCTACCAGACTTTGGTGCAAAATCCCTCAGTCTCATGTAAGAATAGTATGTGTGTGATTTCTTTGCCCAGATAGTCACGCTCATTTACACATACGAGGGTCAACGAGGTAAACCCTAGGGATGAAAACTGGTTGCATGTTTACTTGTCTCTTGCCAGAGACTATACCGAAAAAAATTCTTGGCCGCTGCAGTAGCAAGAGGAAAAAAGATGCCATGGTTTCTTGTCCTGACATGACTGCGTGCTCTAACCTTTGTTCTTCAATTGAAGGCTCCAAAATAATCAGGAACTTGAATCTGAATGAGCCACTTAACTCTGAGAGGATGTGACTGACCTTAATGTTAAGCAAAGAGGTGACTGTGCTTGGTGCTAAAGTTCCTCATGTTTAAGTTTCCTCCTTTTGCTTAATTATTCTGAAGGTCTCGGTTTCATCCCCTGCATGAGGATCAGACCTTCCAGAATTCGGGTGCCCTAGCATCTCTCCTGCACAGCCCCGTTCTTGGAAATCCTCAGTAGCTATCAAACTTGAAAGCTGTTCCTCTGGAGAAAAGGATGCTATTAAAACAGGGAAGGGGGCTGGGGGAAGCAGTGACCTGCTTCCTGGTGAGGCTCATCCTTGCTCCAATGTGCTAGGGAGGATGTGAGGGGAGATGTGAGGCCAAAGAGTCTGCAGGTAGTACAGCTCTGAGCTGGGGGATTAACCCCTGGAGAGGAAGCAAAGCTCCTTTGGATCTGTCTAAAACCTTTGGAGTTCAATTCCATTTTAACTGCAGGGAAAAAAGCGGTCTGCATAGGAAATTTTAGGAAACAATTTTTGACATACTCCTTTTTTGTGACAACTTTAAAAGAGGACTTCAAATTTTTTTTTTTCCTGATTAATATTGTATGTTAATGTTGGAAGTCAGTCATCTTCATACAGAAAAATGTATAAATGGCTTGGTTCAAAACTCCTCTCAGGTATAATACTGGCTTTTTTGATTGGTTCCTGAGGCACTTGAAAAACGTTGAAAAATGTTTAAACTGCAGGATTGTTAAATCAAACGTAGTTGGTATTTCTCAGCTTTGTACAGCCAGAAGTCAGAGCTGTCTTGCAGCAAATTGTGAGGTGAGGAGGTGATGCTCCTCCGTGAGGAAAGTCATGATGCTCTTGAACCTTGGGTTGTGCTTTCAGGAACACTTGCTTCCCGTGTTCAGCCTTGTCCCCATGTTGTTGGCAGCTGGAAACACATCTTCTAAAGTGGCAGGTGAAGTTGTCATGTAACTAGTTCACTTCGGTGATTTAAAGCTTCAGGAAAATTGCCAAGTATTGAAAGCTTCCTTCTTTGTAAGAATCCTATCAGTTGGCAAATCGACCAGCCTAAATCTTCCCCTCCTTGTCCTACTGGGTGAAGTTTCTACCTGCCAAGGTTAGTCATTTTGTCCAGAACAGCCCCTTCTGTTAAGGGGAATGTTCTTCTGGTGTCTCCATTTGCATGAAAGCCATGATGCTCCTGAGGAGGGTGCCGTCTGAAAGCAGGAGTGGCAAAACCCTGACAGCTGAGCAACCTTCGTTGTAGTCCGTGACGCCAAACAAATGCAGGAACTTTTAGCCTTTTAAAGTCCTGCATTGCCTTTGTAGCCTCATGTCTGACTAAATCAGGTATTAAAAAACCAACAAACTAACCATTGCCTGCTTGTTTTCTCAAATAAATGCATCCAGATAAAGCTAACGTCAGGGTGTTTGTCTGCTGCCGGGAATGGGTATGGCATTAAAGACGTGAGTGTTTTGGCTGGGCACAGCCACTTTCTCACTTGCTGTCGAGTTAATGTGGCTGTGCTCCAGCTGTAGGAGGCTCCACTGCTTGCTCCACACAAGGGGGACCATTACTGCACCAGAAGCTCATGTCTTCTAGACCAGTAATAACTTACTTTTCTTCAAAAGAACAACTACAGCAACAAAAAGGCATCCCGTTTGGGAAGTCTAATTATAGCCCTGAGATCGATTTCTGTTTCTCACCCCCAGCTGCCCTGCAGAGGTGACTTTGAGGCAAATTCTCCAGTTATGTGAATGCACCTCTCTCGAGTTAACAATGCCTTGGTCTTAAGCCCTTGCATTTTCCAGATTTCTGCTTGTATAAAAATTTCTTTGTTAGTTTCGAGCACTCTCTAATAGGCAAAACATCTCTCAATTTTCCTAGAACTACTCAGCTGCATCCTTTTGACATTATTTATTGAAGGCAGATACATTAACAGTTAACACTGGGTTTAATTTCTCTTTTTCTCCCCCCCCCTTTCACAACAAATGTTGATTCCAGCTCTTCTGATTTTGATGAAGACTGGCTTTGCTGGCAGCCTGTGGCTGGCACAACTACAAAGCTGAATTTGGGAACCTTAGAGGTTTATTTAGATTCCTTAAATGTTTTGGCTTGATGGTATCATGGGTATTTTGAAACTTTTGAAGCCTTTTCAATTCCTAACAGCACTGGGCAGGCAGGCATAGAAACACTCAGAGTAGGAATAGAGTGCCATCTTTGCTTTGTTCTTCAGACTTGTAAGTATCCCCAAGTGGGCAAATCAGACCGAGCACAAAAAGAAATAATAATAGAAACTGGTAGATGGGGACCACATTTTTTCCCCTCCCTCGGGAGAGGATAGAGGAGGAAAGATGGTGCTTTGTGTGCCTCCTCCAGTGCGGTTTGCACTGGTGGAAGGGGTAGTGCAGCTGTGAAATTTGGAGCCTGTGCCTAAATGCCGATTCCCAGGAGATCAGGTACGAGCATGAAAGCTGGCTCCTAAGGCTTGGCTTGCCTTTCGCCCTCAGGTAGCAAAGTACTTTTCTTCTGTCCCTGTGCTATGTGCTGTTTGGATTTGTACACACACAACAAATTCCTATCTCCTGCTGCCTCACCATTGATTTTTTTTTTCTTTTTGTTTGGCTTTTCTGGGGGGAGGAAAAGTCTTGTGAAGAGCATGTGGAGACAGCACCCTTTGGCAAAACATTTCCAGTGTGCTACACCTGCACGTTGGGTACTGGAAAATCATGTGCTGCTGCTTCTCGAGCTGAGAGGAGGTAACAGTTTTGCATAACAGGGATGTTTTTATACTTAACGTTACAAAATCGATTTTCAATGGAGTGACTGAGCAGAAATAGCCACAAATACTTCTGATCCATTTCGAGTCTGTGTTTAGCTCCTAAAAATCTTCCAGCACTTTGCTGTTAATGCGGTGAGCAACACTAAACACCTGAGCTCCTGTGGAAGAAGCCAGGAAGGAACAAGAACGCTGTCTGGGGCCACAGGCTGAGGTAGGGCTTTTTGCCTGCCCCGTTCTTACATGTTCTTTTTCCTGCCCTCTGCCATCCCCCCCACACCGAATGTGATGTGCTCTCCTTGGGGTAAAAAATGGCTCTGACCAAAGCCACTTTTCTGCATGACTGTGAAAAGGGACCAAGTGAATGCAGTTAGCCTCCAAAACGTGAGCGCTTGCCCTCCCGGGTACACAGCCAAAGGATTTTGATACCAGTTGACGTGGCAGGGTTTGGTTAGCAGCCTGTACCTTAACAGTACTTGGTGCATGTCCATCCTCTTACAGCATGCTTTCTGTTCCCTCTTGTCCAGCATCTCGATCCTCCGACCGTCTCAGAACTTTGCATCACCCCAGCAAAACTGCGTAGAAAGCCCTGCTGCCGTTGATGCTCAGAGTTTAATTAACAAGGTCTTGAAGCCTATTTGCCTTTCCTGGTGCATCAAAGCATGTAGGAGACAAAGCTGTGTGCAAGGAATGTAACAGGATACAGCTTTTTTTCCCCTTTTTCCCTGGAAGGGTAGTGGAAAGTGTTTCCCTCACAGGCATGAGACTTGCTCCATTCCTTACGAAAGTGTTTTGTGGTGTGCAGGGAGGATGAAATTTCCATCCAAGTCGAATTAGAGTGTCACTGGAGTTGGAGGGGTGTAGTGATGAGACGGAGAATATTTTCTTAATCTTTCTCTGTCTCATGCAGAATCCTGGAGGAAGAGTGATGATGATTACCAACGAGAAGAAGGTTCCTTCTCTTGAACTAGTTAGGCAGTGCCTGCTCCTGCTCTGAAACACGCTGTTAAGCTTTTTTGATGTGTGCTGCAGGCCAAATCTAAAAAGCTTCTATGTTTGTCATGCTGGGAAACCCTGAAATGGGCACTTTGCATACCTTTCTCAACTTTGCAAACTAAATATACGAAGCCGGCTGTGGGAAAGACAGGAGGATGTAGCCACTGGGCTGCTTGGGCTTTCTGCTGGGGTGCTGCAGAGCAGCGGCGCCCAACCCAAGGATGGGCTGTCGGCCTTGTGCCTGGATGCAGAAGTGGCAACTCGGGGAGATGCTGCACGGGGAGCAAGGCAGTGTCTCTCCCTGTCTTTGCTGTGTATTTGAACACCACTGCTGCCTTGTCACTGGTTTTGCCTCTGCTCAGACAAGGATTCCCTGAGGCACTTTGCCCTCTCCTTTTGTGCGCTGGGTGCGTTGCTGCACAGGGATGACTCCGCTCTGACCTGGCAATCTCTGCCAGGGTGAGGCTGCCCCTGCTGTGCTGGCAGTAGCCTTTCCGGTCCTTTCCTCTTCAGGCTGTTGAGTGTTGGAAGTGCTGCATTTGGGAGGTGTTTTGACAATGGAACTGGATGGATGGAGCAAACTCCGCTGCAGAACAGGAAGCTGTCCTTACGCAGCCACAAGGTTTCCCTGAACTGGCACATGCATCACTGGCAAATACCTTCCCTTAAGGTATGCTGGGAGGCTGTTAAAATCAGAATTGATTTTCCTGTGTGAAAGAGTGATTAGAAGCAGAATACATGATTACTGCAGGTCGTGGTAGTTAGGGCTGTCGTCTGTAGTTAAACCAGAACTGCGTGGGGACAGGACAGGCCTGAGAATAGAAACAGGAGCTGTTGCATTGAAAACTATAACATTCCCCCACCCCCAAAACCCCACGTCTCTGAAGATATTGGCAAGGACCCCGTGTCAATTAGCTCCAGTGACCACTGGATGTAGCTGTTGCTTCACAGAAGTAGAGCCAAGGAGACACCTTTCTGGCTCTTTTGAGATGGCTTGAGAGAGGTCACTTTCATGTGCTATTTCTAACCCTGGCTTCCTTTTTTTTTTTTTTTTTTCATTCTGTGTATATGCTCTTTTTTTCCAGTGTTCCTTAGAATATGCTCTCTTCAAAGTCTCTTATGTTGATACTCCTTTTTTTCCATGGATGTTCTTCTTAGCAGCAATGAGGATGACACAGGACTACAGTGATTCTTCTAATAATGAGATAGTTACCTGCTCACAACTGCGCTCACCTCTTAAGTAAAACCAGAAGTGGTACAAACTGTATAACTGTCAGGTCCCAGTGTTACAGAAGAACAAGTTGATCAAATGCTGGCAGTGGCCTAATGGTATGGAAATTAAAATACACTTGGTCATTCTTGTGGCAAGCATCTCAAGGAAGATGAGGTGCTACAGCCTTTATTTAGCTGTTTGTACCCAAAAGATGTTCTTCACAGCTGAACACAAACTTGTATTTCAGAGGTAACATGAGGGAGTGTATCTGTTTTGTAGGTATTCTGTGGAGAGGCAACAGATCTAGCAGTGCTGAAAACAGAGGTTGAATCATAAAGGGGGAGGAAAAAACCCACTCCCAAAAGGCCATTTTAAAATAATAAGTAAAAGCTGATGGAATCAGAAGGGCACAATCTGAAGCTTGCCTTCTGTATTTAAAAATGCAAGGCTTGGATATTTCTAAGACAGCTAAAAATACCAAATTATTCCCTTGGCATTGTTATTTGGAAAACCAGGGGCCAAGTTTCAAATGAAGGAGACCACAAGTGTTCAGATCTGTTTACCTACCTGTACTAGTGGTTGGCAAATACTCCAAAGCTTTCTGCTTTTATTTGGCAAGGTGCAAAAGTGATTAAAAACAATAACAACAAAACAACCAAAAATCTCAGCAAACAGGGAGGAATAACTGACTCACTGTTGCAGTGGATACATGTGGTAAATTTAGCTTAAACGTGACAACACCATCCTAGTAGTGGTCTAATGAATTTATGCTGATTCGGGATTTGGTCAGAGCTGCTGAGATTTTTCTTTTTGCTCGCTGTAAGTGCTACCAGCTAGGCTGGGACTTTCTAGCTTTTAACGTTTGTTCTTACGTGCTTTGTATGGTAGAGCTACACTTGTATGTACCAGGTAGTGACAATTATTGCTCTTTGTATAGGAAGTCTTCTAAGGACAGCACCATTTTTTCTTACAGTGCTATTCCTGGGGCCTGAAATCAGAAACTGGGGAGCGATTATCAGCACCCAGCTCTGCTCAGGTCTAAGCAGCCCAGTGTGGTTCACAGGGATCAAGGCTCCTCCAGACTTCCAGGTCAGGATCTGTAGAATAAGTTTCTAACTTAAGTGCTGTTAAACTCTTTCTGTATACAAAGAGTTTACTGGGCTGCCCTAGTAGAAGCTTGTGCTTTTTTAATTCTCCCTAGTTTACTGGTTGGTATTAGTATAGCAAGATGTGTCATTGAGCCCCAGCAAATGAGGCTAGAAAGGACAATAAGTTATTTAGCCTTGTCTCTTTCCCCAAGGCAGGATCAACTAGATCTAACCCTCCTTGACAGATATGCAGCAAACCTGTTCTTAAAAACCTCCTGGAACAGAAATTGGACACCCTTCCTCAGGCGGTCTTTGCCAAAGCAGGGACTCTTCTTACTGCTTGAAAGCCTTTCCTAAGGACAAGCCCCATCTCCCTTGCTGTAACTTAACCCCTTGATTTCTTGCCTTATCCTCAGAGGACACAGAAAAGAGTTTTTTCCTCTCTGCAGCAGGCTTTTGGTTTATCTCAGGCAGTGCAGTCACTGCCTGTCCTTGTGGTCTTCTGTAGACTCTGCATTCCATGTCATGTCCCCCCCATCCCGGTCCAGTCCCCCCAGCCCAAGACCACATTTTCTGGATCCCTGATGGCTCTCGCTGTTCTCCTGTGGGCTCTCTCAGGCCAGCATACTGTGGAACAACTTTTTTTCTTTTGCTGGAATGCCCAGAGTTGTATCTCAGCCAAGGCACACTCGACTTTCAGCAACTAAACCATAATTTTGGTTTAGAAGGCTTTAGGGAGACAATGCATAAATAGTGTCTTGCTACCACTGTATACTCACTGAAAGGGGAAAATCTTGGAGAGTTGCCTGGTTGGGTTTTAGAAAACAGGATTGCTTGGGTGTTTGCTTCCACAGCAGACAATAGAGAATAAAGCTCTGCAATAGGAGAAGAGGGGAGCTATATGAGTAGTGTATTGTGCCCACATGCGAACTTAAGCCCTCCGGTGCTAAACATGCAAGAGGCATCTCCAAACAGTGCAGTGTTTGAGCCAGAGCACAAGTAGAAAATTCCTGGCATCCTACTGGCCAGGCTCCTCCATTCAGATCGCTCGCATTAGTGAGAGCAAACACTAAAAACATCCAAGAAATGAGGCTAAAAGAACTCAAACACAGCGGCTCTCCGAGCTGCTCCTTTTTAATGCAGCTTTATTTTTATATGACTGTGAGCGTGAATATGAGAAGGATCTTGCTTTCCCCCCGCCGCCTTCCCTCCCCTTTACCACGGTGCATTTTAAATCAAGCTGTCCTCTGTAGCTCTGCGGCAAATCTGCACATTTCTGGTTTTGCTCTTTCAGAGGATAATTTCTCCTGTTTAATGAGATCTGAGAATGAAGTCAGGCATGAGTTGGAGAAAGGTCACAGCATGTGCTCAAAGGTATATTAACTACTGTTGGAGCTGGCATCCGTCGACTTCCATGAGGACAAAATTAAGCAGCAAACAGTAAATACTTCCAGTAGCACTTTATTACAAGCAGGACCATTTACAATGAATAAGAATTTGAGGAGCTTCAAGGATGAAATGGGGATGCTCACAAATAAAAAGAAAAATCTTACTACTTAGGCTTAGAATGCGATTCCAGTCAAGGTTAATGGGGAAACAGTTAATGAGGGGTACAGAATCCAAAGGCTGCATTGATGCCATATTGTGTCTTACACAGGTAATTAATGCTACTGACTACTGCTAAATGGCTCTACCTGAGCACATTTTCTCTAACAGGAACTTTAAATCCCCCACACTGTATACAGGAGCACTCTCCTGATGCTTTACGACTCCCACTAATGCTGAACAGGCTAAATCGGAACCAATTTCTTCCACTCGTTTCCAAGATGGTGATTTGCATCCGTCACCACCACAATGCATCCATCACTCCGGGCCCAGTGGTGCAATGGCAAGTTTGGCATCAGCTTCACAGGGGGCAGGATCAGACCTTGAATGCATGTAGCGAAAGAATAATGACACTTTGCCACTTAGGCAGCATCTCCCCAGCAGGAAGTACTGTGGAAAAAAGGCAGCTCCCTCTCTGCGAGGCTTTTCTCTATTGTCATCTTCCCCTCATAATTTTTAATTTATTTTTTTGGGAAAGTCACTTTTCTACAGCGTCCAGACAAATGTTGCTGCTCAGTGAAAAATGGAAAGCAGCTGAAGGCGGAGAAGGCCTGAGAGCTGTCCTGCGCCCAAGCAGAAGCAAGGATGCAAACCCCACATAGCTCCCTAAAACCAGCTCCCTCCACTCGCGTCTGCCCACGGAGGCTGACCTGTGCTGAGTGCCAGGCATGGGAAGAGGGAGAGCAAGATGAGATTATTTTGAGGGAAGGAGGGAGACTGCGTAGGATTGACTGTCTGGTTTTGTTGTTTAAAAATATTTTGTTTTCTCCTCCTCGCGCGGAGGCTTTAAAGTAGGGCATTTGTATAGCCTGTTCTTTCCAGCCAGCGCTCATCGTATTGACAGGAATCGCTTCAGCTGAACAGTTTCATCAATGTGCTCGAGCCTGTTTGTAGGTGGCATCCGGAGGGCAGATTCCACTCTGATCCAAGACCTAGGCCTGTTTCATTACCGCCTTTAGAAGCAGCGCCCAGGTGCACTTAGGCGTTGCTTTTTTCCCAATCCCCTCTTCCCCCTCCTCTTCCCTTCCCTTGTTCTGAGTGAAGCAGTTTGAAAAGCCCAGGCCAAATCCTCGATTTCTCTGGGGCAAGGAGCAGGAGCTTCACAGGCTTAAGCCTCCAGGTTCCACCTGCCCTTGATGTCATACGGGTACGAGACCGTGCAGGAGGGACAGTTGTCACGGTGCCAAGTTACAGCATGGCCCCGACAGCTGCTGAATCACACCTATCGATTGCGGTGTAAAGAGACAGTTTCATCAGCCTTTAATTGGGCTGATTCCTGAATGGAATAGGGTCAGAGTAACTCAGTGCTGCTGAGCCTAAACAGCCGTACCAACCAGAGGTAAATATCCCATAAACAGGTCACAATTTATATCCTTTTTGAATTTCTTGGGATCTGGGATTTACAGCCTTTCTGGAAGTTTTGTGCTCTGGCTTAGATGAACAGAAAACTGATGTAAGGGTTTGGGTGCAGTTCCAGCACGTGTGCCTTTCCCTGCCTTTAAGTGGTATTTCATTTGTTTTAACTTACAATTATGCACTTCAAAGAGCGCCTGTCTGTGTCCTGTGTAAAATACACAAACCTACACCAAGCTAGGAGCTTTCCCTGTGACATCCTACCAAGTCTGACTCCAGACAAGCTCACCACTGTCTGTTCACAGGATCTCCCTCAGCAGTTTCTCCTTGCTGCAAAGCAGTAGAACGACGTGAGTCAAAGCAGCCTGCACAAGCTGAAAACTTGTCTTCAGCAGATGAGGGGATGTGATGGATGGCACAGTTTCTTTGAGCTTCTTGTCTAGCTTGCTAGAACTTCTGAATATGGGGTTTTATTTATATATTCCCCTTGTTGGGTTCATTCATTGCATCTATAAGCCACCCCTGAATGCAAATTCTGGTGATGATGGTTTTCTTTTCCCATCCCTCCTCTTGTCTCATTTTTAAGTGCTGAACCTTTGAAACCCCAGACTGAGTTTATACCACTTGAGATACATCACTATTTTCAGGGAGAAAACTTCATTTTGCAAGCAGCTGAGTGTTTTTTGACTTGGAGAAATGGGTTGTAATTGGAAATCCACTTGATTCCTTTCCTAATGTGACTTTTTTTTTTTTTTTAACACAACTACTAATTGTGTAGCACTGGTGGAATAACAGGCAGATGAGATGAAGGTGATAATAAGCAGAATATGTTTAAGTATGTTGGGAGCTTCATGTGCAATGAAGTTTGGTCATGCTAGTTCTTCTGCCCAGCATCTGACCCTCCGAGTTCATAAATGGAAGGGACCTGTGTATTTCCTGCTGTAGCTTAACCTGCCCTAGTGCTTTTCCTGCCAGATTTTTTTTTTTTTTAAGACACAGCCTGTTTTCAATAGTGTTTAGAAGCAGTTTCAACTGTATGAACTCAAGTCCTCGGAGGATTTAATCAGTCAATGGAGCGCAGTATTTGGCCCTCTCTATTCTAAATGCTGACAGTAACAATCCTATTCTGGCTAAACTAGCATGAGGTTAAGGTTAATGCAAAGCAAAATAAATAAATAAAAAGCAACATGCTCTCCCCTGTCCCCCCACCTTGCACTCCCAACTTGTCTGGCAAGTCTAGGAGGAATGCTTATGAACCTGCTCGTAGGCTGACTAACGTGAAAACCTTTCTAATCCTGGTGAATTTAACTTGCTTACATTCCTTTGAAGGTCTCCCTCCTTGGTGGGTATTGAGGCTCTATTGCCATGATGCATTTTTATACTGCATTCCCCAGGAGTTAGCACTTGCCATGGAGACCTGCACTTTGTCTTTTAAGCAGATAAAAAGAGAGGTCAGTCAGATGTAATTCCCCAACTCCTCGTATAAACAATTTAACCGCTGCGGCAACATACTTGCTTGGAATTACTCCCTCAGATTCAATTCCCTTTTCCTGCTCCACTTGTAAAAATGGTTAGTGTCCTCTATAAACTGCTGCTCAGCCAGGTCCAAGGCTTGCTGTGGAGTTGTAGAATAAATGTTAATCTAATACAGGTTACTGGGTCAAATGCAATCACAGGCTTGTGGGAAAAGCTTAATACTGTTCTGCTTCTTCTAACACAGTAAACCTGGATATTATATGATAGGTTAAATACCACTGAACCATGGCGAGAATTTTCTTGAAAGTAGGATTTAGTACAAAGGAAACTACACTGGAATAGTGACCTAGGATTGACTTTGCTCTCCGAGAGCATTCTAAGAAGCTGAGGTATGCTGTGAAAATTATCTCCCTGAAAACATTAGGTACAAATATCCCTAGGTCAGGGATACAGCAAGGGTGATGCAGCTAATAAAAGGCTGTGTATTTTTATACTGCTGCCTCCTCTCTGTAAGAAATAATATTTTGTTTTTTTTTTTTTCCCCCCTTGTAGCAACTGTGAAGCCAGCATGATGTGGCTAGCTCCAGCTTCTGATATCTGAGATTGTGTAAATACACACTTAAAAATATATATCTTTATCACTCGTATGAGTGCTGACAGTTGCTTATTTCCTACAGGCTGTCTTGTGTTATCCCTTGCTGTCATTTACCTCGCTGTCCTGCAGCGATGTCAGTTTGGCACCATATTTCACCGTCTTTAGTGCAGGTTTTATTTGTGCTCAGTACTGCTGAGGTCAAAGACCGAGTGAAGCCATTAAGCAGAGGATCGAGGACCCAACCCTACACGCAGTTCTGCCACCGTATGCAGCGATCCCCACCAGCCGACAGCCTGGGCAGGTCTCTCTGTGCTGTATGTTGTCTACTTGTCATTTAAGGAGTCATCTATAGTCCTTCTGTTCAATTACAGACTGAAGGTGAGCAGGCACGAAGATGAGGGGTGTTGGGGGCTCCATCTCATGCTTGCTACTTGAACCAGCTGAAGCGATGAGCCGCGTTAGCGGGAGGACGCTGGGCGATGCATGGAGAGAGGCCACCGCAGCATGCCAGGGCTGCGAGAGCAGCTGAGTGCAGTCATCTCTTGGATCAGGCTGAACTGTTAACAGAAATGAAGCAATTACACTGTGATGAAACATGCCATATGAATGTACAGCTTTAATAGTCAGTTAAAAAAAACACACACACAACAAAACACAAAAAAACAACCAACCAACCATCCCATTGCACCACGGCAGCGTAGTGTCAGAGCACTGCCCCGGCAGCGATGGCTGTGTTTTCAGAGCGGTGTCAAACCTTGTTTCTTGTGTGGGTGGTGAGAGCCGAGGTCAAAACAGCCTGTGGCAGAGGCAGGAATATAGCCAATTTTTTTTTTATTATTATTATTTTTAGCTCTGTTGCAATCTTACATGCTCAAGACCAACTTCCTGCGCAAGATTTTGTATTGAGTACCATGTACAGCGAGCGATCTGTACCTAGAAGTCTGGCTTCACTCGTTCAGTCACCAAAGGTGTATAAAGAGCCTCTAAAAGCCGGCGGGCAGTGGCATCAAGGGCTTTACCTCTATTTCATAGAAGAGACAGGCATGTCCCCCCTGTTCATGCATAGAGTTCCGAATTCGGGTATGGCAGCCCCGTGTGCCAGTCAGTGGCGTGTCTCCAGCTATGCCCTCCCAGATTTCCCAAAGCCAGTACAGCCTGGGCTGCTGCAATGCCATCCCTTAACTTTGTTCTCTGAGCACAGGCTGAAAGCTGATCCCCGGGTGTCAGCAGCAGGACCTGGGAAGAGCTGGGACTGCTCATGCACTTTGTCTGGAGAGAGAAGGTGGGGGAAGGATCTTAAGGACACTGAGGTTTTGGGAGACCTTTGAGCATTTCAAGCAGAGGGTTTGAGCTTTCACCAAATTATGTCAGAGCTTTTACACAAATGTGGCTTTAATTTTTATTTTTTTTTTATGCTGAGGATGACTGCAGATCTTTGCTTGTCTGGGGACACATAAGAGTGCTGATCAAAACTCTGCTGGATGAGAGAAAATGCTTTGTCTGTGCAATTTGCTTTGTGTTAGTCATGAGCCCCTGTTAACCTCCGATTCCCAAGCTCTGTACTTCATTTCATCTTCTGTAACCACTTTTGCCACCATTTTATTACATCAGCCCATCTCCTTGTGAATACCCAGGCCTTCTTTCCCTTTCAAACAACAATGGCTGGTTGTTTTTTCTCCCTGTTCCATTCTAGATCAATACGTATACTTTTCCCTCCTCTCTATTCTTCATCCCACCTTATTTCCGTCTTCTGCTCGTTTCTCATGTCTCTTATGTGGGTGTCAACGCGTTTCTCATTACTGGGTCTCCTTTGTCCCAGCAAACCTGATGCATCTAGCAGACATCCCTCCTCTGTGCTCCCAGAGCTGCCCAGGACGCACCTGCCTCCGTGCAGCTGAGACGTGAGGAGGAGGATGTCTGAAGTGCCTGCTTGGTCATCCCTTCCTCTCCTTCTCCTCTTTACAGCCAACTTCATAACCCAGTTTTTTTTTCTTCCTTGGCCAGTCGATGAAGAAATATCAGCTGTTATGATGGGTTCAGAGGGGCAGTTCTGATTCTGCTGAAAACTCAGCTCTTCCTGAATTTTTACCTCTGCTCTCTCGCTTTTTTCATACTGTGTAGTACTGCTGTGCACTTTTTTAATAGGACAGCCTTGGTTTGTGACACGTACCTCTTTTCTTCCAGTGCTTCCTAAATGCTTGCTCCACAGGGCACGCGTGCGTATGTTTAGTTTTTTAAATAAATCCTATTCTCTTCCCCAATCCACCTTCTTCCTAACGGTTCAATAGCCCGAACCCTGGCACACCGAAAGGTATCATAGTTTAAACTGGAAATGCTGACTGCTGTGTAAGCAGGGTAGGAACCATCTGATGGTTTTTCTTTTTCCCTCCAAAAGTCAGAGGAAATACTTGGGGTGTATGGCAGTTCTGATCAGCCCTTTTATGCCTGGTGTACTGGTTCTGTCTGTTAAGATTTCTCCATGCTTCACCGTGGGGGATGCTGTTGGCACAGTCAGTGCCTGGGGAAGTTTCACGATGTCTCACCGGAGCAAAGTGTGCACAGCTCTGTGCCTTGTCAGGCCCTGAAGCTGATGCACAGAAGGCAGAAAGAAGGTTGCCGAAAGCAGAGGGCAGTGATACAATTTTCTAGATGCTTGCAGGGGTGTTACTTTTCCCTTTAAGGAATAATTCAAAAAAAAAAAAAAGTGACATTTTAGAAGGCCATTTGCTAAGCTCTGCATGTTCTGTGTATTTTAGTGTGTGAACAAATTAGATTATGAAAGGTAATGTATTAGTGATTTGACAGTAATGTGGAATCTTGGAAGCATTAATCGCTAATGCGTGTTTCATAACTTCAGCTAAATGATCTCAGTTGAAATGCAAGAGAAGCAATTGAAAAATTCCTTGCGATTGCAGTGAAACCTTGTACTGTAATGCAGATTACTTTGATTTACTGCAAAATACTGCAAGGCAATAGGAAATGTTCACAGCAGCTGTGTTTAATAGTTACAGTAGAGATGTGTGATGAAATGGTAAATTCATATGTGTATTTATCCTATATAATACAAGCCTCATTCATCATGTTCGTGTTACATATTTTTAAAAAACAACAACAAAACCCACAACGATCTGTAGAGTACCACACACTACTCACATACTTTATTTGTATTACTAAAATATCTAAGGACCCAACTGAGATCTCAGCCCCAGAAATGTAATGGCCATTCAGATACCGAAGAAGAGCTGGTGCTTGTCCTGAAGAAGAAAATGGGGAGGAACCTGAGCTCACCTCGGGCTGCTCCCACCAAAGAAATCCACGAGCCTAGTCGTCAGAGCCAGCACTTCAGGTAATCACTGTCCCTGCACTAATGAAGGAGGGTGACAGCGGCATTTGGCAGGATGGAAGCCTCCTGAGTTCAGAACTGACACAGCAGACATGAGCTGTAGGTCACAAGGTAGTGCACAGTCTTTCGGAGAAATACCGCCAAAATAAGCTGGCAGCTGCTTTTTGCTCTGGTCGCAGTGGGGTGAAGCCTCAGCCTGACCTCTGCATTGCAAGAACATGGATAACTCTAAGGGATGAGAAATTCCTCTGCTCCTGGGTGACTTCCTTGATTAGATGGGAGCTGGGAGGGTCAGGTTATGTCTTTTTTTGAATGGAGGCAGTGAAGTTCTTTTAATCAAGGATGTTATTTGCCTCTGTATTATCACGCAAATGCCACCCTGCCCTGTGTGTGGAGCTGGGAACCTGTGAGGGCAAAAGCAGCTGTGTTCTGCCAAGTTCTGCTATGTCAATACTGTAGTGATCTGCTTCTGATGGCAGGCTGTGCAAATCTGAGCAGTGATGTCTTTCCTCCTTTGAGGGACTTCATCAGCAATGAGAGTTGACCACAGTGGCACGTAAAGGGGCACAATTAGGTTTTAGAGGTAACGCAGCAGCACGGTAAGTTCCTACCTCTCACAGCTCCCAGCAGATTTACCTCTCCTATGGGCCCATCATGTCTGTGAAGTTAGTTGTGTGTCTGCTCAGGCTACAAGTTTTTGCAGTTGAGAGGCCAAAAAGCTTTATTTTACTTGAAGTGGAAGCTGAGATTTTTAGGCCTCGCATCTTGTCTACTGTGCAAAAAGACACCTGCTTGCTGAGCCATCCCCAGCGTGCGGTGTTCATCTTCAACATGAAATGCTTCCAGCCTTCAATCGATGAATCTGGCATTGTGCATGGATTAAGAGTCGAGGCTTCCACGGTGTAGCACTTCTTCAAGTAATCCTCTTTCTGCTGAGTAATGTTGGTGACCTCGAGGAGACTTTGCTCCTGCCTCTTTTGCATAACGCCTAATGCATGAAGCAAGGTTTATTTAGGAGAGCAGAGGTGAGAGGCTCGGGCTCTGTTCCAATGGCAGCAATATTGGCTGAGAAGTGTTAAGATGATGTTTGACTTCTCTTTCATCAGAAACCATAGAGTACAGCTATTTAATGCATATTAAGTAGCGGAGAGGCATAAAAAAGAAATTTCCACATTGAAATGACTTTATTCAGCGTGAGGAAAAACAAGGCTAGCCCTCATAAAATCAGAATTCTCTTCAAATCAAGAAAATATTGCGTATAATGTTAAAAAACTACCATGCTTACTGCTGCTATGCTTCCTACCTCATTGTGAACTCTCCCAAGGGTCTGCATTTCCCAAGTCAATTCCAAAAGACCAATAAATAAATGGGCAACAACTGTTTATAAAGAAATTTCAGCAGAAGCAATATGGGCTCTAATTTCCCTCCAATGCTAGCAAACTGATGAGTTTCTTTGTGTAAAAGCCTATGAGAGGACTCGGTGGGCCCTTTAAGTCTGCCCAAAAAGAGCTTTTGAAGCCAGCCTATGAAATTATGATTGTACCAGTGACTTCCATAAATGTCTCTCTGTATCACCATCCCTTTTGTCTAGTGCTGCTGAGTCTTCAAGAAATGTCAGAATTCCTCATTCTTCTCTCTGAAGCGGATGGTGCTTAAAAGAAAAAGGATGTCTCTGCGCTTGAGCTACAACACAGAAATTTCTTGGAGGTGCTCATGGTGCAAAGAGAGAGCAGAGAGAGCAGAGATTTGTCTTCTAGTGTAACATTTTCAGCACCTTTAATACGATTCATTCATTTTCCTACTTGATTGCTTTCACAGAACCCAAGGAAGCACCTGGTGCTTTTCAGTTTTCGTAGAAGGCATCTTCTTCACCTTGAAGAGTTCTGTTTTTCCCACTGGGCATGTCTATGCTGGGTAATGGAAAGCAGACTCCTGAGCTAGCAGATCGCTCCAAAGCAAAAGCAGTACCGCTGTAAAGTGCTGTGGATGTGGTAGTTAATTTTGCTGAGACATATGGCTTACAAGTTCTGGCCAAGTGCCACATGAACGTGGCCCTGCCACTCCTGAGCTACGAGTGAGTAGCTCCAGTAACTCTGCACAGGGTGCAGGGTGGGAGCTGTCAGTCTCTTGGCAGCAACATGGGCAGCTGACCGCGCTCTTTCCAGCTAGGTGCAGACACCGTGACATCAGTGATGCTTCTACCCAGATCCAACAGTTTGTTGGATCAGAAGAGATGGCCCCCATCCTTCAGTGGAAACAACCCCCTCACTTGCTCCTACTCAGTTGAGACTTTCTCATTTTGGTCTTCGTTTAAGTGTTTCCTTTTGCAGCAGGAAAAAATAGGCTTTCAGAAAATGCTTTAAAAATACCTGAAGTATTTTGGACATTAGAAATCAATTTGGTTTTATCACAGAGCAATTATAATTTATTTTTTTTTAACAAGAAGTCATTTGTGAAACAAAAGTACAGAAAATATTTTCATTTTTGTGGCTCTTGCAAAAAGTAAGTTGGAGGAGAGACAGATAACATAGTTACTTGCATCCTGGAAAGAAAACAAAAACAACAACAAACCAAACCAAACCCACACCCAAAGTGGAATAACACAGCATTGTGTGGTTTTGCACATGTGGGCTGAGTTCATCTGCTGCCCCTGTGCTCTCTTTTCCTGTTTCATTTGAATACAGAATGAGGTTGAAGGTTTCATTCCTGGTACTTAAGCCCCATGGGATATGGGTGTCTGAGAGATCAATATGGCATGGCTGTTCTTTGTAGATGTGTTGCAGCAAAACAGCAAAATTCCTTAAGCAGTATTAAAGGGCTTGTGACTATGCTTGGGAACATTTGCTGAAATTGAAAATAGGATTTTTTGCAGATCGAGGTCACTTTTCGAGGCAGTCTGTGTAGTTTACATACGTAAAAGCGGAAGAACAGCCAGGTTTTCAAGCAGCTGTAATGAAAAAATGATTTTTTGAAAAACTGTAAGGGCAATATGATAGTTAATGGAAAGTTAATGAAAAGTTTTGGTTGCAAATGATTAACAAGCAGTACAGACAATAAACCTAAAGCAAACCTCAGCTTTGCTGCAGAAAACAAACAAACAAACAAAAAAAACCCATAAAACTCTGAAAACTTGAAAATCAGTGTGCCAAAAATGTGTATTTATAAACAAAAACTAACGAGCTTTTTTTTTTTTAATGCAGCTTAATGGGGGTGAGGACAAAGGACGTAACAATACCAAAACCATTGCTGTAATCAGCAGCTTCCCCACACCTAAAAATGTGATATGGATGTGGGATTGAACCCATCTCCCGGAAGGCTTAGCTTTTGGTCACTCCAGGGCATGAAAGGCTTCTCTGAAAAGATCCTAGGAGTTATGGAAAGAGTTTGAGAGAAAATGAAAATCTTATTTAAATATGGACAGGTTGTGGCTAAGCTCTCGAATCCTGCTTGAGACTCGAATCAGCCTAAAGTGAAAACCTCTCATTTCCTCCTTTTATTTAAGGAGATGCTACGTAGCTTGTACCCTGCTCTCGCAACTGATAACCTCTGAGCTGCCTTCAGAAAGTTTCTTGAGAACTGGTTGGAGCAAGTCACTGCCTGACAAATTTTCTTCTGGTGGTTGGAGGCCTCGTAAGTGCAGTTCTACCAGAAGGGCTTTGCCATGTAGCCAAACACATAGAGCAGTGTACCTGCCACCTGCCAGCATGCATGAGTGGTGAACAGATAGTGGCTGCGCCCTGCGGGAGGCACTCAGTGTACTGGCTGCTCTCAAGTGCATAGGTACAGCAGCAAACATCTGGATTTTTATATCCAGACTCTGGACGGAGGGACAACCTTAAAAGGTGTGCTGATCTTCATTTCCCTGTACTTACACTTTGAAAAGTCTGGTAGTTGATGGTTTGTGCCAGCCTGCACAAATGGCAGTCTTGCTCTATAGTGAGTGTGCTCAGAAGTCCAAAGGATCCTCAGCTGCCCCAAGCCACGTCCTCAGTCATCTCCACCAAAACTGCACTGACGTGCAATGGAGAATTGTGCTCGATGTTTTCAGGATGCTGTCTCATGGGACAAGTCAAAGAGTGCAAGCAATGAAGTGCCAAAGGGTGAAATACAAGGTTAATTATCTTCACAATTAAGAATAGAGTTGTTTTAGTCAAACCTGTAAAAAGTGCAAGGAAGGTGGGGAGGGGAAAGAAGTTACGTGCGATGATGTTCTGAGCCTTCATTCCTTGGAAAACCAATTCACCTGCTTCATTTGTTGTTTCGTAATGTGTTGAGCAGAATGCGTGATCTGATTCAAGGGGGAGTTCAGGAGTTCACACACACCTCCGTAGGAGGAAGCCTCCAAGTGGCTGTGTTGTGGTCCCTGGTCCCCAGTATCCCCCCCAGTATCCCGCAATAAAAGTCATTGATTTAGCAGAAAGCGGTATGGCATGGTCCAAACAGTTGGATGTATAAAATAGATAAATTTAGGCTAAAGAAAAGATGCACATTTTTAGTAGCGAAGCTAAATCATCGGTGGAAAAATTTCCCAAGAGATGTGATAGATTGAATATTCAAATGACGACTTTCTGAATGAGAGAAGTCCCTGAGGTGGATTCTTTGGTCTACATTAGAGGGAAGGTCAAATGATTATCTGGATGATAAATGGTTCTGTCTGGCCTTAAAATTCATGTATTTATTAAAAATAAACAAAACCCAAACAGATTTATAGCCTCATTTTCCCTGGCACTTTAGTGAAGAGAAAGAAAGGAAGGCAGCACCATGATCCATATATTGTCTCGTGGTAGAGGAAAGGAGCAGGGCTGTCCTTGCCTCTCAGACAGCAGGAGTTTGTTGGGGTGTGTGTGTGTATAAGGCTTGGCTGAGGTTGGAGCCTCTCTAAAAGTGTACCTAGTAATAATTTAATAATTTATTGAGTGTGTTTTGGGGGAGGTCAATTTTAGAGGTGAAACAGGCTGTGTTACTTTATCAGAGGCTTCCTGGCATTGTAGTTTTGTTATTGTTTTGTTTTTAAGAAATGTGTGTGTACATGCATTTATTTATGATTTATCTGGTCCCCTTAAATTATAGGTTGTTCAGTGGGTGCTCCGTAAGTGAGACTGGTTGCGTGATATACAGTGAAATTCAGATATCTTTGAAATATCCGAAGCTGAAGGGCCTGTGAAGAGACACCTGACATTACTAGTCACACTTCAAAATGTGGGCACCACCTTTAAGCACAATCATAGCATTAAGCAGAGGCTGATATGTCATCCTCATGGGGATAGCATCCCAGGAATCCAGCCCGTGGTCTGTTTGATGTAGGGAGAATACAGGGCCCTCTGAGGCTGCTGAAAACCTGTAAATAGCACTGGGATCTGAAACATATTGCCAGACAAAACTTGTTCTGCCTCCCAGTAAGCAGTAATTTTCTACCACCAGATTTGTGTTAGATTAATCTGTATGAGATCCAGGTGTAGACAAATTCAAAGTTAAATGGGCATCTCACTGTTGCTTGGCTTTAAATGAGGTGAAGAATAATGCATTAGCTCATTCAAATAGCGTACCTTATAAATTGAAACCACTCCAGACAGAGTCTCTTAGGGCAAAGTTATTTTTTCTTTTTTTTTTTTTTTTAAACTCTCTAGCACTTAATTTCGTGAAAGTGTCAGGTAGCTGCAAACCATTCCGATTTTGAAGATTTCAAAGCAGGTGCAGATTTTGGTTGCTGAGTTCATTGAATTCATACTGATGCTGTTCAGTGTTACCTCCATAAAGTACCAGTAGACTGCTGCATTGAAATAAGGACAGAAGTGAGCTCAGCCCTAAATGAATATGTAGTACGATATTGCGAATTTTATAATAATAAATTCTCCTTCTTCCTCGGAGAGGAAAAGAAAGGTGAAGGCGTTTGTGTTCGTTCTTCTGAAAATGCCATTAAGCTGTGACAGCATATACTATGTCCTCTGTTTTGATTTGGGGGAATCATTTATTTATATGCATTAACTACTTCTCTTGCCTGAGAATTTGCTGTTTGAACACCTGATCCACCATCCATTGGTGTAAACGGAAAACTCTTACAACTGCAAACATAGCTGGATTGCTGTAGGACTAAGCAAGTAGAATGAATTTAGGGAGTGGCTCGCAGTCATGCTCAATATGGTAATTTTTCTTCTTCTTTGCTCTTACTGTATCAGCTTTAACTATCTCTGTTTCTTAAAAGGAAGTTTGAGATTTTAGTTTATTTACAGAACAAATGTCAGACTTGAATCAAATTCTTCTCTTAGATCTTTACGTCTCATAAATATATGTCAGAAATAGTAACAAAACCACCTGAAGCATCCGCTCATATACCTAGAAATAGTTTATGGGAACACTGAAAGACACTGATGTTATCTTTTTAATATTGCGAGGAATAATCCTATTAAAGAAGGAACAAGGAAAACTGTTATGCCCACAAGGCAGAATTATCCAAAGTTGATTGGAGCGGCTCAGGTTACTCTACAAAGCCCGATCTGTGCGCTGGCCTATCTTTCCATCAGGGCTTGGTGAATGAGCAATAATTTGTGGATTCTGCTCATCTCTCTTTGCGAACTTTGTTCTGTGGAATTAGATACAACTTTGACAAATTAGAAGTGCCCCTTAGCCCACTGTCCCTGCCACAGCACAGTCTTCCAATTGTGCCTGCTTTTCTGAAGTTTAGCCGTGTCAGAGCCGTCAATGGCAGCCCTTCCACAAGGCTACACTTTTTAATAAGCGAATCTGTCAGCGCTGGCTTCGCCGGGTCTTGCAGCCTTCTCTTAATCCTCAGTGCAAACTGCCCTTCCCTTTGCGTTCCCACTGTCGCGATGTACTTGGGCTCTGAAATAAATATCCCTTTTGTTTACAGCGTGCCTGCAACAAAATTAACCTTTGGGATTAATTGCAACACAGAACAGGCTGTTTCATCTTTCTTACGGCACAGGTTTGAGATTAAATAAAACTCAGTCACTTGCCTAACCAATGTCTGTTGCTTTTCTCCCTGCACCCCTGGATTTACTCACAGTTTCTTAAAACGTGGTGCTGGATCCTGAGCTTTTTTTCTTTTTCAGAAAAGTTGATGGAGATTTCACGTAGTGGCATTCGGGACTGATACATCTGCAGATGACTCGAGGCAGAAGGAGAGTGGGATTGGGATTGAGCAGCTTGTCTCCTAGCTCTGTGTAAAGTCCATGATTGTAACTGAGCTGAGAGGTTTGTGGTTCAGCTCAGCACTGCTGAAAAGGCTGCTGCCACCGATGCATACTGCTCAGTAGCACTGGGAGAAGCAGTCTGGCCCAGCATTTCCTAGTCTGCAGCATGCCTTTTGCCTTCTTCTTTCCCTCCTATTCAATAAAGGTGGCAGACAGCTGGGACTGGAAACTAGAAGGATGTTCTTCATCACAGAACTGAAAACCACAAATTCTTTGCTCTGCCCTGATACTTCTTGTGCCCCATTCCTGACATGGCTCTGGGCACTGCCTGAGGGGGCTGGGAAGTTCATTTATGACCCTTGTCTGAGTCTGTTTGCTAACATGGGTTGTTGAAACCCACTGAAGTAATGAAACGTTAGCATCTGTTCACTAGCCTTGCACAGACTGCCACGAGGCAGGTACTTCAGTTCTGCACAGGCAATTGGAAGTCTTGCTTGGTCATCGTAACAAATTTTTTGCGTTGCCTTTGGCTCATGATATTTCCACAATCCATCATCTGTCTTTGGGTCTGGTGTCTCTTGGTCACTCACAAGAGTCTAAAAGATGAACTTGTTACTCTCTTCAGAAAACATCATAGTTGGCTCCCCTCACTGCCACTGAATGTAAATCTTTCCCATGTATCCAGTCATCATCTTAGTTTAGCTTTGAAGGAGAATGAAGATTACCTGTACTCTGTGATGTCTGTGTGCCCCCGTTATCTCACTTTGTATAAAACTCTAGTGTTGTTCATTTTACACCCATATAAAAGAAGAGTTTTAAGCTCAAAGGTAACCAAGTTCCCACAATGTTGGGGAAAGTAAGAAGCTGGATAGGGAAGAGAGGCACTGTTGGAGCGTTTATTGAAAGCATGGTTTCAGTGTGAGTTCATATGTTATTTAACACCAGAGAATCCACACAGGAAGGAATCTCATAATACTCCTGCTGCCAGAAAGCCTTCAGTCAGACTTCAATGCTGTCGTAGACACAGAAGTCAATCAACCACAAGAACCAAATAAGAAAGAAACCAGACTTCATTAGTTCCAATCCTCCTGGTACTATTTCTTTCATTTATGGTTGTTCTGGAAGCGGAGATGGCTTCCCAGTGATGCATGTGCTCCACGCCTTCATCACCTCGGGGTTAGCGCTCCGTGCTTGGGGCCGCTCGAGCAAAGGACTTGAGTGAGTATAGCCTGTAGCAACCTTTCTCTTGAAGGTCACCTACTATTAGCCCATAAATCTTGAGCTTTGTGTTCTGTTCTGGCTACCTGTTTATTTCAGGATATAATTCAAGGTGTTGGTTATGATCTTATTAAGCCCTTAAAGGCCTGGGACAAGGTTAGCCGAGAAAATTGCTTCTCCCTCCCACCCCCACTTCATCCCCTATCATGGGAGTTATGATCTGTTGGGTTCCTGTGATTATTCTCCCTGCAGCTAACAACACGGCTTTGTCAACGAAGCAGCTGGTGTGCCTCTGAAACCTGTGTCTCTTGTGTCCTGAAAAAGTCCAGGTTTGGTGAATGCAATACAAGGCAAATGACTTCATTTAGCATTTTGATATTTTCTGGGCTTTTTTTCCCCCAGAAGGATCTGGGAGTTTTGTTCGTTGCCGACGTAGATCATCAAATCCCGTGTTTGCCCCTCTTGCCTTGTCTCAGAGTGCCCCGCTGTTGCGGTGTACCCTTTTGCAAAAGCATAATGCATAAAAGCTCATGAAAGTGTTAATGCTCATTGTTTTGCGATGAAATGTGGCAGATGAGATCGTGCCCTGTGATTGCTGTAGCTTGGGAAACTTGGAGCAGTGAAGCCTGCGAACCAAGCTCTGGAGACCGCTGGGGCGATCCTTGAAAGGTCACTGGAAAGTGCCGGAGGATTGGAGGGCTCCTCTGCGGGCTGGGAGAGGCCGAGGAAGGCATGGTAGGAAAATGAAGCAGTGAGGCAGGGAGAAGAGAGAAGGAATGGGTGCTGTCTCCAGGAATCCCTTGGAAGGTCCCTTGAGGACCTTGTTAAGAGAAAGTTCACTGCAATTCTTAGCACAAAAAAAATGTTTTGATTA
Organism: Anser brachyrhynchus; assembly: GCF_964034855.1. Lineage (NCBI taxonomy): Eukaryota > Metazoa > Chordata > Aves > Anseriformes > Anatidae > Anser > Anser brachyrhynchus. Next base: position 2,250,231 of record NC_137696.1, on the reverse strand, counting down.
TGCAAATGTCGCTTCCTACGTTCAACCTTCAAGGTCCTTTGTGTCAACTCTTGTACACTTCAAAAAAAGGTGCTTAAAATGTCAGCACAAACTAAAAGATGATTACTACATATTAGGTTTTGCCTTTTTTAATACATATATGTACCTTGCCATGGCTGATGTTACTGTATCAGTAGGGTTCCTTCTGCGGCTGGTCCACTGTTAAGCATCGTACCACACCTGTTTGATTTGCTTGTGTTGGGCTGCTATCAAAAAGGAAATGAGTAACAATATTTTACATTTGAAAAAGGAAAATGTTATCCTTCTCACTCCCTTTGTGCATGATATGATGTTAAAGCTCTCACCGAAGCTGGTGTTGTAGATGTGGATTTCGTATCATTGGGTGGTCTCGACTTAACGTACTGCGAGTTCTGTAATACTTAGTGCTGGCAGACAGAGCCAGCAATAGCTTTTCAGTGTGGAGCCAGCCAGAGTGACAGCGTTTGCAACAACTTTTGAGCTCTTAAAATATTTTTCTGCATCATTAGAACAGAGGCAAGGGCTCCCGAGCATTTCACAGGAGGGAATTTTGTGAAAGAAGGCGCGTTTACAATTTCTTTCCTTCCCCATGATGCAGCGGTCTAGCCCAGGCCTCAGAGATCTTCCTTTTGAAAACTTCTCTGAAATAGATATCTCTGTGAAACGTTCCAGCTTTGACAAAAACAGCATATTTTGATCAAAAAAATATTTTGCTAAAAATTGTTCCAGCCAGCTCCCCTCTGAATGACTTTGATCGCTCAAGTTAACTGTTTTAATTCAAGTCAGTTTTCCATGCCAGCAAGCTGTCTGTGGAGCAGATCCTGCTCCTGCTGGCAGAGGAGTCTTTTCCTTCCTTTAGAGCAACATCAAGAGCTGTCCCTTATTACGTTTACCCCAGGAAGAATTTATTGTTCCATTATTCCATCAAATTACATAAATGAAATAGCGGTGATAATTGTAGCTCATCAATAGCAATACGTTTACTCATTATCTATGCCAGACTGAAGGTACATAATTAAGCTATATGAAGGACCTTGAAGTGATGTTAGCATTTTAATATGGAGAAGTAGAAAAATTCATGGAAGGCTGAATCTCGATTTGTAATTTTACTGAGGTCACTGCAGAGCCTGTGACCACGTGTGATATTAGCTGCACTTGCACTTACGGATAGAATAACGAGCCACACTTAAGTTCAGCTAAAACCGTGCAAGATGCTGGCAATCAAACCTGCAAGCACTTGCAAAGAGGTTATTAACAACTCAAAAATGATCCAGTGCTTAAGTAAAAACTGTGGCATTACTTCTTCTTTTCTAAATACTCTTCTGCTGAAGGAGCTTTGACCCACTTTTGATGTGCATGAGATCGGTTTCAAGTAACCGCGAGCATTAAAGTCACACCAAATTAGGAGTTCTGGGTGATACTTTAATGAGAACCCGGTGTGAAACTTGACTGTTCTGACCAGAGATTGCTTGGAGAGTTGGGGCTTGTTCTGACGAGAAATGCAAAGTAGAAACTCGCAGGTTGCAAATCTGTGTGGATGGAAGGAAGCATTCACACCGAGTTCAAATCAAGTTTCACAGGATCGTTGGAGCAGGGTCCGGAGCTCGGCTCTGCCACGAGCTTTCTGGCTCGGGGGTTTCTCTGATCCGAAACCTGAATGGCCCTTAATAAGTAACTGCTTGTCTGGCCCAGGGAGCCGACACTTCAGGTGGAGAAGGCTTGGCTTGGAACAACCTACCAAGCAGATGTGTTCCAGCGCTGGGTTACAGCACCGCATGAGCCGATTTGGGGGCTTATGCAGTAATTCAGCAACCAGCAGGCGTTGTGCTCAGCGCTGGCTGCACTTCGGCTGGTGATACATTTGAAAAGGCCAAACCTGGCCACGTTCTCCTTTGAAATAAATGGGAATTATGTCACTGATGGACAGCGTTGGGTTCTTAAGTGTGTCATCTTGTATTGGCCTATGTTTACGTGCAGATTACGTGTAGCAGTGAGGATCGGTATTGTTTTATGCTGCAGATGAGCTCTGCATGGGCTCACCCTTCTCAGTTCACGCGATAGCAGGGAAAGGCAATGGCTCGTCAGCGCCTGTCGTGATGGGGCCTTCACACCACACCCGGCTTGGAGCTCCAGGGGGATTTGGGCTCAGGTGCTTTCCCTGAGAGTGACAATCTATGTAGTGTTCTCCTGGTAGTGATAACAGGTTCATATTTTATTTAATCCAACTGCCGAGGCTGGGGTGGTACCGTTGTTTTTGTTTGCATCGTTATTTTTAACCTGCTAAATACTTTGGCCAGCTCTGTAACAGCTGTGGGGGAACAAGTTATCTCAGACCAGTGCTGCTGCGAAAGATCACCGAGTGTCCTCCAGTCACTGCTGTAAGCACCAGAAGCAATGTGACGTGCACCTAGCCAAATGAAGACCGTGGTGGCGTGTTGGGAGGTGCTGACGTGTTCCCAAAGCTGCCGCCTTGTCTCTGCTTGCTGCTGCCCCTGTCCGCCCTCATCCAGGGCTTCTTCCTGAATTGTCGCAGGAAGCGGATGCAGCTGGGAGGCAGGGGGTCACAACTCCTTAAAAATGTCATTTTATAAACTGGAGAGTTTCTCATCAATCTGCAGCTTAGGGGAGAAGGGACTTAATATACCTGCAATAGCTTGGAGGTGCAGAGGGAGAGCAGCATGGCCTTTATGCAGCTGTTAACTCGCTGTTCTCAGGGTACATGCAATTCCTTTCCCCTTTATTTCCTTCCCTCATGTCTTTGAGGTTTGGATAAACTATTTCTGAAAACAATTCTCCTCTCCCCGCAATACAAAGCAGCCTAGCAATAAGCAGCATGCAAGGATTGCATAAAACTGAGAGCTTTGGCTCCACACAAGGAAGGAGATGAGCATTTCCTCGTGGAAGCAGCATCCATCTTGCCATCACATCTCTCTCTGGGTGGCACCAAGTGCTTCCTTGAGCCAAGGACCAGGTGGTATGGGATGGGGCAAGAGCAGGAGTGGTGAGCACTGCTCCACAGAAAGGACTGATGATGATCTTTTGGGGAAGAGGTCAGAAAATTCTGTGTTGACCTCTCTGCCTTTGAACTTCTGATTAATCTACAGCTAGGGAGACAAAAAGTCTTACTGCTCCATCTGTTTTTTGTATCTGGTGCTTCTGATACACTGAGCTGGACATTACGAGAGTTGTGAAAACTACCCAAGGATGCGGTCTCTTCTCCCGTTTCACGGTCTGTGCTTCTGAGCTCTGTGATTCCCCAGTTTAGGAATGCTACAAGTGAAACGTGAGGCCTGCTCAGTCTCATCTGTGCAGAGTTTACTTTCTTTTCCTGTGCCACTGAGCCATCTACCCCATCTGGATGTACAGGCTTAGAAGCAGGAAGAGATGGGGTACTTAGAAGAAATGACAGTGGCAGAACAGTGGAGTTCCTGATACATAGTTTCTTACAAATTGTTAATCATTTCTGAATTTATTTGCATGTTGAATTTCAAAAAATATCTCCCAATATTGACAGGTGAGTTGGACAGCTGTGCTGCAGAAAATTTTGGTGAGGCATATTAAGGAAAATTGAAGCATGTAGATTATGAAGAATCATTTCTGAGGGGCAAGTTTCATCCAAATCTACTGTAACCGCTATTTCCTTCTTTACCTGCGTAGTTCTGCAGCCTCAGAACAAGTACAGGATACTGCAATGCTGGCCGGGCACCACGGTTCAGGTGTGATCTGAGATGGCATATCTGCAGATACCTGCATGTCTCGCTTCCCTACAGCTGCCTGTCAGGTCAGGATACACTGTGTGCCATGGCAGAATCACCTGATCTCCGTGCTGGAGATGGTAAGTCAATCACAGAGCTTTTGTTACAACTTCTGACTGAAGACAGATCTGTCTTGTATAGAACATACATCCCTGGTACCTGAGGTGGTGTATTTAGAATACGTTCTCTTATCTCCATGTAGCACCACACCGTGCCACAGAAAAGAGCTTAAAGTATGACTTCTGCAACATCTGGCCGTACCGTTGCCACTCTAAGTTATCTCCCCAGATGCAAAAAGTGGCAGCAATCCAAGATCCAGTTTACTTTAACAGCCTCATGAAATCCTGCTGTACTCTGCCTTTCAACAGCCTCAGTGCATCTTTCAGCCATTTGTGAGCTTTAGCTTCAACCCCCCCCCCCTCCCCCCGTGAAGTACGATCTCTGTTCATTAAACGGGGACTTGGAGCATGGGGCAGAACAACATGCTACCTGCAGGTAGGTGCAGACACATCTCAACTTTGTTCGTGGCCATAGTTAGCTGGCAGCTGCCTGCGCCATGCTGCACAGCCAAGCTGTAGGAACACAGAAAACAGACACACAACTCAAATCCCAGTGCCCAGTCAAGGACCTCTTTGCCAAACCAATCCTATTCGTGCTGCCCAGGGATCTTAGGGCAAACACCTTTCTTAATGGTTCATTCTTCACTAGGAATTGCAGTTCTGTGATTTCTGCAGCTGTCCTTGTGGCTGTGCTTATGTTCGCAAACCTCAGCAGGACGTGGCTCGGGATTTCCCACCTTCCCAGCCCTCCTGGACGGAGCGTTCCTTAGACAGATTATGAGGGATTCTGGGTGTAGTAACTCATCCTTCTGAATCGCCTCAGTGACAGCAAGGACTAGCGATGACAGCCTGATTTAAAGTTGTCTGTAATATAATGAGCATAACCATAAGTAGAGGGGAATTAGCCAATTACTGCTGCTTAGGGATTGCTTTGTGAGGTTACTCTAAATTAATTGTTTGGGAGCTGAATTAACGTCAGATGCCACCAAGGGACAAGTGGTTAATTGTAATGAGTTTTTGTGCTCTGCCACTTCCTGACAATAAGGCCGTTCTTGAGAACGGGGTACGTTGTGTCTTGAGAAGGTAGGTAGTATAAATAGGGGTTGGAACGAACTCAGGCTCGGTAGTAGAGGCAGCCTAGAGACAGAACTGAAGAAACTTCAATATATTGAATAGATGTTTATCAATCCCCGCAATGGGAAGTGTTGATAAAACTTTTAAAGGAGGGAGCCTGTCCCCATGCCTCCCCCTCGTCTTGGATGGCAGCGCGTATACGTACATAAACCCGAAACATCCAACTGTCCCACTTGATGTGCTGTGTTGTGACAAGTCATCTCAGATTGTGTCAATCATGGTGCCTCATGCTATATTAAGTGACATGCTGTAATGTGATTGATACAACGTGAAATGACACGTCATTGTGCAAAATATCATCTGGAAAATTCAGGAAGCTACTGAGGAGTGGAAGCTGATCTTAGACTGTGGCCTTTCAAGTTTTGAGGCAGGAAAGCTCAAGAAGTAAAAGAAACTCCCTGGAACCAGACCCACTGCTGCCATTGATATTAAGGTCAAGTGTGCTCTTCTACCTGAATCTTTTCATGGGTAATTAGTGGCTCAGTTTTAAGAAATGCTCTCATTCCTTGGGGACTGACAAGTATCTGTGGGCCTGAATTGAATTTCTGTGAGCCACTTGGCACATCATTAATCATTAGTGGAGCTGCACCATGCAAACAGGGCTGCGAGCTAAATGCAGCCCGTTGCAGTTCAGGGAGGAGGGAAGCTCTTTCAAAACCAAACCAAACCGCTTCCTTTCTCCATCTGGATTCTGCTTTCTTCCCACTCCGCCTGTTCTTCTTTTCCATTCCGTGTAGCGAGTGAAATCTCAAAATACCGAGCTGTCTCTAGACCCCATTGGTGTGAGGCTTTTGTGCCTGTCTGTGTAGGGTGCTTCGTTCCTCACCTGCACCCCGTGGCCTGGCCCACTGCTCTTTGCAGCTGCAGGCACCCGAGGAAGCTAACCTTGGGAACACGTTTGTAGGAGTCTATTACAGCGACTGCTGCAGTAACTGAAGCAAAAATTGCCATGAAACAGGAGTTTGCCTGAAATGCATAGAGTCAACAGGAACTTTTGCAGTAGGTCAGCTTCACCAGGAGTCTTGCTAGTGGTGTTTGGAGAGTGCTTTCTTCCTCTTGCTGGGAAAAGTTGTCCAGGGACTGAAGTTTAAACATAGCTTAGAGCTCCCAGTGGATAATAGAAAGTAGAATAAAACCAAGTATTTTGAACAAAAAGGCCATCATCTACTCTAGATTTTGACAAAAAGAAATCATTAGCTATCTATTTGTCATACTAGAAAATACAACAAAAATAAAGGGACAGTAATTAAATACTTTTATAAAGTCAGATATTCAGTAAGATTTTTATGAGTCACAGAGTCCAACATTTTTCCCTGGTGAGGAGAAAATAGTGAAACGTTGTCCTTTTCAGGGACAGGAGGGCTGTGTCAGAGCTCCTGTTGTTGCTGCCGCCTCCGAGCCCAATTCCTCCTCTGCCTGGAGGATAAAACAGGAAAAACATACAAAGGTGGACAGTGAAGTTGGGCGAGCTACTTCTGTTTGATGCTGACTGTTGCCCACATCTTCATGTGGCATGTAGATAGAGACAGATGGACCATGGTCTTGTTCCTCGCAATTTTTATCTGCCGTGGGCTGTTCAACATTACCTTTTCTCAAGCATTGCTTACAGCAGTTGGCAAGCCCAACAAAGCTGCTCCTAAAAGAGAAAAGGACAGAAGTTTAAAAAAAAAAAAAGCAAAGAAGTGGTTTATCTAGAGACAATTGCAAAAATATTAGTATTAGTATTGAATGCAGTTTGTATGAACTGCTAGAAGCAGCTTAAGTAAACAGGTTGAATTGGGTCTTGTTAATTCAAGCAGCATAGGATTTATCTGGCTGGCCCAGGCCAGATTTGTTTTGGCTGTGCCATCCAGACATGAGGCAGGACAAGCACGGCACAGAGAAGCAAGGCGTTTAGGCGCAGCACTGTTTTAAAGGCTCATCTGTGCAGCTTCTGATGTATCTCTAGCCAGCTCTGAGCATAGGCAGAGTAAGCCGGGTCCTTCTGTACTGTCGTATTGCAAAGAGATACGGTCTTTGGATGTGGGCTGATGGCCAAAATTAAATGTTAGTTGAACCAGTCTGTATGCTTGCAGGTTTCTGAGGCATGTCATCGGCATCACTTTTATGCCTTTTGACCCTTCCTATCAACTGCTGTTTGCGTGGAGTTTGCTGTTGTCAACCACAGCCCATGTCGCTGCTCTGGCTGCAGGTCAGGTGTGCCTGGAGGGTACAGCTAGAGGTGTGGGTGGTGCGGAGATGCATGTCTGCACGGGTGTGAGGCTCTGCACAACACTCAGTTCTTTTTGGGAGTTATAAAAAGCTTTTCTAGCTTATAGTCAGCTTGGAAACATTTAGCAGGGCAAGTCTGCTGCTTCCTGCTTCAAACTGGGTCAGAACTAGGGCCCTTCCCCAGGTACCCCGCTGCTGCTTTTCCTGCAAGGCAGAAGATGTTTACAAGGTTAGTGCGTACTGAAGGGTTACGAGAATAACCAAAGTCGGATTTGCAGACGGGTTTGTAAAAGGCTGAATTTGTTTCACTGCTGCTGGATGGCTTTGTCCAACCCCAGGTAATGTGTACCTGGGTACCCATAAAAATATTTGCAAGTCCAAACAGTTTCACAGTCTTTAATTGGAAGTTCATTACTAATTCAATACTGAACATTATCATTCCTCTGTGAAAAACAAAAAGAAAAAGAAAGAAAGGATCAGTCATCTGGTGAAGCAGTGGGAAATATGCTATATAAGCAGTCTTATGGCTGGAATTGTTACCAGCAATTAGGCGAAATGGAGCCTAGGAAGACTACGCAGATAACTTGTGAACTTGTAGACTTAAATATACATCGAGCTTAGTTAAATAAATCCAGTGTCACCAGAGATAATGAAAATCCCAAAGCAAGCTATTCTTTTCCTTAACCCACACCACCGTCTTTGCATTGATGTGTCATGTGGTAACAATTTCTAAATTCATTAGTCGTTTGTAAGAAAAGGCAAATGGGTGAGAAAGGATACAGGGCACCTTACAGAGTTTGAACTGTTGAGTGCCACAGCCAATTTCTCAGCTGCTCTAAACTGGCAATCCCAATGAGTTGCAGTGGTGTATTTTAAAAATTTGGCGTTGGTTTCTTTTTGTTCTTGTCATGCAAGATGGCTAGTGCTGTGTACTAACGCCTGTTGGCTCGGTAATCGGATGCCCACATGAACTAATTTAATAAATTGATATAGTCTTTTGCAATTTTTTTTCCTTCTCTACATGTCAGTGCTCTTTTTCTGAATGGAGTTCAATTATTATTATAGCATATATTACTTTGGATCATTTTACTGCACAATCAATACACATATCTGTATAATAAATATTGACATTACTTTAATGTTGTACAGTGTTCAGTATGTCAAGACTGTTCAGTCAGATGCCACCCATTACTGCTTGTTTCTAACATTTCCTGTCCATTCAATGTGAAAAAATTTCCTGCTAGGGCTTGTCTTCTGCCCTGGTTTCAAAAGATAAATGGAGGCAAGAGCAGTGCCCTCAGATTAATGCACTGGGCGAGATGAATTGGGTTCCTTGCCTCTAACTCTTGCATGTATCATTTCATCTTGTCTCTACTTTTGTTTCTCCTTCCCACTATTTCTCATCTCATCTGTTGGAATTGCTCATTGCTGGGGACTGTCTCTTGAAATGTATTTCTACAGAGCCTGGCACAACAGGACTGAGATTTCCCCTATAACTCACCTAATAATGCTGGTACATGGGCTGCTACGGGAACAGTGATCAATGCATGTGACAGGCAGCACAACACACGCAGGCATGTGAAAGATGAGAGGTGAGCAGCGGATTTTGGTACTTCTCTCCTGTAATGTCCTACACTGCTTTCAAGACTAGAGGAACTAGGGGAGAGATGTACCATAAAACAGCGTTAGATGTTGTGCTCCCAACAGCACAAACTATCAATTGTAAGAACACTATAGCATACTTCTCAGTAAACAGAGGCAGATTTTTCTCTTCTTTTGCTCTGATGCAACTGCATGGATTTCAGCGGGCGCTGGAGGTGGTATCTGGCTCAGTGTGCTCAGTGAAACACATATGGCTAATCATTCAAGTCTGAAAACACTGGATCACGATTCTGTCTGTGTTGTGAAAGGCAAGGCAAGAGTACTTGATGACTGCATTCAAGTTGAAAAAAATTGCCACTTTTGGTGTTTCCCATCTGGGAGAATGCTGCCTTATTCATAATATCTGTCTGGCATATGTATCATGTTAACACAAACATGCACATATATCTGCCTATGTAGAATGAAATATCAAAACTCCACCATCTCTATTGTACAGTATGGCAGTGTGTCAGTAACAAGTAGGAAAAATCATGGTGTGTTTACATACAAACACACATATAGTATTTATGTCTATAAAAAGAAAAAGCCATTTATATTGCTTGATCTTCTAGGTTACCAGATCCTGGCTCCCTCTGCAGCCTGCAGGTGGAAGCAATCATGATGGTGTAAGCGAGGTATCTACAGTAAGGGACTACACGCAGCCCAGAGACACTAAGCCTGAGAAGGTGACAGTAGGGCCGTCATCTGAATCCTGGCCTTCTAATAATGCTTTACCCAAAAGTTACAATTTTTTTTTTTCACCCTTTTGCAAAGTGCAGGGAGGACAGTCAAAGAGCTGGAGTTGAAAAAGCGTGTTTAAAACTGGTAGGATGTCACTGGCACCTTGGAAATGCGGTTCCCAGGTGGCTGCTAGAGGAAAATCTGCATTAATATGTTCCTGCTGGAAGCCACAGGGAGATTCCTCGCTGAGCTGGGGATTTGGGGGCTAGCAATCTTACTGGCACGGTTCCTCAAGTCTTTCCCATCCTGTGCCAATGTTTAAGATGCAGTGTACCCCAGACAGCTGTTGTTTCTGCATTGCTTATAGTTGCTGGGCTTTTGTTGTTCATAGCTCTGAATTACCACAATTTTATACAGGCCATATTTGACTGTAAAGCTGATTTCTGTATGGGAGCAAACACTATTTTGTACGATTTGCATCCATTCTTCCTGCACTCCTCGCATGCAAAATAGTAGTGAGCTACTAATTCATTGTTGCTACCGATGAAAAGACTTAGTAAGTTCTGTAGGGGGCAAAGAGGAAGTTGTTAGCAATGTATATCTAGTAAGGCACTTAACACTGACGACAAGAAACGAAATGTTAGGTCAGTTTTTCAGAGCTGAAATTCTGATTTCACCGTGACCTATTTATAACTTTAATTGAAACATGGAACGGGAGGGAGCAGCTACCCAAACCAATTCCAGTAGGTATGATGAGTTCAAATGAACATGTATTTGCATCGCCGGGTCCCTTATAAAACCCACGCTCTGTTCTTTTAATATGGCTTGGATGAAAGACTGCAAAGGTTGCTGAGGATTCCTGAGTTAACCAGGAAATGCCTTCTTAAAGCACCTTGTTGATCTCATCCCTTGATCTGACATTCAGCTCGCAGCATCTGTCTCTGGCCTCCACTCTTGTGCTTACTTAACTTTATTTGGCATTTTGACTGCCCCCAGCTTTTGTGATATCTAGTTCAAAGGGTTTGGAACATTATTACAGCATTTATTGCTAGGCCAGCATTACCTTTTGCCCAAGTGACAAGCTGATACGGACCCTATCAAAGACAATGTCAGGAAGTACATTTATTCAGTGTGCCTCAGAGAAGCCCCAGGTCCCTTTTTTTCTCCTTTTAATTTTATGACACTCCACTCTGAGGACGATCAGGTTATTCTCTGCTCCCAGAGAGACATTTTGAACTCAGTCCTCTTGAGTTGTAGCATTATCTCCTTTTTTTTTTTTTTTTTTTTTCCTAGGCAATGCTGATCCAACACTTCCTTTTTACTGAACTTTGCTGACATTGGTGTTCATAATCTGGGAAGGTATTTCTGTTTTTCCAAGGCAAATGAAATTCCATGGACTATTTCTTCCTTCCTAAAAGCAAAGGCCAGCAGAGTTAATGTCTCTTCTCAGCACCAGAAAAAGTGCTGACCCAGCTAGGGGCACTGGGATTCCAACTGGGTCCTCAAGAGCAGATGGTTTAACAGGCTAGCCCATTAATCAACTCCACTTCTCCAAGCACTATGTTGTACTTCTTTCTTTTTTTTTTTGGTGATCAAGTGCTGGGTAAGAGAAATGTAACTCGATTTTTCCTTTCCAAGAGATGGCATTCAACATGCCGATGCCATTATATTTCTGTTATTTACACTTACTGAGCTAAAATGCAACAGATGTTTATAAGTGATTACAACTAAATTCTTCGGTAAATATGCTGAATGAATCCCATACATCTTCAAATGCTTTGAATGCTTCGCAGTGTGAAAACAGAATTTGTTTCAGGTGAACAGAATAATCCAGTCCTGGGATTTACTGGTAGTAACCAGAGGTTTTTGAAAAAAGAAAAAAAGTTAGCTAACAAAATCTTTAGCACAGTCAGACAGGTAGAGGAGTCCCAGAGCCTCTTAATACACATAACCTATAATGAATTTCTTTCATTTCTGGTTAAGCCCCTGAATACTTGCATAAATGCTTGAAAAAGAATGAAAAGATATTGAAGGAAAAGAACATTTCTATTGCTCCCTGTGAAGGATCTTTAACTGAATGGGAATGCACTCCTGCCAGGCTGCCTGTAGAAGTAAGCTCGTGTGTGATAATTCCTTTACATTCACAGCCAATAGCTCGTGGACCCAAGGGATGAAATGATATTTTGATCTGACTTTGTTCCCTAACCCCTCTGCATACCAACACCACGTCTGAATGCCTAGAAGTGTGCTCTTTCAGGGCAAAGTGGGCTAGCGCTGCGGATGCTTGTGCAAAGAGTCCTACGTGAAACAGTATCGAACGGTACTTTTATAATGGCTTTTGTTTGTTTTTGAACACTGGAGGGTTTGGAGATTTTTGGAGGTGGTGACTTCCTCAGCTGGCATGTGCTGCCTGTCTCTGGTCCTCCCCAGCTTCTTGCAGCAGGGATACCTTTCAAAGAACAAAAATAGTTTTAAGGATAGCCCCATTCATCTCTGCCCCCTCTGCAAAGACAAAGGAGTGAAGGCATTCCGGTTATCAATATCTGCTGTTACTTTTACCTGCTCAGAGGAGATTAAGATTATCCAGCAAGCAATCATTCTCCAGTTAGTGAAGTCTTTAAGGTAATGTAGGCTGGAACAGGATGGGTGGCTGCACAGCCCAGCGCCACACTTGCAGTTTGCTGAATCCACTGCCAGTGACAGTTTTCCCCCCCACTTAAGGATAGCATGTATTTCAGTGTTCATGTTTCTCCATCAAGATTCAAGTCCCCTGTCTGTCAGATGATACGAATAAATGATGTTTGTATCCTTCTTTGTTCTAAACAGCTGCAAGGTAGACAAGAGAAACCCATGGGGTTGTTCTTATCCCTCAACAGTAGGAAGGAATAAAAGTTGCTCTGTAATCAAGGGAGAAAAGCAGTTTTTCGCTGAAGGGCCAGACAGATTACGTCAGGAAACTTGTCTGTCTTCATTGAGCATGGGGGGATCCTTAGCTCCTAACTCAGGTACCTCAAGTTAATTAGGTAGTAACTTTTTGGAGGGCAGATTGCATACACACAGTCCTTGTTAAAGGCAGGTACTACACCCAGGTCTCCTGCGTTGCTGTGCGTTAGTATCTGGCCACTCTCATACAACTGACCTGAGACTGAGGCAAGTCATTACGTGAATGAATAGCTGGAGTTCATGTCTTACAGTAACCTTGTGCTGCTGGGTGTAGACTTTGCCCAATATTTTCAGTCTGTTAGATTAAAAATGCCCAAGGCTTCATATAATGCCGTTCATGACTGACTGACTACTTGGGTCACTGAATATTCAAAGTAGACAGGAGGTAACTCTGGTTGCACAGAGTTTCCTCATCACTGCAAGGCTGAACTAAGGTACTCTAGGCTTCGGGCAATATCTCATCTCAGGTCTTATCCTGAGCCAAATTTGCCTGGAAGAGCCCAGGCAGTTAAAACCTAACTAAGTGAAGATGTACTTAACTTCAGTGAAGACATAACCCTTGTATCCGATGTCAGTTTGACCCAGAATGTGTTTGGGGTTGTTTTGATCTCTCCTGTTTCATTTTATTTCCATTTTTTCCAGTCTCTCTCCATGGTTTTGCAGAGCAGAACTGTAAAAAGCTGCTAAACTTGAGGCCTTCCAGGCACTCGGCAAAAAAAAAAAGAGATTAAGCAGATGGGGATTCTGGAAGGATGGTGAGGTTTGGATGGGGGAGAAGTAGTAGGAGAAAGTGTCTGTCAGGGCTCTGAATGCCTCTTGATGCATGAGTACATTGCTGCTGCTGGAGTTTTACCCCATCACTCATTGCTTAAGCATTCCTTGACTATTTTTTTCTAAATATATGAATAAAATTAAAGTATTTTTGTATGAGGGGATGGGGATGGAGATTCATTCTGTAACACATTAACCACAAGTAGTACACAGGGTAGTCGTAGACGTGGGAGCTCAGATTGCAGAAGAAATTCAAGCCTCCTGAGAGGAAATGTGTGAAGTAAATTGTGAACCTCCCAAAGAGATGCTCTCTGCAATGACTGGATCTGCATAAGCCTCTAACATCTTAGATCCTTCTAAGAGGTTTTCTTTGTTGCTATGAAAATGTATCCAAGCCTACGTGAAATAATGAAGCTGCTGAACACCAAGTGTGGCTGGGATGGGCAAGTTCTTCCTTAGAGACCCCTTAGTAAGGGATCTCGTGAAAATTGAACGGGTAATCGTGATGACAGCAGGTGAGGATCTTAACCAAATATGAGAGATTCAAGACTGTTCTCATACGGCTTTTTTTTTTTTTTAATGTAACAATAAAAACATTCTTAGTCTTGAAAGTCAAAGGGGGTTATCCATTGACTCAAGTGGCAGCAGACTCTTGCTCTCAGCCTTTGGTGGCTTGAAGTCTCTGCCAAGAATATCCCGAAACACCATTCCCACTTAATAATGGAGTGGGTTTTTTCGCACTGTGATGCCATGGTGGAGACTGCTTCCTCTCGCAGTCCCTTGGAAGCCAAGATTGTGAAGAAACTAGGCAGAAATCTCAATTTGGGTCAAATGACCTGTGTAATTTTAATATTTACAATAGATTGTAGAAAACCATATACTAATGACTTTATATTTCCTTGACTCGGAGACGGCCAAAGAGTATTTGTATTTGAAATATGGCATGAAATATTCCCAATCGCTGTCCTAAGTAAACACAAGAGTGTTTGCATTACCTTTTCACCTGTAGCAGATTAAAGTGCTCCTTAGCCATTGGCTGTGAGGGAAACCAAGATCAATCTCTATAATTCTACAAGCCTTCGTATAAATATGTTCTGACTGTGTTTTTATACATTAATCACAGAAGATTATAAGGCACATGCCATATTGTGCATATTTCTTGCAAGCAAAATAGAACTGTCTGCAGTTCTCACTGCAAAATTACGGAATGGACTGAATCATAAAAAAAACATGCAGGAAAATCTGCTATTTCAGGACAGCTGTTCAGTACTTTTGGACAGCTGACTTTTTTTTTTAATACAAAAATAAAGCATGGATATTTTTTTTACTAGAAATAGTGAGCCAAATTCATTAAGGGGATAATTTCAATTCACAAAATAGATCATTTCCTTTCTTCCCAAATCTTGCTGAGTAAACAACATTCCTTATTGCTATTCCCCAGACTTCTTTTGAGTTTCCACGTCCAGGCCCAGCAATAATATCCCGTTTTCAGACATAAATGGCAAGGAAGATGAAAACAGCTTGCTGCAGTTGTAACACCATGGTCTGTGACTCTGTGCTCTCTCAATCCATCACTCCAGACACTACCACTGTGAGTGGACGGTGAGTAGTGTGCTGAAAAGGGAATCTTGCTGGTAGTACGAGTGTGTTGTGTGCTGCCATATAATGTGTGAAGATCAGTAGTAGATAGCACAATGAATATGAATCATTGTGTTTCAGGCTAGAACCTAACCTCTAACGGGATTTTTTGTTAATAAATAAATTGATCCGCTCATTAGAATAGTTTCTTAGAGGAGTTAATTTTGATATGGTCTTGAGGGACGTGAGGGTGTGCTCTGATCTACTTTGACAGTTTCTGTTGCTGTTCTAATGCGAGTATTGGGCATGTTAATTTATCTCACCTGCTTTCCTCCTCTGTTATGTCTGGTGTTTTGTCAGTTCAGACAAGGCAAGGGCTCCCCCTTACTCTGTGCTGAACAGGGAGCTGGAAGTTCATATTCTAAGGATAAGCGTGCTTGTAAAGGGAATTTAGTAGTCTGAAGGGAAACGTGAGTTAGGAGGGTCAAAACGTGTGCTTGCGGAGATGGTGTCTCCTTAGATCTATAGGAAAGTGGCTCCAGCTTTCTGCCATGCAATGCCAGGGCAGGGTGTAAAGCCTCAGCGGAGATGTGAGGATGTAGGTCCTGTTGTGGGAGGGAGACAAAGAAAGAGAATGATGTTGTCTGAAGCATAGGAGTGGCAGGCCTGAGGACAAAACCTGTGCCAGGAGAAAAAAGGAGGTATGGTGGTTTTCCTCCCCTGGCCAGTAGCTCGTTCTCACTCCCTCTTTCTCTCTGTCACATGCCACCTGATCATTACCTTAACCACTAGGCAGTTATGCTACATTACACTACTGTACTGTCAACAGTCTCTGGGATATTAGGATTACCACAGTGCTTTTATGAACTAAATCTTGGAAACCGCAGTACATCCCCATTACTGGAATGTGCCTTGCACAGCTTCTAACAAAATGCTTTCAAAATCAGCTAATTAAGCAATATGGAAATGGACGTTTAAACAGCAAACCATATGTATGCAGGGGTGTTGAGTTAGTGGGGTTTACTTGGTGCTCTGTTCTGCACAGTACTCGAGGCATCCAAGTACCTCCTGCACCCATTCGGGTCATGGGAAGCTGAGCGTACTCAGCACCTCTGAGCATCTGGCTTTAGCAGCCTGCACAGCACTCGGCACGTTTCTTCTCACTCTGCTTCATAACGTTGCTGTGGGACTTGGGCGGGGACATTTGTACAGAACCTGAGTCATGCCAGCTTGCTTTTTGGTCCTTAGAAAAGTGCCTGGAAGGTTCACAGCCCAGTTCATTGCTCGTTGGCTATCTCAGTGGCAAAAATGCTTCTTGAAATCGTTGGAAGATGACTGCTACAGAGTATCCCTGATTATGTTTTATTGTATTAAATTTTACCATTAAACCGTCTCAGAAAACGGAGCCCTCTTTAGGTCAGTCTTCTTTTGCATCTCATCAAAGGCCTCCCTGCTCTTTGAAGGTTTTGGGTACGAAGCAGGAATAAGAGCTGAGGGAGGGGTCTTGCTGCTGCTGCTGCTGGAGGTCTAAAGGCCAGAAGGTTGGAGTGATATTGCTAGAACTGAATGGAAAACCTGTGACAAAGCCATTGTATTGAGCTGTAATTTCATGAGTTCCAGATAAATAATATCCCCCCTGGGTTATAAAGTTGCCTCTCTCTGTCAGCTGAGAATGGTAAATGTTGTGGACCAGTGGAATATAAAGCACTGCAGGAAAAACACGAGAAAGAATTCAGGCACAGTAGAAGAAATCTGTGTCTGGGGTATGTGATAATGTGTGAGGAACAGAGGAAATAAAAGTGAAGAGGACTTTTACTGTAAATCCTACACAAAACAGGGATGAAGAGCAGAATGACAGAAGCAGATGCAGTGCATTTATCAGGGCCTGGAAAAACAAACAAACAAACAAACAAAACCACAAATAATTGTTGCTGCAAAGCAGCCTTTCTAGGAGGGATGGTGGCTCCAGGAGCCTCTCTCCACCCGCTTGTGCTACCATTCATTGCTGCTTCCAGAGCTGAGCCACAATGTGGTGAAGTTGAATGTGGCTTTGCAGGTGTCTTGTGACAACTTTTCCACACGCACAAGACTGTATCAAACTCAGAAGCAACCTAGAGTGATGGGAGAGAGGAATTGCATGAATAAAGCTAAAGTCTGGGAGATCAGGTTTTGTGGTGTTGGCACCGGTCCTAGCAGTAACGTTGTATGATACTGCAGTTTCCTTGCCTTTGTGCTAAGGCCCTATTTTTATATGGCTCAACAGCTGACATAGGCATGTTGTAAATATGTTTGAAAGGTATCCTAAAGGCAGCTGAGCACATCTGCTGGAGGTGTTCAAGATAAGCCTCGGTGGTGGGCAGTTCATTGACTATCTATTACAGTGAGTTTCCCATCTGTCACAACACAGACGAATCACAGTCCTAAGCCCTTACAAGCTATTTAGGTATGGCTCCTTAGCCATGGACAAAGGTAGTCTCTGATATTTTAAAAAGAAGTTCAAAAAAACAAATAACCTCAGCTTTCTCATAAATTAAGCCCTGTTCGCAGCCAGCCATTCGGTTTGTCCAAAGTACTTTGCTGGAGCATGCCAAGATGCTTTGCCTTGGAGGGGTTTTATTAAAGGCTGATGTCGTTCTGACACGGGGTAGGTTCAGCAGCAAGTTGCTGTCTGCCACCTTCCCATCAGAAGGGTGGCAGGAGTGGAAGGAGCCCATTAATCCATCCAAACTAATAACACCTTTTTGGCCTTAAAATCTAATGATCTAATTCAGTGTTTTGTCCTTGTGATCCGAGCACTTTGGCAAAGACATTTTTCTCTTGTAAAAGCGTTTTGCCTACCTGGATGTCCTTGGGAAAGGCTTTAAAGCCCAGGGCTGCCGCGTCAGATCAGAGCCACATATTGCATCATTGGCCTGTCCTGGATGCTTTTTGTGTCCAGCTCTGACTTGTCCCGAGCAAGACATCCATCATGTCGCAGAGGATTCCCGGCTTCAGCATGTCAGACAGTGCCAGTTATAATTATAGCCAATAAGGTCCACACCAAAGGGGTTAAAAGGAGATGCTGTAAACTTAGACAACCTTGCTACTGTTTCTCGGGGCTAGATTTATTCTCTGGACTACTTCAGTCTCCCTCCAGAGAGTTCATTGTGTAAGTCAGTATGACAGATTTATCCATGCTCACAGAGACGGTGGCTGTTTTCTCACTAGGCAGGTGGAAGGAGAAAGCAGCATAAAGACAGCTGCCAGCTGAGAGGTCACAGTTGAACTCATGCCATGGAACGATCATAAATTATAAATCTTCTGAAGAGTTACAGCTTCTGCTCTTATTTCTGTCTTGTCCTAAATTTCTCAGCTGCACTTCTATTTATTTTAGGCATGTCATTATCGTCTGCAAAGGTCGCTGAGTGATTGCTGGGCAGAGTTTCACCCGAAGAGTACAGAGCACAGCCCCTGGCCACTGATCACTGAGGTTTCACACTGTGTGGCTGAAGTCTTTCTGTTGTCCTCCCTACACCTGCACTGCATGTATCTGGTGCATCCCGTTGCGCTTGGCATCAAACCATTGCACTTTTACGGCTGCAGTTTGTGCTGATAGGGACTGTTGTCAAAGCTGTCCCCGCACAGTAATGGCAGCTACTGGGGGAAACGCTGTAGCTGATCGGACTGGATATGCTCATTTGACGTCACTTCCAACCCTTGGTCTTGCTCAAAGGTCTGCCCTGGATGTCGGTGGAATTAGGCCCTGTGCATATCATCCTGCACGATGAAAAATGCTCCTGCATGATGCAGGGCTCCTAATCCTTACTACTAGGAGGGGAAGGGAGCAAGGAGGGGCTGCATTTCAACTGGTGTAGATCAGCGTAGCTCCGTTGAGGAACTGGCACTCAGCACCTCGACTGATCGTGCTCTTCAGTCAGCTTTTTTTTTTTTTTTCCTGGTAGCATCTGTGCATATCCTTCAGTATTTACCACCTTTGAGTACTTGTGCACTAAGTTTAGAACAGCCATTCTGAACTTCTACGAATAGCAGCTGCCCCATCACTGCTCCAAGTACCGTCTATTCTTAGGAGAGTGAAATTCCCCACAAATTCTTTTAAGGCCTGACTCTGTCTTTGCTTAAGTGCATGTCATTGACACCATCTCTCTCAAACATTAGTCCTTCTCCTGCTCGGTTTGCTATTTCCATCTAGATGATACATGCTGTAGGCCTAGTTTAATAGCTGCGTCTTCACTGGGTCAGTAGCATACGTACTCAGATGTATGCTTGTCAGCGACTCTGTTGGAGTTAGAGGGATAGGCACGTGCTTCAAGCCAAGCTGGTGCATGCAGGACCGAGTCCTTCAGGGTCTGTAGCTTTTATGGACTGAGGTCACAGATTTTTGCAGTTTAATGTGGATTTTCTCTATCTTTGTGATGTCTTCTGTTTTCTAGAACTGTTACAGACCACAGCTGAAAGGCAGAAATGTGCATCAGGAGTGGTACAAAGTACTGCAGCTCCAGCAGGGGATTTGTGAAATGCTGGGGGGAAGCACAGTGGCCCCACAGCTCCTTGGGAATATTCTTTCTCAGGCACCCTTTTTGTCACAGGCTAACTTTGCAAAAAGCAGGTGGTGGAAAGGAAACTGGGCAAGCAAGAAGGAAGCAGAAAAGACTGGTCTTTTTATTGCTATTAAAATTTCCTTTACTGCCAAAAGGTCTTTGAAGCAAAAATACCAGCTTGCTGGGTGGCATCCACAACCTGAATTTAGCTTTAACCATATGGTAGCACAGTGTCAGGTTTCTGCCGGCACATACGGCTTCCCGCCAAGTGCTTTCCAGGTTCTCAGCATCTCTGCAGTATTTCTTCCCCTCTCCCTCAGATTTTGGGATACATCACGTTTGCTCCTGCAGGTTTTTTTTTCAGTTTTCCTACATTCCACTCTCCTGATCACCAGCACTGGTATGATCTTGATTTCCTTAAACATTTTTCTTTCTCCTCTGGGAAATTTATGTCTCTTTCTGGCATCTGTCCCCTCTCCTCTCTGTGCACATAGGCGAAGAATTCATTTCATTTTTTCTCTTAAACAATGCCCTTACTACTTGTGTCAATAAATTACCCTTGCCATTTTTAAGAGGCCCTTCTGTCTCCTTCACTGCCCTCTCCTTCCGTATGTACTTAAAAAATGTCTTATTTATCTTAACCCCTGCTGTCATCTTGCTCTGTTCAATTCCCCATTTTTGCCTTTGTTATCGTATTTTGCACCAACTTTGCCCTCTGATCTTTATACTCCACTGCTAGACCCCATATTTTATACAGAATTATGCTCATTTTGTAATTGTAATTAATCCTATCCAATCATGTGATTCATTGTGAGCACTTTTTCAATGCTTTGTGCTTATTTGAGATTAGCAGCGTATGTTTGTCTTTTTCAATCTACTGTCCTTTATTTCTTTCTTCTCTCTTGGTCAAACAAATTTAAGGAAATTCATCTGTGATTTTCTGAAATTCTGCAGGCATAGCTTCTTTTGCTTAGTCATTAATTGTAAGCCTCACCACATTACAGATCCTGCTATTTAGCAGCCTTCCTATTCAGGCCTGAGTCTGCAAGTCATTTGAGCAGTGTTTTAAAGTGCAAAGGCGGGAGTGCAATAACAGATTATCTTCGTCTGTGTCTTAAACACTGAGGAAGCCTTCTGAAGGCTAGAAAATGTCCCTTTTCCATTAAACAGTACCTACGATAGAAGGGCTCTGACCCCTCAGAGAAGATGGAAGGTACAACTGGAGTGCAAAAAGTTGTCAGGGATATTTCACTATGCTCTCATAGCTGCATGTAAGACGGTCAGTAGCTTTAAAACTGAGTGCATGAGATAATTTGCTCCTGTGATCCCCTCATTCTTCAAAAGGACAGGGTGTCCATGGGAGCAGAGACAGGAAGAAGTGGTCTGCCCAAGGGCGGGCGGATGTGGTGCTGTGATGTGAGCCTGTGGAGGACCAGTTCAGTGACCCAGCCTTTCAACCAGGGCAGTAAAGGAGCAGCCTCTGCTGCCAGCTTTCCAGTCCTCTCCTCGATTAAGCTTGCCATTTTCACTCTCTGCTAAACAAGCACCACTGGCTGACTTTCACAAGTGTGCCTAGACAGCGTGCGTTTGCACATGTCCCCCATGTAATGTTCCCCAGAGGCAGTGTCACCTTCCTGCTGAGCCTTTACAGGAAGAGCGTTAGGATTATCCCATGTGAAATCCCAGTGACAGACCTTTGTAGATGTCATTTTGGTTCTGAGCTTTATCCCAGAAAGTCTTGCTGTAGCAGGTGAACCTGCTCATGCATTACCTTCTGCAACTTCACATGGATCTTCAGAGCAAGCAGGTTGCTGTAATAGATCAAGTACTGGTGTCTCTAAAGGTGCAGATTTGGTGCCTGCCCTCACACTCCTTATACCTTCTACTCTGATTCACCTCCAAAAATTGTGGTGTATTTCCCTTCCTTAGGAGAGGACACAAGCTGCAAATGATTGAGTGGCTCAGGCCCTGATGTAAGGGAAAAATGAATTAAAATGCTCCTCTCAAGCTTTCTCTAATTTTACAAGTCTTATGTGAAATAGCCTTGTGGTGCACAGCAGGTCCAATGGTTAGCCCTGATGTCAGGGGAATCCACGGCAATTTCTTTCAGGTTTTAAGTGCTACGCTCCCCTCACAAAGAGCTTTATATTTGTTAAATCCCTTAATTCAGTCAGAAAAGAAACGGCATCCAGAATGAACACACATGTTTTTGCCCTTTACGTTTGAAGGAAACATGACAGTAGATTCTCGAGTCTAATTTTAACTAGACACTTGGTTTCAACATGGGTCTCCCCTGATGCCTTCCAGCCATGAGTCCTTCCACCACGTAATATCTGTTACTCTGCAGCCATGGACTCCAGACCCACATCTAGACGTACATCAATGGCAATACCAGGCAATTGGCAGCTGCTGCTGCTGTCAAAAGCTATACGAGGCAGTTGAAAGCACTATGAAACGGAAGAGAGTAAGAAGTTTTTCCCTGTAAACTTTCCTTCAAGCTCTGCTTCATCCAAGTGAGACGTTTCATGTGTATGTGATCAGGTGTAAACAATTTCTAAGCACGGCTGGGTCACTGTTACTTTTCTACCGAAGATTATTCACACACCCTGATCTGACAGGTGTTCTGCTGTGTTGTATAGAAAAAGCTTTTTTTTTTCCTTTTTTTTCTTTTTTTTTTTTTTCCTCCTGACAGTAATAACGAGGGAAACTTCCCACCCTTGTCCTGTGCATCCTGTCTTAGAATTTTTTTAACATCCCTTCAATTTCCATATGGTTGGAGAGATGCCAAAGCTGAATTCAATCTCTCAGAAATCTTTTTATCCTCTTTTTTCATCTGCTTTGTGTTTCTCTCCAACCCCTTCCCCACTCCTCCACATTAGGTAATTATAGAGCAGACTCCATGGTGGGCATCCAGAGGACCATTTCAGATCAAATAAATCATTCTTTTCCCCACAAGAGCATTTTAGAAATGCCAAACAGATACAAATCTACAAAGGCCTTGTTTCCCTTCCCCAAAATATAATTATTTACCTATTCAACTCACAATCAACAGGCCGATGTGGATTTGCAGCAAAGCTGGAAGTAGCTGTAGTTGCCATTTTGTTGGAATAATATCAAATTTCCTTCTATGCTTTGCATAGCTGTCACCCAGTGATATGATATGTCCGTGATTTATTGACCTACTAAAAGCACTTTCACTGACTTGTCATAATAAACTTTACTTAAAACATTAAAACATAAAACATCAACCAGCAGCTCAAACAGAGATGCCAAACAAATACTTTCTAATTTAGTTAAGCTCTGGTGCAGATCCTGAAAACGAAGACCCCAGCATAACAGTTTTCTAGGATTTGTCATGCTAGGATCTGTTGTGTTAAGTAACAGGAATTATAAATACAAATGCCTTGAAGTATGAAGCGCTGACAAGAAGCTTGGCTCAATCTCAAACCCTCATCATTTTTGAAGGTCTTGCTGAGACCATGAAGCTGAACCCAGCTGTAGCAATCACGATAGACTTGAATTGCCAAAAGTTCCTGGGACTGCAGCTTGTAGGAGTTGCTGTTGGGAGTCGTGCCTATTGGGTACGTCCCAGTGACCATTTGATTGATGGTCTGGTTTTGCAAAGCTGCGGTGTTTAAGAGGCAGGCTGCAGATGTGATGTAGACCATGGACCCATATCTTATGTCAGGGCATTACCTGCTTGGAGATGAGTTCCTTCAGCTTCTTTGATGTAGCTAAATTTATTTATGGTCTAGTTGCCTGGTTCTTTAGTAAATACTAGACAATTCATTTTATCTTAAGTAGACATCTGTGATGGCAAAGAGGAATTGTCCTTTGGAAGCACGTGTATCTAATTGAATGCACATATTAGTGTTTTTCCAGGACTCCCTGAGGTCAGATGAGAAGATATCTGCTGGTTCCAGGTCTCACCAGGGTCAGTCTCACCCAAGCGCAGCAGGATCAGGGATGCACCATGTCACCCCACACTGGTGGTGGCAGTGGTGCACTAGAGCTGTCCTGTGTGTTAGCTGATTCCCCCTCGTGTGATGTGCACTGCACAGGTCGTGTGTCACTGCACAACGTTCTCATCAGCTCCGTTGTAAGTCCACCCAAGCGTTGCCTGCAAAGCTGGAGAATTGTACATTCTTATTTAGTTATTCTCTTTTACTCCTCTTTGGTGAGCTGTGTTCCTCATTTTGAAAGTCATTAAACTATGCTAAAGTTAAAGGTGGACCCTCTCTAAGAACTAGTTTTGTTACTAAATCATCAGTTTAGCTTTGGTAAATGCTAAATAATAGGATGGCAAGTTATGCTCCAACTTTGTTTCCTTCTGTCTAATCTTTATAATTTCTTTCTTTCATTTCTTTCTCAGTAAATTAAATTAGATCATTCCACAACCATTTCTAAGACAGAGTATGCAGCTTTCTGGATGATCCAGAAGATGCCTAGGGATTACTTTTTGTGTGTAGTAGTCCACAATTCAACATATGTCAGCTTTACAGACTCTTTCATGTTATCTGATCCATGGAATCCCATGGAGATTTCCTGAGCACATTCTAAAACTGGTGAGAAAATGCTGCAAGAAAAGTATGCAGGTAACAAATCAGGGATCCACAAATACTTTTGTCATCGTGTGACTGCTTGAGGCTGGTCATACACATGTAAAACACTGGTGATGAAAAAAGTACAGATGGGTACGTAGCTGGAAATATCAGGAAATAATAACTGCAGTTTTCTCTTCCAAGGGAAAGGGGTGTTAAGACTGGATGTTTGCCATAAGAGGAAAAGAAAAATGCGGCAAAACTATGTACCGTCTCTCCCGCATGCAAGTGCATAATGTAACAGCAATAACTGTTTATATCTGCAGTTCAGTACTAGTTAAATGGAAAATGGATGGTGTACTTCAAGTCTGCTTGCAGTGTTGTTGCTTACGATAATACAAACCAAAGTAATTGTTTCTGTTTTAGTTTTGTAAGACACTCATTCTTTCATCGTTTACAAACAATGATGATCAACCACCTATTTCACAAGGATGCTATGGCTCGAACCAATTTGCAGCCCCACATGAATGAAATCAATGACATCTTCGTGTTGGACAGTTGCCCAAACAGATGCTGGGAGGAAGGTGATAGGGGTAATTGCGTGCAGAGCCTGATGGCAGAGATTACTGCCCAGAACCTGATAAAAAGGTTTTCTACCTCAGTCAGCCATGCACACACATTGCAGCATAGCCTTGGAGGGCTGGTCATGTGTGGGCATCTACCTTAAGGGCCCTGTCTAGGGCCCTTCCTGTAGTGTTTCTGGAGGAAAAAGACACCCCTGGAGAGAGGTGATGGGCTCAACCTTCTGTAGTAACCCACGGTCAGATGGCACAACTCCTCTCTAACCTCTCTCTCTGTGACTGCTAACCCTGCCTTGCTGCAGTCCAGTTCAAAGCATTTAGCTTCAGATCTTCAAATATTCTCTAAACTAAAACTAGTTTCTTAATTAAGGATGGCACTTTTCTAATAGCACCTTTGTCTGCTCTCAGTTCTTTCCCTCTTCACTGAGTTTCTCGGGGGTGAGGTCATCACTAGTGATGTGGTATGAAAGGCAGCATTTCAGTCAGGACAAGGATCCTAACCAATGTAAAACCTAAAATTCACAGTTGGGATCTTACGGTATTGAGAGCTTCATCCTGAAGGCTTTCCATTGGGCAGGTCTTGTGACAACTACGGTAGGATTTTCTCATGTGGTAAGGGATGAGGTAGGAAGTTGAACATGTTAATGTTCTTAATACCAACCAACTGGAGGTATTAATGTTTATTTTTTTGTTTGTTTTGTTTTGTTTTTTACAACCCCCTTGAATTCACTTTTGGTGAATTTTCAAATGGCCAAATCAGACCAAATTTTTTTCCATCTGTGTTTTTTGTCACGAGCAAAATTAAGAGTGAGCTCACAAGTTGTAACCATACAGCTTTATTTATCGTCACGCATTGAGTTCGTAATTCTGTCACGGGGCGTGTGAGCAGTGGGGTGGGGAATGAAGCTCAGCAGCTTAGATTCAGAACAATAACATCATTGGAAGAATTAGATTGTGATATCAGTGGGTGAAAATGAATTTATATGTACAGGGTCAGAAGAAGCTAGGCAATATCTTGTCCTTTGGACTGAAGATTTTACGTGGTGCTGACTCCTTTGCCAAGGTTTCAGGATCTGACGCCTGCTCTGCTCCTTGTTTAGCTGTGTTTGGTGAAACTGTAATTGTCACATGCTGATAGAGAGGGGGATGTTGGTTCATTTCCTTCCTTGCCTGGTTTTTGTAGTAGGAGGATGCATTGATTTTATAAAATGTAATTGCATTGACTGCTCTTGTTATCAGGATTGATTGTATTGACTTGAGTTGCATGTTGTTATTTTTTCACACTCTTACTTTGAAATATAGTTTTGCTGTTGTGTTTTTCCTCCATTTTGAGGTTATTTATAATACATTTTCAGTTAAGGTTCTTCTGCATGTGATTTATCTGCTAGGATTGCTCTGAAATGCCATGAAAAGTATTCATAGTGTCTACGTGACAGTAGCCACTAGAACCAATTGCTGTTGACCCCAGCCATGTCAACCATCGTAACCTTCCCTCAGGTTAGGAGGTTGAAGCTGGGAAATACATTTTGGCTTCTTATTCCTGTGTGTCACGTCCTCATTGCAATCCATTTCAATTGTTCATTAGGGAATTGGGATAGTCAAGAATACCACACTGAATAAATAATAGCAACTAGAATTCTGTAGAGAATGGCGCTAGTAGCATAAATGCAGGGTCTGTGCCATTGAACCCTTGAGGTGAAAGAAATTACAAAGATTTCATTTTAGATGTGGCAGTACTGCATAAGTTATTTGTGGAAGTGTATATTTACATGGATATGCATGAGAAGGGCTAGGGGGTTAAGGCTGACATTTTTCAAACTTGGACACTCCAAATGAGGTACTTAACCCTAAATATAGGTACTTCAAAGCAAGTAGTCTGGTTTTAAGAGCTGATAAATACTGAAATTATTGAAGTCTGGGAGTACTCAGTATCTCTGAAAATAGGCTATTTCTATCTGGTTGCTCAAACATTGTTTTAGGGTATGATTTTCAAAGGCATTTTGGCAAGTGTGACAAAATGCCGTAGCCTCTTTTGAAAACCTCCACTTGAAGCATCTGATCTCAGATACTGACGTGGAACTTGAAAAAATGCACAAACTGCTCTAACTTTTCTCCTATTCATATCAACAGGGAATTTACCACTGATTTCTGTGAGAGCTGGATTACTTTGATACGTGTGTAAATATCTTCTAAAATGAGTTTAACTCCTAAAAGGCACATCCGCTTTCCTTTGTGAACCCAACTGACACTGAGTTTAAGGAATACTTACTCAATTTCCCCACAGCGGGAATGTATAAAGGCCTTTTGGATACGGTTCATTAATGCAATTCCCCAACAAATAATGCTTGAGCAACAATAATGAAGGGAAAACTTGGCTTTTGTGTAGTTTTTGCTTTTTCTTTCTTTAGGTTAAATTTTCACCCTTTCTCCCACTTCATGTTCTGTAACATTTTGAACTCCTTCTTTAAGTCGACATATTTGCAAAGACTTTGAGTAAGAGATCTAAAATGCCTTGGAAGGAGCTGCTAATAGCTTCAAAGACCAGATTAGAGGACATATACATACCGTCTGTGTCATATTAGGTCTCAAGTAAAGTCTTGTTTAAAGTAAAATACCAACTGTCTTTTGAAATGCCATCATTCCCCAAAGTCCTGTTACAGAGCCCTAAATCCCGAATACAGTATCTCTACATCTACAGGCAAAGGACAAAGGGTCAAAGACATAGTTTCTCCTTATTTAAGATTCCTCTTTCATTTTATTACAGGACCCTGGGGTAGACTCTCTCTTCAAGTCCAGTCTTCACCAATCACATGCTAATAACTTCAGCTGAAAGAGGGCTCTACCCTAATGTCATTATACTCCCCAGCAATGATTGATTGTGTTATAGTATGTTTTTGAAACCTAATTACTGTCTCAGTTTGTATTTGAACTCATTAATCTTCTAGCCTGTAAATAAGTAAAATTGACTAAATAACTGAATTTCTTTAATGATGGGTTCAAGTTATCCTTATACCTACTGTTTTGTGTTAACCTTTTTATTGCCAGAAATGATTTTTTTGTTAGTGTTTTCTTCAGTTCTCATAAGCTTGCATGGCTGGAGGTGCACCTGTTACAAACTCTGCTCTCATCAAATGTGTCTGTGGTAGTGAACAGACAGACCCAGCTTGGTTCATGGCCTCCTGGTCCCCCCCAAGACAGGCTGCTTTTAGGGTCCCACAAGAAGCAGTCCTCCCTAAAATTGCAAAAATTAACTTGGAAAGCTGATGGGAACGTACAGAGCCAGCTCTCTGTTTACCTTAAGGACCAGATAGGAGAGGAGAGGTATTCTTCAGAAAATGTGTTTATTCTGTATCTTCTGTACTGAGAGCATTGCCCTTGGGACTGATCGGCAGTGGCACCCTAGCCGTGCTGGATGCCCATATCAGTGGCAGGCAAAAAGATTGCAATCTGCCCTTGGGGAGAGCAGCAAGACCACAACAGCCCACTGCATAGTCCTTAATTCTAGGACCTTAGCCACGTGTTCTGCCAAAAAGCACCACCAAGTCCTTGTAGCAATATAACATTATATTGCGGCCCACCTGGAGTGGCTCCTGAGTGTGCAGCTTTCAGCCAACTACCTCCACTGCAGTAGTCAACCCTCTGGTAGGTTCGACCATAGTTGCTGGAGAGGTCAGCACTCCCAGCAGTCTTTTTTCCTTACAAAAGCTTCATCTGCTGGATCCTTGCCGCTGCTGACAAATAAATGAAGGCTCTGGCAGGAGCCAGGCTAAGGTTGTGGAACAAATTTCCAGGAAAAACAAGCATGACCACTAGCTTCAGCACAAGCAGAAACATATGGCAACTTCATCTACTTGTTTTGGTTCCCTCAGTAAACTGATTTAATTCACAGATACCTGCACCTATTTAAAGCCTCTTTCTACGTGCCAGTCAGGAAGCGACGAAACGGTGATTGATTATTTTCATTTATTGGGAAGCACTCGGATAGCTTGGACGATGGGGACTTCATAAGCGCCCAGGTGGACAGGACATCTCAAATGCTGTCATGCTTGCCAGATGCGTTAGCTATGACTCCAGGCCCTGGTGAGAGACTTCAATTTGATCTGTGTCTTGCTGGAGCACTTAAGCATATGCTTATCTCTAGATATACGAATAGTCCCTTGAGAATGCCCATGTGCTTAAAGTTCGGCATGCATTTAAGTGCTTTGCTGGAGCAGGCTCCTAAGTCTTTCTGGGGATAATTAAGTCATGCCGAAAGCTATTTTACTGCCACATTTTCTTTCTGGTTCACAGGATGAGAAAATCCATTCTCATCAAAATACCAAGTGGATCATTTTTAACCTGATTATTTGTTAAAGGATTCATATCATTAAAGCGAACTTCTCTGCTCCTTCCTTCCATCCCATTCCATTCGGTGGGTGCCTGTATTTTTAATACATCCTCTTCTGCTGCTCAGCAATGAGGTATGCTGTAACGGAGCCAAGCTCTACTTATATACCTGGCAGTGCTAATGCAAGGTGGTGACCTTTGGCCACTCCTTCAGTAATGAACTGCTCTACAGTAGGACCAGATGGTGCTTTCACTTCCAAGGGTGCAACATTACTGAGGTTATGCAGGTGCAAGTGTATTTCTGGAAAGGTTTGCTGGCTGGGGGAGTGACGCAGTGGGATTGGTAGCCAGAGGCAGAAAATAGCCTTAGGGGGACAAATATAAAAGAAACGTGCTCAGAAAATGGAAAATAGCATTTGTACAATTGGCATTGTGGAGCGCAGTCTTGGTGGTGACTGACTCAGTATTTGCCTTCCCTACGTGCTGCTGTTAGGGACCCGAATACCTTTCCAGCTCACGGGCAGATTAAGGTGGTCATTCACCGCTCTGAAAGGTAAGAGTGTGGGACCTCGCCACGGTCCTGCATGGCCCCCTGCATACCGCTCCTGGAGCACGTCACGATTTTCGGTGCGACCCCAATGAAGTGAAGGAATAGGGACAACTCCGGGTTGGGATTTTGGAAAGGAGCAATGGTCTGGTCTTGGACTGAACAACTCGCTTTCCACAGATGTAGCCAAAGGCGCTTGAGCAAGCGCGCGAGGAGCGAGGTGAGGTGACCAGGGCAGGGAGCTGCGGGGCTCACCGCGTCCTCTGGGCGGCTCGGCCTCTAGCCCAGCGGTAAAAACAAGTCTGTTCCGCTTCGTTTCCTGTTTTGGAAAATGGGGGTGGAATGCTAAAAGGCTAATTGCACATTGTTTTTAAAAATTAGTTTGATAATTCATCATATTGTAATTAAACTAATTAGAACACTATTCATTTCCAACCACCTTAATTAGGCCTCAACTTGGCAGGGAGCCCGTGAGACCAAAATGTTGCAATTTGTTAAACAATCGCAAAGACTTTGATAACAAATGACTGTATTCAGCTACATTTTAGTTAATAAGATTTATATATTAATCTAGTTATACTTTGTTCCCTCAGAATTTGGCAGAGCTTGCAGGTCTTCTGATCCCCCTACGAAATTCCTGAGGCCTGAGTTAAAATAGCTGGAAAATTTTCTGAACCTAATGGACTCTCCTGGTTTTTGCGCTGCAGCAGGCATTCCTAGGGCCGTAAGGCATTTTATACCCTCCTGATCCCCCGTTGTTAATCGGGTAAACAGCTCTTAAAATCAAATAGCTCTGCGCAGCAAGCGCAAGCCGGGGCTGTAGGCCGCGGTGCCGGGTGGCTGTCCGGCTGTCCGGCTGTCCGGCTGGCCGTGGGCTTGCTTTTGGGGGCGCTGTTGGATCAAGGTTGCGGTCGTTTGCCCAGGAGACTCGGCTGGTGCCGTTTTTGGACCCGCAGCCCCGGTCACATCGCTGTGACAGACGCCTGGCGCGGGCACGGGCCGGCACCCCGGTGACACGCCAGAGGTGGAGGACTTGGTGGCGTTGGGTTCATCATCTGCGCATTTCCCACCTGCCCCCTTTGACAGCGTAATGAAGTGATAATTGCCTAAATGAATAAATGTTGATGGCTGAGATAAATATGCACATTCCCTTAATCTATTTTCCTCTGAAATTGCTAAAGGAAATTCGGCTTTAATGGGGGGTATATGTCAATTTTTACAAATGATTGTAAATCTGTTCAGAGAGAACTTAGATATCTGAGTCAGTCTCTGTTTGAGCAGTAAAAGTTACGGGTGTATGAAGGTGTAAGACGGACAAAAAAATTGAACAAGATACTGTAATAATTATGTTTCTTTGTGTCACTACCTTTTGCAACATCTGGTTTGTTTCTGTTCTTTCCACATCCTGCAGATGTTCCTGAACGCATGAAAAGCACTGACAGGAGAATATTTTAGCCAAGAAGCAATTTCAGTGAATAATATAAAAGGGTACCCTCTTAACTCTCCAGAAGTCTTTGCTTACTAGACTTCGAGTTTCATTGCTAGTAAAGATCAGACCAATAAGCAAATGGGCCAGGGGCCCTCTAAAAGTGTCAGGAATAATCTGTTGCGGATGAAATAGAAAAGTATCTGGAAACAGTATGAAATAATAAATCCAGGTTGAATCCTATTCTGACCCCCTTCCTGAGCCTTACCCCTCAGTATTCCTGCTGATAGCAGAGGCTCCCATGCAGGCTGCCGATGTGGGATTTCCTTTGTTGTCCACCTCTGACTCGTACAGCAGAGAAGAAGGAAGATGGGTGAAATGCACGAAGCCTGTACACATACCATGATTATACTGTGCCTCAAGGTTGTGCAGCATAGGGATGGATTAGGTTTTGAATTCTGTCTGTTCATCTCTGTCACCAGCATACGTGCAAATCTGCAGGACAGTGGTTTGTCCCCCAAACAGCCCACAGCACAGTGGGCAAGGGCCGTGCGGTGCTCTGACTCCTGTTGCTGAAGGAGGGGAGCTGGTTCTGTGCTTTGCCTTTGCATAAGTGAAGCTGTTTGCTGAAGCTGCCCTTAGCTCTGCCCATCTTCCTTGAAGTTTTGGAGAGGGCTGTGCCTGCTCAGGGGAGGGAGGATCAGGCTCCCTCAGACCTTTGTTGTCCAGCAGAGCTCTGCCGGGAGCTAGCACCACTGTGCTGCCTAGTGTTTAAGTCCAGAGGCTTCATGCTGGGGTACTAGGACTGATCTGTCATCTTTTGCACTAGCATTTCTGTTTTGCGGATCCTGATGCTGCTTTACCCTTTGCATCTTCCCAGCCAACTGTGTATAAAAGCGTACGCTGATAGTTCCAGCAAGGAAGTGTGGTAAACTCTGAAATGTACCAAAACTGCATAGAAATATTATCAAAAGTAAGTGGGCATGGGCATAGCTCTAATATTTTCATTAGGCATGGATTTTTTAAATCCGTTTAGTAAAATATGATAATAAATTTGAAAAAATAATAATGGTGCACAAATTTCATGGTCTGTCCTACAGAAGGCACAGGTACCTCTTGCTAGTGAATTGGTTGGAGCTGCCCCAGGCACGCTGCCCTGTCACAGGCTGCTTGCCACGCTTTGCTCTGCTAGCACAGGCAGTCTCAGTAGAAATCACCACTCAATAGCAGGGGTTACCACACTTCGCACTTTGGGGCTCTTTTTCTACATATTCTGAAAGGAAATACGGACGTTATTGCAGACACTCTTGTGCGATATTTGAATATTGAGCACTCGGGAGGCTCGGATTTTGTTTACATGGGTTTATACAGAACAGGAAGGGTACTGCCAGGGTGGATTTACATCACTGGGTTTCCAGTTTGCAATCTTCTCAACTGTATCTCTCAGAAATAATGATATGTGAAGGGTCCTCCTGCTTTATGCAGCACACTTTCTCAAATGGAAGAGCCCCGTACCCTGCATTTCCTCTGCATTTGCTCTCTGTTGTGCTTGCTGGCAGTTGTGCGGCAAGCAGTCTGAGCTGCTGGTAACTCAATTTGGCTGAGGCTGCTCGGTAGTTTTCCATCCTGATGACCTGCTGCATCACCTTGTTTCTCTGTTGAGGACAGGACAAAACATACATCCCATGCGCCTGCACATTGGTGTGGTACCTCTAACCAGCTGCAGAATAATTTAAAGGTGAGTGGAAAAGCATGTGCTTGGACAAAAGGCCAAGTGCCTGAAACGGGCACCCTTGCTGCCAGTGAAACATCTTCAAAGCCTTTTTCTTTTATGCAGATGAGCATAAATCAAGGGTTGTTTTTCAGCAAAGAAGCAGCGGTAGATGGGAAGGTGCATAAACAGGTGCATCGTTTCTCTCCTCCCCTCTCGAGCAGCTCATTTTAATATATGCCAGTTATTGTTGTGCATAATAATGCACATCTGTCAAACGCCTTCCACGGTGCATGAAAATACTTCAACAGAGCTAAAAGCCATGAGCTGCTTAGCTGCACTTCTCCCTGCATTGCCAGAGACGCTTCTCCAAGTTGCAGTCCCTCCTTCCCACACTCTACCTCTTTCTAGTGAAATATGGTATTCCTCTGCACGAAAAGTAAGGAGCTCTGGTGACCAGCATTGTCCCTGCTGTAAGTCCCCAGAAATCCCCAGCTCCCCAAAATTTGAGGCCCTGAGCTCACTGGAGAGCCCCCCTTCCCAAGGAAGCAGGCTCCTGCCAGGAAAGAGTGAGGTGCGTTGGGGCAAGCTCTCCTCCCAGATAGAGCCACTGCAACCCTAATAAAGGAAATGAGGTTGCCAGGGTGTGGCTGGAGAGCAATTTGGCCATATTTGAAGTGTATGGAGTGACTCCAGGATGAGATCAACAATTGGCCTCTCCCCCTGCCCCCTTTAATATTCCTTCTTTCTAAAGTGCCATACGCTGCCTCACACTTGCATTCCTCTAGCAGAGGCTAGGTCCAAAGCCCTCTAAAGAAGTTAAGAGTTTTCCTTTTGGAGGCTGGATCAGGTTACTGGAGAAGACACACTATCCAACTGCAATAAACTAATTCCTTAGATGTATTTTTGTTCAGGCTAATCGCAACCTTCGTGCTCACAGCTGAATTTGCAAACTCCTTTTTGCTTTTACTTGGCTCCACCAAGAAGTAAAGAGGAGATGCGAAAAATACTCCCAAAAGAAAATCCAACGCTCAGATCTGAGAGCCTGTATTGGGTTGATGATGCTTTGCAGAGGTCACAGGGATTAATGAAAAACACAATTAGAACAACATCAAGCTGGGGGCCCCGCTTTGGCACTGAAGGATCCATTTGGGTATATCGTATTGCATTATGTGATGTAAGAATGTGGGCTAGTGTAATCAAAATGTAACTGCAATCCTTACCAAAAACACCTGTTTAACCTCAGCTAACCCGGGAGGAGAACTTCAGCCTTTTTTTTAAACTTCTGAACCAGAGGCATACTGGTGCATGCACAATAATGAAGCTTCTGTTCATAGGTCTGGAAAATGGAAGGGTTCAGAGCCTGTGCTCAGTCCGTCCCCAAATCTATTTTCTGTTCTTTAGCTGTGTTCTTACTTAACTTGGTAGTGTGCTTGGGAAAACGGCCGAAATGAGGGAATTGGAGGCTGAAGATGAAAATATTTCACCCGTGATTTGATAAATTGTGCCCAGCAGCAATACAAGCATCTCCTGGCCCGAGAACAGAGGACTACAAGGTACCAACTGCCCTGACTTGCAGAGGCAGCGAGGCCTTTTGGCACTTTTGGGGGAAAAACTGGTTTCAAAATGGAAAGCAAGTGACTACCAATGACCAGAGCTCAGAACCCAGACCTGAGTTCAAATTGCCAATTTTAGCGCTTTGCGCACTGAGCCCCTGGAAGCGTTCCCTTGGTGCTAAATGCTGGTGGCCGCAGAGGCAGGGTGGTGGCTCAGCAGCGAGGAAGAAACGTCCTGATGGCTCAGGTGTCGATGTGAGAGTGGAGAAGAATGAGTGATTCCTGTTCCCCGTTCTGCTGCATGCTCTTTTTGTGTATGTGAGAGTAGGAAAATTATTTAGGGTGCGATTGATTCCACCTAATTTTGGCTGTCTATAGTTTAGTTTAGTTTTTTGTCTGTCAGTTGATGTAATTTCCTCTTTAGTACCTGCTTCTGTGGTTACTTGAGGATGGGATGATTTATCTTCTGAAGGCATTTCTCTCCAACAAGGAGCATTTATCATTACCTGAGCTGGGATGCTCAGCTTTTAGTTAGCTGACATGAGGCGAGGTGAGCCACATCTTTACTTCTGGCATCCCACCCAGGTTGCTTGCTTCTGTAGAACAAGGCTACTGATCCTTCCCTGTTTCCTCAGTGTAAGTGTTTGTAAGAATAAATAAGTCAAATTTTAAAAGGAGCACCTTTCTAAGAGCGTGTAGTTCGTGTGTAACAGGCAAAGGGTTTCGGGAGTCAGTGGGAAGCACTCACTCATTTGTTTGTATTTCACAAAACAGGTTGAAAAGACACCACAGATCCTGCAGATCTTTTCTTCACCTCTGTGCAGATGGATGCTTTCCTTGAGATCTTGGTGTTGAATTGCTGCGTGTAGCATGAGCATCCTTACCCACTTTTGTCCTGTTGTGGTGATAAATTTAGGGTGCTTGCTGCCCTGCATAAGATCAGGAGTCCCCAAGGAGATTTCAGTTGTTGACCTAAGAGCCCTGATACAGAATTCAGATGGCTCAATGAAGACACATGGACCTGCAACTAAGGCTGTTTCCTGAGCAGGTGATACAACAGCGAGCTTTGTTGGCACCAGCAGAGCTGTTGCCTTTATTCCAGCACAAGGTGCCTAGTGGATGTGTGATCATTTTATACTTCCAAACAGAAGCCTGAGTGAAGCGTTGAAGGTTTTGCAAGGTAAAGGTGTAGTTCTGGAACAGCGGTCAGTGATGGAAAGCTAAAAAGGGATTTCTGGAACAGTGTCAGACAAGTGAGAGATGTGGACTATGTGTTTTAAAGGTTCAGGGAAGCTGCTTTGATGAAAAGGCTCAGAGCTCAAAGGCCACACTCAAATCTCTTGTGCAGGAGAGCAAACCCCATTGCACCACCACCTCTGGTTTGCTGTGCTCCTGTTCTGCTCTGTGACCTACTGAAGCATTTTCTGCTTGAATGCATCGTGAGACCTTGTGCAGGGCAGGGCAGGTAAGAAAAAGAGTATTAGCATAAGCTGAACAAAGTACTGCCACCCCCATGCCACCACCAGACCATGCTGTAGGGTTTCTTATAGCAGGTTCTGGCCTTGGTATAGCAGTAGAGTTGCAGGGCCTGTAATCATTGTACGGAGAAAGTCTGCACGGTGCCCATCCGTGCAGTGACTGGTTGAACCAGCACTATATAAATCGCTTGTTCCCATAGGCATTAGATTGCCAATATTTTTTAAGCAGCTTACCAATTGTATTTTTTTTAATTAAAGCAAGGTGAAACAACTTCCCATGCTCCACTGATGTCTTGTTTCAGGGAAGGGTTTATCTGAGACAGACAAGAGTGTATTGAGTTCTCCACGGGCTTGTCAAGGCAAATACTTGTCAATGCTCTAAATACTTCTGTGAATATTAGGGAATAATCTTGCAAGAGGGATAAGAGCACAAGTTCCAGCTGACCCCTTCCGCCCCTTTCCTCAGCCCACAAAACCTGGAGGGATTAGTTGCATTTTGAAACAGATGCCCCTATAATTAGGTAGGAAGAAACATGACTGACTGGTTGGAAAAGACACCTTTGGGTAACATATCAGCGGACCCACAGATCCATTACCAAAGTACAATCTGACAAAACAGCTTAAGGTCTCAACTCGCTGCTCCTCTTTCATGACGGCAGTTTATATCAATGAAGATGCCTCGTAGTCCTTCAGCCTGCAAAGGTTCAGACATGGGAGGGCCTGTGAAAAAATTTACAACAGCCAAAAAGCCCGGTACTGAAATTTCTTTAATCTGATCAGACTTGTTCTTAACCCTGAGACATAAATATCCAGCACATTACACCTTTGATTTACTATTATGCATGTATCAGAGCAACAGTGGTCCTTTTGAATTATGCATTCTCTTAACAGAACATTAAACCTTATGGGGAGATGGAGTGGCCCACCACATAACTATTATCCTGACAGAGAGGAGGGTGAGATCAAGAGTAATGCTCCCGAGCTACAGAAACCCAGAGTTTTTGTTGGATTGCTTGAATGAGCATTATAAATAGCACTTTGTTCCCGCTAGTTTATAAATAGTGTTTAGATGACTCACAAGAAACCTGATAGATAGCTCATCAAGAGAAGGAGGAGGGATTATTATTTGACACACAAGAATAACAACATCCCCAAGTCCTGAAACTTGCCCTCGAAGTCTTAAAAGCAGGCAGCAGGATGGTTCCTGAGCTTCTGAGGAGAAAACATACCTTTTAATAACTCGATAATCCATTTCTTATTGGTTCCTCATATCAAGTTATGACTAAAAGTGTTACTACAGTACTACAGGAAATCAAGTTTGATTTTGTAATATCATCAGATGAGTACTTTGGAGTGCCATGTCTAAGATCAATAAAGAAGCAGTAACTACATTTGCTGTCATATGATGATATTGATGTAAAAACATAATGGTCAAAATTATAAAATCAATTTCATAATTTAATCAGAAATGTTTATTGATACTATTAAAGCTGAATTCAATAGCTCCTGGTATGCAGTTAATTTCTTACCTGTCAGAAAAATGTATTGAAATGTTCTTTCTTTTAAATGCTTGGAGTTAATTCACTGAAAAAACAGCCAAGAACTGCGGCTGCAATGGACAGGAGGACACTTGTGAGATTGGGAGGTGGGTAGAACATTTTCAGCAGTTCATAACAAAATGCTTTATGCTTTGCAGAGCACTTGTGTTTTATGTGTGTATACACACATGTATAATGCAGTTTTGGTAACAGCTAGGTGCCGGTAAGTGCAATACCATAGCATGAAGTCCTGACACAGGTGAAGGCAGTGGAAGCTCTGCTGTTGAATCCAGCCAAGCCGTGACCGGCTGTTGGGTAAGGGCTTGGAGATTTCCCTCCGACTACACAACTGCAGGAGCTCAGATGGGAAGCAGAGGGTCCAGGCTGTATCTACTCGTGCTGTGTATCCCTGGGTAGCCGCTCCTCTACGGTAGAAACAGAGGACTGAAAATTGCAGTAACCTTTTTTTCTTTTCATATAGCTAGTGAAAGATTAGCACTCCTTCTAGGGCGGTACAAAAAATTTACATTATGACTTCTTACTGTGATGCAAGATACATTTCCATTCCTTGAAGTGAGTGCAAGTAAAGTGTTTGTGTCATGTACAGGGCCAGATATAGGCATGCACAGGTTCATCTGTACTGCATTTTGCATTCCTCATGAGTTGAAATCCAGTGGGAAGCAACTTTCAGTAGGTCAATAGCCGGCTCGCTCTGTGTCTCTGGGCTGACTGAAAAAGAAATGTGACTGCTGATCACACCTTCCTGTGGCTTTCAAGGCACTTTGCAGTGACGGAGGGCAGACTTCATGGCTGGAACAACTAAGTGTTGAGAACCAAGATTGTTTGTAGGAGGCAGTTTTTTGATGGATAAGATGTAGTTGTAGTTGCTCCAAGTCCACTTAGCTCTGCTACAAGATTTCTGCAGTACCTAACCTACAGAAGTTAACTTAAACTGCCAGGACGTCAGGTGTGTCTAACCACAGATACACTTCATAGAGGTTGTGAAATCAAGGAGCATACCATATGCATAAGCCTTTTTCTTTTCCTTTGTGAAGTACCAGAGACCATTTTGGAAGCCAACAATGAAATTCTCTACTGTCATCTTTTCTTTCATTATATTTATCCAGTACAGAATCATATCATCTTTTCTCCTTCCCAGCCTAGACAATCATAGGAGCAAGCATAAGATAACTACCTGTTTCAAGGTTTGTGGTGTAAGGTGTTTTTAATATGACAGGCAAGAAGATAGATGAGGCATTTTTCAAAGTGAAAGCAAATTTAAGTCACTAAATCACACAGACAGAGCAAGAGCCACCTTTCTCAAACATTTCCAGAAATTTCTCAACATCCTTGAAATGTGACCCTAAAATCTGAGATCATAAAGAATTTTTTCCTCTTAAGAATTACACGGAGGATTTATATTAAACTTGGCAAGTGAGACCATTTCTTGAGAATGTAGGCTCATTGTACTGAACTTGAGCTAATGGAGAAATACAAGAAATGCCAGAAAGTGCCTTTTACCTCTGACATTTGCCATAGCATGGGGTGGCCCGTCCTCATAACACTCTTTTGGTTTTCATGGAGGGAGGAGATGAAACACAGCCCTGGTTTTCATATGGCTATAGGAGAACCATGTGACCATAGATTTTAGAGCTACACCAACCCATAGATGTTTTAAGGTGGCAACAAGTGAACTACAAAATTCAGGAGATTTTGATACCTATTAAAATGGGATTGTCGTCTCAATGTGTAAGGCTTTTGTATGAGATTTAATGGAGGGAGTGCAGCCAATTAGTTAAAGATTAGAGCATGGTCTAAATGAGGCTAAGGTCTTTTCATCACTCTGACTGCTTTTTGGAGTGCTGATTGCTTGTCTAAATTTTAATTTTCCTTAGCATTGCTACTAATAATGTGTAACTTGATGATCTTCTGTAACTGAATTTGGGAATGATCAATAACTGCTGTACTATTTTGGGTTGGTATGTGTTTGAGAATTGGGAATGGCAAGATTTGTTTTCATAAAACAAGTAGCTGAGCCTTTGACATCTGATTTGCAGTATTCTTCTGAATTACACGTATTAGTAAAGCAATTTGTATCCATTTTATATCTGAGAAACTGGCATATTTTCTGACCGATATAACCGATTAATAAACAGACTCACCAGATTGTAGTGCATACAGTAGGAAGGAATGGAGCGTCTGTGCTGTGCCAGGGCTGGGGAAAAGTGGAGACTTTTTCTTGGAAATGTTCCGATGTTTTGGAGAAGCATTTAGAGAAGAAGCCACAGGAATGCCAGGATTAAGAGCCTGAATGCAGAATATAAGCTTAAGGAGATGGTGATGGATTACTTAATTCTTTTATTAAGACCCCATGCTGTGCAGTATTCGATATAGGTTACCATCGTTTTAAAAAGATGCAGTCATAACCGAGAAAGGACAGAGAAGGGCTCTGAGATGCAACAAGGACTGAAAAGAATAGGAAGATTGAGTACAAAATTTAGTTTTTTAAAGGTAAATCCTATGTGGCTCAACTAACCTCTATACAATTTTAAATCATATAGCCACATCTATGCATGTACCGTGGTGTCATAAAGCCCATAATAAACATTTGGTTCTTGTCTACCATGAAAATGCAGTGCTGGTGCATTTTGCTGTGAAATGTGGTAGACTGAGGTCATGGAGATATTATCAGATCTTTCATCACCATGCATCCAGGCAAATAAAATGTGAAAATCAGTTTTCAAAGCTCAAACCTCTAAAATGTCACAATGGTTTCTGAATTTGAAAGCTTGAAATTGCAGCTCTTAGTGAAATGCCTTGTGCCGCACTGTTAACATTTGTTAGATGGCAGCGAAAAGGCCACTTGGAGCAATTAGGAAGATTTTGTTTGTGTTTGTTTTCATCTTCTATTGGTCTATGAGAAACTATGAAATTTGCCATTTTAACCATAACTGCACCATTAGGTCTGTCATCTCTTCCCATGGATTATAGGGAATTCTGAATTCAGAGCAGTGCCCATCTAGATGACAATCCTTGGCCTAACCCAGATGGTAGAAAAACACCAAAGGAAAGTACATACATGACTAAAAGCACATGGTGAATCTGGGCAATGAGAAATTGGGTAATGTCAGAGTGTCATGCTGAATCTGCTGTGACACCAAGCAGGGCAGACTGGGTGATACAAACCTATTCCTACAGAGGACTCTTCTACTGATTAAAAATAAACAAAAAACCCCAAACAAATGAAAAAAAAAGCCAACAAAAAACTGATACCCCTAAGCAGGTAAATAGCACTATTGTTAAATTAAACAGTGCTACTTTACCGTGGGGGAAAGTCAGGATATGTAAACATACAAAAGAATATTTAGTGTCACAATATGACTTGGGAGTGGTGCTAAAGCTTAATCAGCCATTTATTTACAAACTTTCCCAGAGCTAAATTGATGGCCAAGCCTAAAATAAATTGTGAGTTGAGCTGAGCTGAATCTGTGAATGCTTACATGGATCACCTCTCTTCTCCTAAAAGCAGGAAACAATGAAGATGAGAATTTATCAGGGAAGTTCTGCAACTTTTTTGAAAGAGCTGAAAAAATTGCAAGAATGTTTTTGTAGGGTGTTCAGTTTCTGGACCTGTAACATAAGAAGGTCTAGCAGAAGAAATGTTAATGCGAGATTAGTCTGACAGCTTTGATCCCAAAAGAAAAAAAAAAATCTGATTCAAAAGATTGTCTTCAATTTGGGGTTGACTTTTGAGTTTCTGAGGAAATTCACATACATTAAACACCTAGAAATTTGTAGTATTTACCCTAACGGTGTAGGCTCTGCCGGTAGTTGTTGGGAGAGAAGTGATCACTTCCATTGTATGATTCATCTGTATTGTCTTTGATAGTTACTTTAGGATGGGCTGAATCATATCCTGAAGATACCTGTCCCTCTGTTGGCTGTAGGTAGCCTTGATGACCGACCTAGACTTAGACACCTAAGCTTTTGGTGAGTGATGAAGTATGTCCTCCCTCAGTCACTGTGCAAGTCCATCTCTGATCCAACACGTCTGCTTTTAATAATCCAAAGCAAAAAACCTCCCCTCCTTAAATGCTCATATTAATTAGGTGTGAAAAATGACTTTTTGGATGAGTTCACTAGCACTTCAAGATTGTTTAACCATGTATAAATGACCTAAGGCGGCATACAAGCCGATATACACAGAGTAGGAAGAGGGCAGCAGGAGTACTTTTTGAAGTAAGAACAGGAGGAAAATAATTCCTTTCCATTTGGTTTAGTACTTGCTTTTGTTCATCTCTTGAACTTGAAAATCTCATCAAACAATCTGTCAGCACCTGCACGGTGAGCAGGGCCCTTTAGCAGAAAGGAAGCCATCAGTAGTGGGTCCTGCTTGTAAATTTAAGCATATCATTCAACCCATCTGTACCAGCAGGACTTCTCTTGGTGGTCGCTG
This sequence comes from Anser brachyrhynchus, assembly GCF_964034855.1. Lineage (NCBI taxonomy): Eukaryota > Metazoa > Chordata > Aves > Anseriformes > Anatidae > Anser > Anser brachyrhynchus. The sequence goes on along the minus strand of NC_137696.1, from coordinate 2,208,742 downwards.
AATGTGTGCATGGCTGTGAAAAGGCTTTTTCCTCCTTACTAATATGAATGTGAGTAACTTAGTAGAAGGCAGCTGTGTTGAGATGCCCTAAATTCCATCTGCCTCCTTTACCTGGTCAGTGCAGAGAGCTCACTAGCCTCAAAAAACAATGCAAGTCTGCTATGTAAGGTACTGAACGGGGAGCCGCCTAAATGGGAGACACTAGGTGCAGTGCTCAGGGAACTGGAAGCATTTTTGAGCAATAAGGAACAGTTCTGACCAGAGTCGGACTGAGGAGGATGTTTATAAAATGGTAAAAAATAAAATAAAATAAAATAAAATAAAATAAAATAAAATAAAATAAAATAAAATAAAATAAAATACAGTACTGGAGGTGCTAGTGTGCACTCAGTATGCTCTTGGGTCTTGCCAAAGGGTGGATTTAGTCCTGGTGCTTGATTCAAACGAGTGACGCCAGCATCATGGTGTGGAGAATCAAACAAGCAGCCCATGTGTCTGCCAGTACTTCAGTTACTGAAAATCTGTTTTGCAAACACTTTGTAAACCTGTGACGGTGGAGCTGTTTTGGTGAAGTACTTCCAGGACATGACTGCAGTAAATAATTATTGTTTACAAACCAATTTAGTGACTGGCAGGAATAAAAAAGATCATGCACTGCTTCTCTGCCTGGGGTTTCCTGTGCCTGAATAACATAAGTCATAGCACATTTTAGCAAGATGGCCAAAATATTTTGCTTAACATGAAGTTTGCTGAGCTTTTCTAATTGGTGGGGGAGTCCTTAAGATGACATTATGTTTCTCTTGCTTGGCAATCTTACAGGGTTTTGTTGCTTAAAGGATGTTACGGTCTTCTGGTAATGCCGAGCTCCTCTTGCTGTGAACCTGCAAGATGCAGATTATTTTGCTTTGACCTGGAATTTTAGATCTTGGGGATGAACGTGACCCAAGTGATTGGATCATCTAATGCACACCTCTGTCCAGAGCCGAACTGGTTCTGGTTTTCTGGATAGATTGTTTAACTTGTTCTTACAAATCCACAGTGCTGAAGGCTTCACAATGTGCCATTCCTCCCTGGAGATCTAATTTAAGAGTCACCACTCTTAGGATCAGAAACCTGCTCCTGATATCCAACCTGAAGCTCTTTTGCCTGTGGTTTATGCCCATAGCTTCTAGTTTATCCCATCTGGAAATAGAAAACAGATTATGCCTTTTTTCGTTTGTTTTCCTTTCCTATAAACTCTTTGATTCACCAGGTGGTCTTACCTCCTTTTTTGCTCGGGACTACTTGACTCCTCTTTCTCCCCAGTCAGAGTAACTCTGTGTTAGATGCTTTGTGTCAAGGGCATCAAGCTTTGTTCATCCTTGACTCTCATGAAATGAAAGACTGCTCCTCTCTCCCCATCTGTGCAAACTTAGTATTCTCCAGGCAGCAAGCAGTACCAAGAGTTGACTCTGCTTTGTGCTGGTAGGAAAACACAGTCTGCTTCTAGAGGTCTGAAGAGAGATCAGGCAAGTATTTTTTTCTTCTAAAAGGCTGCCTGCCTATGGGCAAGTTTTTGCCAAGATTGAAGTATGAAGCTTCTGCTCATGAAAATGTGATCCTTTCTGAAAAAGAGGAAACTGCGATCTGGTGTTCTGGTTTTGTGCTCTTTTTCACTTCCTTTTGATTGGCAAGAAACGATTACACACTTTAATTACATCTGGCCTTTTTACAACATGACTAAGCTGTCCAACAGATGTCTGCTTTGGGTCCAAACAGCATGAACATATGACAAGGAGGCAAACAATAATCTTGGGAAGTTTCGTCCCTCTTGTTTTTTGCACAGATTTGGTCACACTATATCAAACACCTTTGAAAGTTCTTTATTCTTTTGGAAAGTAACATGGCCAACAAGCAGCTTCTGAATCTGCTCTCCTCTTACGACTTGCGAACACCGAAGCCCTCTCTGTGAAGATATCCCCAGATCGCATCTAATTGCCACTCATAACCTGATGATGTGCACGGGGCTCGAAGCTTTATAGGCCACACTCCAGCAGAAATCCTTAAGGAGGGCTAGGAAATGGATACCATCAGGCCAAATTTGGAGGGCTGGAAATAATTTACCCATAACTCTTGATTTAATCTATCTGTCTGTTCAAATTCATCTCTCATCTAATCAATCTGAACAAGAGGACTGAAATTCTGGAAATAGTGTGTTTATTAGTTTTAAAAAAATAAATAATAAAAAAAAAGTTCTGGAAATATGTGTTTTAACAAGTTGTTGAGTTAGCAATTCTTTCTTACTCTACAGCCTGTCTCTGCCACACATACTGTAACTTTCATCTCCAGCCAAAAAACTTCAAAGTCCTTCTGAGGTCAAGGGCAGCATGGCAACATGTATTAAATCAAGAGTTCCCAGATCAGTGTACGTTCTTGGATGTGGACATGGACTGCAATGCACGATGACATTGTAGAGACTACACTAAGCTAGCCACTTGGAGAGATTAATGATTCAGTACCGTACCAGCTTGGAGAGTTGAGAGAGATTTTTTTTTTTTTGGTTTTAACTACCGTGATTTAAAGGGCAGAAGGCATGTACGTGACTTCAGTATATTGTTCTGCAGCTTGAGTTATTAGATCTACTGATTGGTGAAAGTCATGTAATACTGCTGCACAATCCAACCGGTAAGCAAAATCCTCGCTGAGCAGGGAAAGAAAACAGTCCTTTTCCAAATGCAGTTTATCAGAAACATAACAAAAAACTGGTTTTTAAGGTAAAACACCCGTAATAATAATAGGGAGCTTGCAGCGATGCTCTGTATTGGTTGGGTTTGCTCCCACTTGTAGTTTTTGTTCTACTCAGTATAATCTCATTTTCTGTTCATAACCGTCATGTTCTGTCTGTTCTGAGAACGACGTGCAAGCTAGTCCTTGCCTGATGTATTTCTGCTCAGAGTAACGCAGGGGCTTAACTTTATTAGGCAGCGATAATGGTTGTTGCTTTTTTTCCTACTGGGTTAGAAAGGAACATACTGAACTATTTACCTGTTTTGCTACAGAAACGAAACCAAAGCCTGGCAAGAGTTTGCATATTATCAGATGAACTAATACTCTGAAAGTGTCTCCTTTGACCTTGAAAAGGTCGTGGTGATGAAAAAAAAAAGAATTTTTGCAAAAATGGAGCTGCCCTTTAATACACAAAATAATATGTGCATAGGACCCACTTTCATCCCCCCAAAATACCAGTACTAAATAAGATTTTATATAAGCTTTTACCTCTACTGAACCTAGAGGGAGCCTACAGTAACTAAGGAGACGGGGCAGCTCAGCTTTTGGGTGCACTGAATCATTCCTTGGAGTTGCCCTTCTGACTTTGGCACTTGACTGAGGCACATACAGTTCGGAGCGGTGTGTTCAGCAGAAAAAGCACACAGATGTGCAAAGTACGTGCGATACCTGGCTATCTGCTTTGTGTGTGCAACAATTTAATTTTGTGTAAAAATGCAAAAAGGGTAGGAAAGAAAATCTACACGCTGTTTACATGAATTGCATGTATCGTGTTCCTAATTTTCCCACAAATACTATAAGGTGGTATATATGATAATAATAATATATATATAATATATGTGTTTAATATTTGCCTTTGAAAGCTCTCTGCTTCCAAATTGACTTAGGAACCTTGATTCTCAGGGTGAGATTAGCTAACTAAAGAGGGACTAATAAAATTAGTTCACAGGAAAGATAACTCAGGTTCAGTTTCAAATATCCACTCTAATTGCACCAACTCTGCCAGGTAACTAAGTTGGAATGTCGATTTCTCAGAAAATACTCCTCCAAATGAATCACTGCTGTCTTTGCTTCAGGCAGAACTTCGCTGTTCTTCAAGTTTCCCATCCAACTCTTGGCCGGTCCTAATTCGGTATGGGTGCCAATCTGTCATAATTACAGTGGGAATATGAAAACACAATTCAAATGAACTTAAATAATATTGCTGAACTCCGGCTAAAGCATGGTTTAGATTTTCAGCCCAGATTCAGGTAGTTTCTATTTTTGCCAAACAAATTACCTCATTGCTGAATAAAATGGCTATCTTGCTTCATCAGCATTGCTCTGTGAAAAAAAGAAATTAATCAGATTTCCTGCCATTCCATTAGCTATTTTTTTTTGTTTCATTTAATATTTCAGCTGCCTCCAGAATGGTTTTTCTAATACAAAAAGGGCTTAGTCAATTTTCAGGACTAACTACTTGCAAAATGTCAGTTTAATAAAGCAGGTTTATTGCTGGAACTTGGCACAGAGAGAGAAGCTGAAGCAATGTAAAAATGTATTTTGATGAACTTAAAAAAGAGAAGAAGAAGAAGACAGGCTGTGTGTCAGTCCTGGTTATTTCTGAATGCCCTTCATTTTTCTAAAAACTGAGTGAATTGAGGCTACTCAGCATTTTTTTTTAATTATTATTATTTCTTGGTGTTCGCATTCTTCAGATACAGAAATCAGGAGGAAAACTGGTATGCACAAAGTGATAGACTATGCAGTCAGTCCCTGTCCAGCCCGTGGAAACGTTCAGGTCTCCAGAGCAGCTTCTAATCACAGGACTCTAAAAGGCCAGTACCACCACTGTCAGCAGAAACGTTCTGGTTTGGCATCTTTATAGCATTATACAGCTCAGCTTTAAACTTACACGGTTTAAATCCATCCACTGATCAAAGGTTTGGATATAAAGTTTAACATGGAGTTTTCTCACATGGCTCGTGTTCGTAGATAGGGAGAGGGCAACGTTTTGTTTTTGAGTCAGTTTATTTTCACAGTTGGAAAAAATAGAGTTTCAAAACAAAACTTTATACAAAAAAATATAAAAAAGTCTGAATCTTTTAAATTTCTCATTCTGAAATAAAGTTTCACATCCAAATTCATCTAAATTAAATATTAAAAAAGAAAGCAAATAGAATCAAAACAAGAAACTCCCTTTGAAAATCAGACATGGAGAGGAATGTTGACGTTTCAATTAGCCCACTCAGCTGATTTTGCTTTTTTATTTTGTGGAGAAAGCCCATTGAATTTAGGTCAGCTCCCAACAAAATTTCTTTTCTTCTGTTTGTGGACTGTGACCCAAAAGGGACCTATCAGGCCTCTGGTGGCCAGCAGTGCCCATGCTAGGAGCCCTGTTAGGGCTGATGCCAAAGCAAGGGACAGGCAGCTCCCTCTCTGAGTTTTTTTTTGAGGAGATGTCCTCTTCACCCCTCTGTAGCCAACCTGCTTCTGTGAGAGTGAACGCTTAACTTTCCCAAACACCCTTGGGAGTTGTGAGCCTAAATCTCTTTGTCTCAGGCTTCTTTTAAGCTGCTAAATGAAGGAAATGGGGATGGAGAATTCAGTTTTGCGTGCGTGTTGCTTTGGCGTGAAAAACCCTCTCACCTGCCATTCATCAGAAATAGTCACCAGCTGCTCCCAGGCTAACGTTACAGTGTCAATGGGAGGTCTTTAGCATGAGAGGGAGAAAAAGGTCTTTGCCAAGATGTTAAAAAATGGAGTACAGTGAAACTGGAAACTTCCCTTGATAGTGAGCACATTATCTAAGCATCTTATTACAAATTACTGAGAGCACTTTTAGCGATTTTTTTTTATGTCTTAAGGGGATTTAACTAATTAGGCACAAAGTCTTATGCTCGGGATTTATTCAATCATATTTTTTCACTTAAGGTATGGCGAGTCATCTGTTTTTTTCATGTTCTGGTGGTCATTTGTGGACGAGGCAGATTTAGCTGGGAGGAACCCAGCTGCAGTTACTAATAATGTTCAGCGGTGCTGACTCCCCACACTCGCTGTGCACGAACTCCCGTTGGAGTCAGCAGAAGACCTGCATTCTTGCTAGTGAGCAGATTTGGCCTTGCTGTTCAGATTTACACCGTCACATTGCATCCTGTATGGCTATAAGATTAAAATTAGTCAATGCATTCGAAAAAGCTGTGCTTTGAGTATACAAGGGTAGCAAGGCTGCGTCATAAATGGAGAAGCATCTCCCTTCGTTTGGAGAACAGGATCTCCCCACCTGCCTGACGGTCCTAAGAAGCTGCAGCTTGCAGTGAAGGAAGAGCAACAACAGTTCAAGGGCCTTGATAGGCAGCAGGGAGATGCCATTACAGAACAGCCCGGAGTACCAAAATTCAGGATCTTCCCACTGCCTCGTGCTTAGGTGCTTGAAGCAGGTAGCGCAGGGAGCTCACTTTGGGGTTGGATCGATATGGTGCTGTAGAATACATCTCCTCTCTTATCTTGTATTACAATATCCATAGAAACAGTGTCTGGCCCTGAACTGCTGCATGCAGGAGTCCACAAGTATCCTTAGACCATAAATGACCTATAACTAGGAAAAGGAAACCTATTGTCGGTGGATCTTGAAAACGTTTAAAAAGTATAGAGCTCTGGGAATAGATGCAAAACCACTGTTAATCTGACGGGTCCTGCTGTTTTCATCGAGACCTCTAAAATCTCACAAGCATTTCCACAGCAGCTAGTAGGATCACTCAGATCTTTGTAGCTGAAGTAGAATCATACAGCAAGGGAGCATAAATCGGGTAGTACCAAGTACTGTGTCTTCAGCCTCTGGCACTTGTGCTGGGGTGGGGAAAGCCGCTTTGTAGACTCGTATACAAATTTGCCAAGACTAAAGTGCCCTTGCTCACGTATCTGTCTGTAAAAATTAACGCTGTGCTCTGGGCTGCAGAACTGCGGTTGATGGATGGAATTGGTTCTCATTAGAATTTGTTCCCATCAGTTGTTGCTTAACTTATAAAGGCTTCTTAAGTAGCGTTTTTGTTCTTAAGGAGTCAAAAATGTTGCTGGCTGAACTTCCATTTCAGGGTCAGTTAATTCAGTAGTTTTAAATCATTTCTAAACCCATTAGTTGTCAAATCCTCAAGTTATTCTGAATTCAGCGGAGGTGAAATTTGCAGTTGTTTTGTATGAGGCACGGGCTCCTCCATTACATCTTCAAACGTCTTCCCTTGGTTTCCTATTCAGCAGCTAACTCAGAAATGGGGCCATGTTCTGCTGAACGCCATCTGACGTTCGTGCAGCAGAACCTCATCCTCTCTCCTGTCGAACAAGGCAGTGTCGAGGACCACGTGCAGGTTTCTGCAGAGCTTTGCTTCGTGTGAGGTGGAGGGAGACACTGCTGGTGCATTCGTTTAACCCACTGCTTGGGTTAGCTTAATTCAGAAAACCAGGCTGCAAAAGTGCTAAAATCTCACTGCTCTCGACTTTTACTGAACACGTTACATGATATCTCAAACAACCAGGATCATCTGGCACCAACTATGTTTGACTTACTGTCGTACTAAAAGGTGTATAGGAAAAAATCAATATCTGTTTTGTTTCACGGTAGAAGATCTCAGCATTTTGCAGCCTAACATATATTTTAGTGGTTTCATTGCACCACTAAAGGTCAAGTACCATATCTGTGCCTGTGATTTCCTGTGCTGCTTTAAAGCACATCCAGGGCCTGTAACTCTTTAAGTTCTTTAAGAGTACAATCCGGTTATGCCGAAACAAATGGAGGGTTTTTTTTTGATAGCCAAAAATGAAATGTTTGAAAAAAATAAATACTTGTATGGTATTTTTATAGCTTTTCTTCATCTCCTTCATGTTTTCACATGTCTAGCTATGATTCTCTAAACTACATGCTTGATTTTAAGCTCTTGGATCAGCCCATACTGTATTTTACTGGGCCAGGGACTCAGCTACCAGGGGTGAGATCTGAATGGTAACAGATTATCTTTGTATGAGATGTGGTTTGTTTTTTTTTTGATTGCAAATGTTACAGTGCCTTCTAAGGAATTTCAGATTTTGCATATTTTCTTTGTGTTGTTTCCTGACTATTTATATGCCCTCACGCAAGCTGCACTGTATCTCCAGTTTGTATTATTTACATTGTCCATCTCTTCTATTTGTCTATTGCCTTAGAGGTTTTATTGTCTTATTAGGAACTTATCTGGTAAAATACTGGACACCACAATATCCCTACAGCTAATTCCAGAAAAATTTATAAAAATGAGATAAAACCTATGCTTGTTTACTAACTGCTTCTGCATTTTATTGATATTTCTGGTTCTGCCTGCTTTCCTTCTTTATTTGCTGTGACTAAGGCTTTATGCTCCCTGATTTATTTGGTGTAGAGTACCATTCTACATACGAAAGGTACAATATAAATCAATAAATAATAATGATAAATAAAGTGAAGTTAACATTTCACTTTATGATTTTCTAAGCATCAAAACCTGACGTCTCTGTTGTCTGTCAGGCATTACATAAAGCACAAGGGAAGCGTGCCATCACACACCTCGTGGCGCCCACTTGATGCAATTAAACTCCAGGCTTAAGGCTGGCCTCCCAAGACTTTATGACACGTCTTTTGTTGGCTTATCTTTTACTTTTAAACTGTATCTTGTAAATCAATTTCTATTATAATTCTCATAAAAGAGTATTTTGTTCAATAAAGTTCATGCTATGGCGATATCGGATAGCAATACCCAGTTCCCCTTAGCTTGTCTGCCTGAGCTGTGTAGGACGTGCGTATCCCATAAATTGCTCTCCCTGCTTGACAACGTGTCTATGGCTGCTTGCAGGAAACTTTTTTTTTTTAAGTCGAGGAGCCTGTAATTCTTAAATGATCCCTGAACCTTATTTAATGCTGCAAAACCCTACAGGAAAGGGGGTTGAACTTTAATGTCTGCAAGGGGGAAAGTAATAACTTTCCCCATCTCTTCTGTAAGTGACTTGGGTTATGTGATGAATGCAGAACCTTCACTCACAAGGTTTTCCTGATATTATACACTTGTAGCAAATAAGGTTAGAACCTTTAAAATATAGCATTTAGTAATGTGCTGGAAATAGCTTCTTCCCGATTCCTTTAAAGGTCACTGCATTTGCTTTTCAGTCGTAATTTTAGTTCAGGCCTCTACAGAGTAGAACTGAGAACACGCCTGGCAATGTTCTCTCAATTTCCCCAAGACTGAAAATAAAATGGCATGGGACATTCGTATATAGTGGACAAGTGTGTATTTGGCATGTGTGTGTGCTTGTATGTACGCAGATGGAAAAATCCTCAAGTTGGGGAGTAGGTTACCAGACCAAATAATCAAGCATAGACACAAAACACAAGGAAATAATCAGTTTAATATCCAGTTTCCCTCAAATCCTTCTCAGCGTGACGTTACTCCCTTCCACCACCCAGAGCTCACATATCTCCATCCTCCGCAGCCAAAGGACAGGCTTGTTACTGACACTGTAATCACGTTTTGCTTAATAATATGGCTTTGATAGGAAACAAGATGTGCATTCCTCTAACAATTCGGTTAGTGCATCTAAAATGAGGGAACACGCTGAAGAGTAATGAGTGGCTGCAAGATATATTTTCGCCTCAAACTTAGGAAATATGGATAGGAGAGCCCTGTGTTTTGTAATTAGCCTAAATTTGCTAGTACCGCTTATGTTTAGTAAGAATTGAAGTTTATTTGTTAGGGATGTCATTCTATTAATGTATTATATATTCAAAGAGGGTTAAGAGATCGATGTTAGGAGCATCTGCAAAGGATGAGGTGGGGAAAGTAGCATTTCACCTAAAGTGTCGTGGAAGAAAAGCAGCAAAGAAGAGTGAATCCAGTGAATGTTTAGGCTCCAGACTTCTCATTTCAGTGCAAAGTTTAGGAGCCACAGTAGTTGTCTGGAAAGGGGCCGTGATGCCAGAGGTGTGTGTTTTGCGATACCCAAGCTTAACAGATTCCTCCAAGCAGATGCTGTGACCCCAGGCCCACACGTCTTTGGCTCCCTGCATGGGGAATGGTTGGCAGCTGAGAAGAGGATGTGCGCTTTTTGCTGAAATAGGTCCCGAGCCTTAATATTTTTTACACATGAACTTATGTTTTAAGGCTCACCCTAGGCGTATAAAACAAATGCTTTTTTTAAAGCACATAAATCAAGTTGGATGCCAGCTGGATTTTCCCAGGAGAATATTCATATTCAGTGACTGAAAGGATTTATTCTCTGTTTACATTTATGAGATTTGGCAACAGTTAATGGAAATAGAAAAGTCAGCAATCTTCCTTTATAGCAGGTAAGTATATCTCTTTGGCTGATCAAGGCTTACAAACATCTTCCCAGTTGATTTATTCGTGTTAACATCACTACCGTTCTATTTTGAAACTCGGGAGAATGATGCCAATTTTCATCTTCGTAAATGAAGGGGGAGAATTGGTCTTGTCAGCTACCAGCTAATAACTTTCCAAATAGGATGTTTGGAGGGTTTCATTGGACTGTTTGGAAGATGTTTGGACTGTTTTGTATTAACCAAAGGACTCAGAGCTGTGTTTTCTGAAGTGACCGCTGAGAGTACCCAATAGTTTAGGTGTCCAGCTGAGCCATCTGGTTTTTGGCTCTTAGGTGCTCAGTATGTGGAAATCCACCCTCTTTCAGGTCTCTCTGCTTGAATTCCAAATTGAAATATTATGAGCATTATTTATTCTTTCTACCAAATCCATTCTCTCTGCTCGGAAAGCATCTGCACTTGAAAGCCCCGCTGGACCCCTGAAATAAGGCACTTAGTGTAGGTGAGGTTTCTAATGCAGTTGTTTAGCTGCTGGGGATGGGAGCAGACTGGATCAGGTTGCAAAAGCACTTGATCCTAGCAGTTTGGTGCATGACCGCCTGCATGAGCTGATGAACAAACTCTACCAAAATGTTTGGAAGAAACCTCATTGTCAGAGCTGTGGCACTCCCAAAAAGGCTTTTATTTTTCTCGTGCTTGTGGCAGTCCAAGAAGACAGTGGTTCCCGACCACTGTATGTCTGTGTCATGCCCTGATAGATCTTGTGCAATAACATGCTCTCTCCCGGGTGGGGAAACACTGCTTTTTACGGACTAGCGCAGGGTATTTAAGGAGGTGTTGTCGACCACAAATGGTGGAGGATCACACTGTAAGAGATCACAAATTAAGGGTATTAGGCTTTTCTGGCAGATTTATTCTTTTCAGCTCTGTCTTGACTTATGTGCTCTGCATTCAAACCTAACTTAAGAATATACCTGATTAATTACCTCAGTGTATTTGCTGGGCGAGGCACTTCATGAATATGCTGAAGTACAATTACCACTTTAAAAAGCCCCTAAACCATTGATCCTGTCCTTCTAAACACACTCTGTGCCACAGCCTAAGCACAAGCCACTTTAGAGGTTGAAATACCGTCATATATTCTCCTTTGCATCTATAAAGGACTCACAACCTCAAGACAAATTTCTTCACCAGCTTCTTGAGCAGAGGAGCTAGCCCTGCTTGCCATCCCTCACCGTGCAGCGCGCTGCCTGCCTCTCTGCGCAAAGGGGCCATAGGATCTATTATTCCGTTAACACTTGTCTGTGTTCTCCACTCTGCATATTAAAGCAACGGAGGAGATGGGTTATCTTCAGCTGGGGATGCTAAGCCTTATTAAGCCTTTTTTTAATGTTTATCCAGAGCGCTATGAACTTTCATTCTCCAAAGGTAGCAATCAACAAAGATAAATCGAGTGGCAGAAAGCAGCTACTTAACTCACCGCTTTCTCGGCTCAGCGCAGGGGTCTAAATTCAGCAGAGGTGAGGCTCTGAAATGAAAGCTAGAGGAGGGCTTGGGAAGCGGAATCCAGCCAATTGAGATCACAGAGCAAGAGATGTTAATGGCAAAGATCACACGCAACAAAACCAAACAAAATGAAGCAGCTAAAGATGGTGATTATATAGATCTGAGCAGACTGTTGACTATGTGGAATTGCAATTATCTCTCAGGCTCCTGGGACCTTGCTCAGGGAATCATTACTACAAAACTAAGAAGATTGTTCTCAGGTGCAGAACGTATTGATTTTGCTGTTCTCCAGCATCCTGCAAAGCAACTGACCATGTCATTTAAGTGTTCGTTAACCAAACACATCAATAAACATAAAACTTTCAAAAAAGTAAAAATCACCTCATAAATAATTATAAAGGAGTGAATTATTACCTAGGAGCAAGTGTAATTGATGTCATTATAAATAAACCACAAAATATATCCTGTCCCAAGCTTAAAAATGTATGAAGGCATCCATATACCTTGTTAAAAAATGATAGTTTATCTTGCCGGGAGGACAGCTCTCATAGCTGCCTGATTGGAAGAGGTGTGTGCAAAGAAGAGATTACATTGTAAATATTTTTTATTTGCTTTATTTTTCCTTTTTTTTTTTTTTTTTTTGGTGCCGGGAATTCAAAGCCTATAAAGAGAGAGGGACAGATAACATTTGTTACAGCCCAGCGGCAGGGAAGGCAAGAAGAGTTTCTCGGTGCAGTTCCCATCAGCCCTGACCTGCAGTGCTCCAACTATTGTAATCCTTGACCTTTGAAGAGCAGCTGTCAGTAACAACAAGCTTTCTTCCCCCCAAGTTTTCCTTTTTTTTTTTTTTTGATCTGACCCAAGAACTATGGGGACAAGCGAACTTGTTTTAAATGTGTGATGTGAAGTAATCAGTAATGGCAAAGCGCTCACAGCCTCTGTTCTCCGGTATTGCCTATTCACCCAGAATCGCAATTAACACTAGGGAGATATTAGTGAGGGAGGAAATGAGACCCTTCGCTCTCTGTTGACCAGTGTCCCAGCATATCTGTTAATCAGGGGTCCCTTCTTCTCCAAACTGGGAGGCAGAGACAAACCCACAGGGTAGGTCAAAGGGGTAAAGATGAAGGCTTTAGATTTGTGCTGAGTAGTAAGTGAAAGGGACAGATGAATCCGTTTGGTAATGGTCTTTTACCTCGTATTATTTCATACATGAAAGAAAACAGTTGAATACTTTCTTTGTGTGTACACTCATTTAAATAAGCGCAAATCCGGGGCTGACACGCTCCCGGAGAAGTCAGCCGAAGATGGTCACTTGGGTGTGAGATGGGGCTCACATGCTGCTTGCAAGGAGAGCTTTTAATCAACTTGGAAACTTCCACAACTTTTCACCCAGAGTGGACGGGCAAATTTATCCATCCCCCTTGCTCTGGCATGGTCCTGTGCCTGCCCAGGGCTGCCAGGTCTGGGGATGCTGGATTTGAGTTAGCCAGAGGTATGGCTTCATGGTGTATGTTAGCTGAAGGAAAATTTTAGTTACTGGGGGATTTTGTGAATGTGCATGTAGCCGATATTTCTTTATCAGAGTGGGCTGATGTATTAGAAAGCAAAATATTTTCTGATTTAAAAGTCCCAGCAAACAATATGAATTAAAATTGGTTTTGTTTGGATTCTGGATGTGTCCAGTGGCGTGTTTGTTTTCAAGTCAGATTAATGCTAGCTTGTGGCTTGCTTGAACCATTGCACATACTGAGAGATTTCAGAGTCAAAAGGGGCTGTTACTTGCTCTGACTTCCCATCAGCTCCTGCTTTGGGTTATTCACATTTCTCTTCTCTCCTGTGTTGCCTGCCCCAGCTTCTGGGGAATCTCTTTGCAGCTGTATTTTCACAGGAGTCTTGAGGCTCCTGTTCACAATCAGATCAGATCTAAGCTTTCTCCAAGAAGATATTCTGATTTTTTCAGTGAGATTCAAGACTAAAGCCAACGTCAAAAGATCAGACTTTCTCACAGGGATTTCAGCAGCCCTTGCTTCCAAAGGCCTTCCATAAATCTGGAGTCCCAATTTGCTGTCAGCTTTGGGCAAGCTCAGGAGCACACAGGCACTGCCTTGGAGAGATGAGAGTAAGAAAAAACAGAACTGGAGGCAAGGGGCTGAGGTAGAAAGTCCCGTGAAAATCCCCCTGGTGACTCCGTGGGGTTTTCCATAGATCGGTCTGGGTAAAGGGATTTTATTCAGAGAGGTCAGGGCAATGTTTGTCATGCTGGTTATTAGTTTTATTTCCTTTTCCCACTTGTACTCTTTGTTTATTCATTTATTTTATTATATCCTGAGTATCCGGATTGGTTTGGTTTTGACAAAATAAATTTGGAGATGATATTTGTGCAGGAGATGATTATTGACAAAGGAAGAGTGGATACTGTTAGCAGAGGAGGGAGGAAGAAACTTGGGGAAAGTGAAAAGGGAAAAGAGAAGTAATAACAAAAAGGATGGAGCGTGAGACTAGGGGAAATTGGTGTTTCTTCTTTAAAAGAGATTTGCTTTTCTCTTACAAAGAAGAAAAATGCTGGTTGATATGACTGACTTTATTCTGTCTGTGTGCTTGAGCCTTGGTTGCTTCCGTGTCTGATACTTGGTTCCCAGCTAATGTTGACCACTCTCTCTAGTGACACTTCTGGAGGAGTTACTGAATTAAAAAAAAATAGTAATAATGATAGCAATGATAGTAATCTCCTTGGAGATATATCAGACCTGGTGGTTCATCCATCTATCTTAGACGTGTTCGTTTTTCTCTCAAAATGCCTTTTCAGTCTTCCTATACTGTTCTGGGAATCCATATTACCAGCCCAGCTTGCCTTATTTTCACACAGCTAATTTTTTAGCATCTGAAGTCAAACCTACTCTAGAAGTCATATTCCTTTTGTAGAGGTCACAACTGTGACAAGCTTTAAGTTTGCACTGCATGGCACCGTATAGCTTAATTAATAGAGTTGGCTGATGCAAGGTCTCAGGGGTCTCGCTCCTGCTGGATGTGCGTTATTGTAGCTGCAATAATTTAAGTGTATTGGAAATCTACAAAAGAGGAGGACGAGAGTATGGAGCACAGCTGTCAAAAAGTAAATTCAGTTCATTAAAAATGTGATCTGGTCATTTGACTGATTTATCAGTTGACGCGAAACAGGAGACAGCACGAGATTGCAGCTAACCTGAAGCAGACAAAAGGGTGAGTTTTGGCACGGCCAGCGCTGCCGTCAGGTGATGGAGGCGGACACTTGCCTGTTGCAAGTCTAAAGTTGAGCAGCAGATTATGCCATTGAAAAAATATAGGGAGTTGACTTGGATCTGCAGAGCTTCAATTTTGAATCTGGAGCTTTTTCCCCTGCTTTTCTCAACCATCCAGCACTGCCTCCAACTCCCACAACATTTCCTGGCATTGTCTCCCTGACTCGGGTTGGAGGAGCTTATCTAAAGCTCTCCACTGGGGAATGGAAATAGTACATATAGTGCAAGTTCCTTGGCTCATCACTGACTCTGACAGCAACCACAGCAACAAGAAGAAGCTGGACTTATTTTTACAACTTGGCAGTGCAACAGCTTTGGGAAGAAAACATTTCTGAAATTACATTTTCATTAAAATTTGAGAAAACATTTGAGGGGGAGCACAAGGAGATATACTTAATGGTACATTGAGGCCTATTTTCAGCTAAGGAGAGGCATGCTTGGGAATAAAATTTGCCCTCGGACAAATCCACGATGCAACAAACTTGAACTGAACCTGCAATTGAATTTCATATCCACAGAAGTTAGCAAATCACGCCAACAAAGAGAAGAGGGTGGCCTTTGAAATATGAACCAGGATGAATCTCCGTTTCATCTATAACGTCTCAGTAACTAACTCATCATTTTTAGCTTCTAGTCATGTAGAAATCTTTTATATCAATTTGTATCTTTTATATCTTTCCTAGAATAACGGGAGGTTCTGCATTAAGGAGTGATACCATACTGACTCACTGGTTAGATATTTTTGACTGGCTAATTATCTAGATGATAAGAATAATTCCCACACTTGGAATAATAAGAAGAAAAAGGAGCAAATTAACATTTATTAAGTGCATTTGAAAAATAATTGTTATTCATCACTTCTTGCGGTTAGCAGTACATTAATTATATCTGCCTAGCTCATTTGCTCAGTCACACCTAATGAAGACAGCCGCTTCTGGAAACAAAAACTATGTCTATTGAGAAGATTAAAACTATTGGAGGAAGTCTGAAATTCATTCATTTAATTCTGCTGCCTGAACTTATTCTAAAAAGAGTTTGTTAAGGTAAAGGAGGAGATTCTTCCTTTACTCCAAATTTGCAGAGCTTGAAATGAGAGCAGACTCTGATACATAGGGCTTTGGGATTTCTTTTATGTGGTGGAACATCTTGGTTCTGCACAAAACCAAAGTTGGCCGGTTCCCACATTCCTGATGATGACGTGCAAGAAGGAGTTTAGCACGTCGGCTGTTGATTTGTCAATAGCTTAATTCTCCATGACAACCTCCCCAGAGGAGTGAGAAAAGTCAATAGCACAAAGTTCACATCACCTTGGATAGCTGATGGGAGGCAAAACACAATAAAGAAGATAGAGGCCATAAACTGTGATAGGCAGTGATTAACCCATCAAACTGGAGAAATATAAAGAATCATTAAAGTGACAAAATGCGATGAGTCATTTGGTGCTGATCTAATTAAATAATATTCCAATGTAAATCAGTGAGTTATAATCTGAGAGCCAGGGGAAAAAAAGCAGTCGGTCTAACTGATGGGTTTCTGAAAAGTCCCTGTAGTTATGTTCTTCTGCTTGACAACATTGTCATCTACCTGTAGCTCATTTCTGTGAATTTGGTTTTGGTCATGACGAGCTTGATCCAAAGCCACTCAAAGGCAATGGAAAGACCTTGACTAATTTCAGTATGCTTTTTGGCACAGTGTGATGCAGATACGATGATCAATTTGGCAGAATGAAGGTTTTTTTCCAGTTCAGGAGGAAGATTATTTTACCCTGAGTGTGTGTTTGAGTCTCATTATTGTTTGAGAGCAAGCACGTTCTTTATTTCTAATGGCAGTGGTGGTAGCTGTTGTAAGAACATGGATGTTTAGATTTTGCTTTGCAACCACTTGAGACAGGAAAAATGATACGGATTTCAGATTTATTTTACCCAGGCCCTGGGGCTGTGAAATTCTTTTATTTAACAGGAAAATCAGGGATGACTTCTTTTTGCCAGGATGTAATTAGTATTATTTTGGTTTTGTAACATGGAAATGGGCTGGGTTGCTTCAGGTTTAGCTTCCATTTTATCTGTCTGCTCCAAGTCTGAGGATGAAAGTTCTCAGGCATTTTCTAATCTTTTGTTGATTTCTAGTAAAAATTAACATTTGTGAACTTAATTCTTTGGAATAAGTGGAAAAAAAGCAGATGATACAGATTTTTTATTTCCTGCTTCTTATTTGACTGTTGTTACTCTTGCTCTTTTGTGTCTTCCACCACCATTACTCCCTTATTTCTATCAAATCTAGTGCTATATTAGCTCCTTGTGAGTTTAGCAGCTTATGAACAATATGGAATGGTATGGAAATTGATTCTTCTGGTTTTATTTCATGCAGAGAGCCAGCACTTCTGATGTTCTGGTCTCATTGTTTGCATGGAGGCCAGGTATTGTTAGGTAGCCATGAAATAGGGTCAAGAAGACTGATGACCAGTTCTTAAGGATGTTTTTTAAGATGTCCTGCTTTAATGTAGTTGGCCATATTGTTCCCAGTGTGTGGTATAGTTTCACATGAGTTCATGTCACTATGTTGTTCTCACCAATTTATTATTCATCTGCCATGGCTAAAATATTTATAGGCAGTAAGGTCTGTTTCTTCCCAAGCACCTGTAGTGCTTATGCACAAGAGTAACTTGGGCATCTGTCACAGCAGGCATATTTGGTGGTTTTGGCTGCTGTTCCACCATCAATGACCCCAAAGGCTCCCTAAATGACCTAATTATGAAATGATGCTGACCGGTAGCACATTTACATCACTCCGGGAGCGGCATTATTTTTAGTGTAACTCTTTCACTTACTGTCCTTCTGATCAATTAACCATGCCAGCGTCTGCCGTAATGCATGTCAGGTCCCCATCAAATAAACCCCTCTTAGCCATTAGTAATTATTGGCCACGGTTTTCATCAAAAAGAGTGAGCTGAAAGTAAATGTTCGGATGGTATTATTTGACTAATGTACCACTTCACTCTGACCTCTTCTTCATTGTGCAGTATGGGCTGATAAGGAGTCTTTCAGAGACTTTGCTCCCTTCTGGTGAAACATAATTTCTTTCATTAAAGTCTGAGTTATTTAATCACGTCCTTTTCAACGAGGCCAGCTTTTCCTGCAGTCCCGGAAGAGACTGCCATTGTTAGATGCTGCTTCAATCCTTCCAAACCCTCGCTTTTTTTCTTCTTGGTTCAGTTTCTGTAGAAAGTCCTTGCAGTTGTGTTTTTGCTATTTTCAAGCTAGTTTTTCATTCAGTAAAGCTTTCCCTCGTGTCTCCTTCCGTGCATCTCTCAGCTATTGTCACCCTTGCTCTGCCTTACCGATGATGCTGAATTTCAGGGTTGATAAGACAGGTGGTGTTTGGCAGGCAGTTCAGGGAAATCACAAAAGTTGTGTTGTTCCACAGACGAATATGGCTCAAGATCTTTCTTCATGGACATGAAGGCTCTCACTGCACTTCTCTCTGTGTGTAATAATTTTTATTTTAGAGTTAAAATTGTAAGTATTTGTCAGGAGATTATGCTTCTGCTTTTACATTGCCTGTAATGGAATGTGTTTGTGATTAAAAAAACTGAGAGCATTCAGACAGCTGCAAGTGGCCCCAAGCTTTACCTCCTATTACCCATATTTAAAATTTCTAAATTGCTCTTTTTCTTCAAAGTGATCCATTTTCACTGAAAGCATCTCACTTTCAGCTGCAAATTTCTCCTCCCTGCCCAGTTTTCTGGGATTTTCCTCTAGGTATGGTGGCCTTCTACTCATAAGAGAGACTGGAAAACACATCGTGAATGTTTTTGGGATTGGGACCATCTGGCAATACCTGCTTGTCTCTCCATCCCTGGTGCTGTTTCCTGGTAGAGAGGTTTTCTGTATATCCAGTTGTGTGTTAGAAATAAAAACCTGTTTCACCCAACACCGTGAGGCTAAATAGGTTACAAGTAAGCACTCTGACTTTGGAATATGTCCTCTGAGCATGACTAGGTGGTTACCGCAGAGCTGACCTGGCCAGTTACCGTCCAGATCAAATGCAATCTTCTTTGATTAGGGGTACTGTGTGGTA
Organism: Anser brachyrhynchus; assembly: GCF_964034855.1. Classification (NCBI taxonomy): domain Eukaryota; kingdom Metazoa; phylum Chordata; class Aves; order Anseriformes; family Anatidae; genus Anser; species Anser brachyrhynchus. The sequence continues at coordinate 2,189,797 of NC_137696.1, read as the reverse complement.
AGCAGGTAATTCAGAGGTGAGATCTTCTAAAACCCACTTCCCAAAGCATACCAACTCAATTGTCTGGAAATTAGTTGAACTGCAGTTGATGTCACTGTTTGATATCGGGAGGCAGATTTTACTGTTTATGACTTTACCCTCACTGGCCGTTATTCCTACAGACAACCCCACAGATCTCCCTCGCTACTTTTTACCCTGTAGATTAGACACATAGAAAGAGTTTGACCTCTTTGTTGAGTCTCCCTTCCAGGAGAACTCTGCTGGTAGTTGCTTATTTGGAGATGTCTCCAGCCTCCAACATACAGGGAAAGGACAGACTGGGCTGTATGCACAGGCTCCGGCCTGCGCAAGTGTTTAGGTCTTGTCTCAGCCAAGCTCTTCAATACTGGCTTAACGTTAAAATGACTGCAGTAGGCCCGCTTCACATGCATCAAATCAGACGTGTTTCGAGAGCTGTGCTAAATGGAGACCTAAAAATGTAAGACTTTGCGTAGTGAATGACGGTGTGCACAGTGTACCTCTACCTCTGATGCTAGTCAAGTCATGCTGGAAAACAGCTTAACAAACAAAGGCCTCTTTGTGAGCTTACTATTGATTCCCCGCCTGAAAATGGCAATACCCAACATCAGAACTCTTCATTCAGTGATAAGACTACAGGTTTGTTAGAGACCTGAAAGGGGTAACAATTTGGAGCAGTCGCTCCATGTAGCAGGGCTGCCCGTGCTGTTGTGGTATCTAATTCCAAGCCAGGCGATTTTCTTCCCTGTAGCAGAGAGGAGTCGAGAATCAGAGAATGATTTAGGGCTGGTGGGAGGGACAGATGCAGGAGAGTAGCAGTTCTGGCTCTAACACTGCGCAGCCTGTTGTGTAAGATTAATGACTGTGGACTACTCTCTATTTTTCTCTCTCTACAACTGTGAGCAATCGCCTCCAAAAGCAGCCTGCTGCTGGCTAGCCAGCAAATAGATAATAAGATCCCTGTGTGTTAAATATGCACAGCTGCACGTCTGACATTGCTGATCCATCTGCACTCCGAGATACCACGTGCCAGCTGCCTTGCTCGGGGTGAGCGAGGAAGGGATCCATTAAAGACAGAAAGTCCATGGCGTAATCTCGGCTCTCTCCCCCTTGCCGTCACTGTGCTCCGTTGCTCTGGGCTCCTGGAGTTCCTCTCCCCTCCCCATGCTCCTTTGGCTGGGGAGGTTTGAAAGCACCAGCCGCTTTCACTTTACCATTTAAAGGGTGAGTTTGCCAGGTGGGTTTTCTCTGAGCTCCTGCAGTGCTAATTTTCACCTTCCCAAGGTGGTGATTCACAGAAGCTTGGCCAGTCAAGTGAGTGATGGTGCTCTCCCACATGTGTCTTTTGTTGCCTGACATTTTGATTCGATAAGAAGACTGAACAGCCTTTGCCTTGGCTTCCTCCTGTCTGTGTCTCCCCTTCTCCATCCTCAGCCCCTCAAAGCAGCTTTGTTTCTGGCAGTATTTGGCAGCTGGGAGAGCAGAAATCCAGCGTAATCCTGGCAAGGTGTGTGCCGATGCCTGCACTGGCCATAGGGGTCTGAACACAGTCGATGAGGGAGAGGGCATCGTCTCTAGCCATGGGTTTCAAAACCAGGAGCCTGAAGCACTGCTCTTGGATCCATGTTCAGGCACTGCAGACACTGGGGGCTGCTCTTGCTCTGTGCTTCGTTGGAAGTCAAGCTTGCTTCACGCTGGTGCCAAGGTGGAGATAGCTGGGCCTTCCTGCGGCTCCACCGCCTTCCTCTTGCTCCCCACGGCTGCAAGGCTTGGCCATCAAAGGGGGAAAAGAACAGAGGCAGGGGAGGATGATGCCAGATCTCTACGGGAGCCACAGGCTTCCCTGAGGAGTGTCTGGCGGTGCTAACGGGCCCGGTGCCATGCTAAACACCACTCTGCGGTCAACTGATTCTCTGCGAGCTAGCTTGCTTCTGGCCGTGCTGCATGTGAAGAAGAACACGCCCGTGTCTACAGCCAGAAGGACGTGTCACCCCCAGACACGTGCCCAGCAAAGTGCCCTTCAGGGCCCTTGCTGGAGGAGAGAGCAGGGCATGCCATAGGCTGCTGTTACCTACAGGGTCTCTTGTTTAGCCTTACCCTTAATCTTTTCTTTCTAGCCGAAGCTGTGTACCATGCGTACAAATGAGAAATGTCATCACTGTTCTACTGACAGATGTATAAATCCCTTAAACCATGAATTTATGATGTAAACTTTCTTGCCACTGGCATCCTGTCAGTACTGTAGTGGGAGGGCTTTCCTCCCCAGGTGTGACTGTGCAAACATTATGGTTATGGCACCAAGTCCAACTTGGTTAGGTTCTGTCACATAAATATACATTGAGTTAAATCAAACACAGCTTGCGTCCTGTTGGAAAAGCCCATTTATAAGCAGTTGTTTGAGATCTAGAAGATAACCCGGTGTGTAAAGATAGCCAGTTCCGCTGAAGCGCTGATCCTGGGAAAATGTGCAAGTGAAAATCAGTAATTAAGCTGAAGCTAATAGGTGAACTATGCCCCTGGATTTTATATGCCTGGATTTCCACCACTCCCTCCCTTTTTCCCCTCTTTCTTTTTGTGGTAAGAAATAGTCCTGTAAGTGAAGGAATACCCAGAATCTGGGAGGGAACCCTTCCAAAACAGCATGTTACAGACGGTCACTGTCTGGGAAAGTAGGAAATGATAATACTTTGGAACATAATGACTTTTTGTATATAAAATAATGGAATTGGCAAAAGTATCATACAAGTGCACATGCTTCAGTTTATTGTGAAGCGAATGTGGGAATGGATCCCCCTCCTCCCAGTCACTCCTGTGTTTTCAAGTGCTAAAGCATTAGTGATATCTAAACCCCAAATGGCACAGAAAGGTTTAGCAGAATAAGCTAAAATGGATATAAACAATTGCGGGGAAGTTAAGTTTCTCACAGTATCTTGGAGAATTGGGTTTGCTATGACTACAATATAAGATACTGCCCGAAAATACAAAAAAACAAACACAATACCCCATTCGTGCTTGAAATATTTTGGAATCTGTGGTGATTAAGACATTCGTGTTCCCCTGACAATAAAGACAGCCAAATAATGTATCAAATATACTTTCAAGTATGTATTATCATTGCTAAAATTTTTCTTCATGCTTCTCAATTTATTTTGTTAGATATGTGTACTGGGCCTGTTCCTGAGCTCAGGCAGATTTTCAACGGGCCTGAGCATTTCGGCCCCTGATTATCACCGCTGTAAACGAGAACGGAGTTGAGGCAGCACTTAGAAGTGAGTGAACCAAACTTTGGCATTCATGGGATTTTTTTAAAAAATACTGTTTGTAAAAGCAGCACCCGTTGCTAAAGGAGACCTAATGCAGCAATAGGTGTCTTGACCCAAATCTTTAGATATATTTAGGCATCAGTATCCCAGTAAATTACATTTGATAACCGTGTAGGTATAGATTCAGCCCATCTGACTTTTAGCAGTTACAAGATGTGCCTAAATGCCAGGTACCTCTCTAATGGGAACAGAAGGGAGGTCTCAGCTGGAATAAATCATCATCATGGAAAAGACCGTGACTCTCCATTGATCATAAGGGCAGTTTAAGATGATTTAGGCTTCTAAAGTGGGCACTGTGGTTAGTTGCCCAAAGTTAGGCAGACCTGTGACCTTTTCGGAGGCATTTTCGACCCCAGATCTCTCTGGTTCCTACCATATCTACACAGTGCCTAGCAACTCAATCAGGTTTAAAAGCCTACCTTAGATAGGAATGTTTGGCCTCTGCTCTCATGTGGCTGTGGAAGACACAGTTTAGAGTGAAAATCATGATTATTATAATTTTATGTATCAAGTTTTGTAATCTGTCTATATACACATGGTAGTGAAGAGTGTGTACATAAATTAGGTTGTTGAACGCAAATATGGCTAAGTAGATATCTAACTGGTTATCTGGCAGACATAACTCGGGACTGATTTATGCCTGCAGTCATTAAAGTGGAATGTACAGTTGTTAGGAGGCCAGAAAAGTCAGAGAGTTTCTTTCTGACTTCAGTCAAATTTAGGCTAAGCCCCCTGTAAGTAGTGCATTTCTTCTGCATTCCCAATATAAAAAGCTTGGCTTCCCTCTTCTTTACCAGAATTTCCATTAAGATATAGATGAAGAGGATATAAGCAATCTCAGAACTCAGTGCTAAGGAAAATGGAAGCACTGGAAACAGGAAAATACCTTTCAGAGTTATGAAACCATAAAATGTTTGCAAAAAGCCAGAGAACATATGAAAGTAGTCTGGTCAGGGGGTTTTGTTAAAAAGGGAGGCTCGGCCAAGATTCATTCAAACATTTACTGGGTGAACAAGGCAACTTGCAAAAGTACAATTAGCTGCCAGGAATTTTTGTTTGTCTGGGGTACTTGTGCTCCTAAGACTTTCAGATACGTTCTAAAATCCAGATAGTAAATGTATCTGTGTCCCTCGCAAACCCAGAAGCCAGATCACAATCCAGACTTCAGTACAGCTCTAAATATCACCAGTTTTGGCAGATCTGCTCTTCATTTCTGGGCCTATTACTAGCTGAAATCAAGGACCAGGCTGTGTTCTTGCTTCAGTCTGTGTAGATCTAAAGTAATATCTTTTGACACAGTGAAATTATACTGGGATAAATGAAATTTGAATCTGGCCTTAGAAGCAGCGCGTTCTGGAAAGCCCTGAGAAAGGTTAAATCTACATGTTGATGTGCCAGTATACCACAGGAAAAACTGTTATTCTTGGTATATTTCTATACAGCCTGAAATTCTCATCAGAGTTCCTGTTCAGTTTTATAGCCTTATGAAGGCAGATCATAAAAGTTTCAAATTAGTGGGACACCTCAGGTAGCTGGCTGTGTATTTGAAACACATTTTAAGAGGTGCGTCCCATCATTGGTAATGACAAAATCAGCTTTGTGCATCTTGGTATGTAAAGAAAAATACGCATCCTTACTGAAAACTGCTTTAGGCTTTTTTCACCTTGGTGGTTATGTGTTTCTAAAAATCTTTTGCACGTACCAAGATCATTCCTCCTATATGTTTAAAGGATTTTTTGAAAGGCAGTCACTAAAATTAGCAAGTGGATGAAATAGTGTAAATCCCGCCTGCTGTCTGCATTTGGGACAAACTCAGCTTTCGAGTATTCTCTAATGAATGATGACATTTTGCATTCAAGGAACAAATGTGACTTTTCCTGCTGGCCAACACTCTCTTGCTTTCTCTTTCTCTGTCTTTTTTTCTGGTACATACAACGGGAGCTTGCTAAGGAGGAAAACAGCCTTAAATGAATACAAAGTCCTGGAGATATATATATATATATATATATAAATATTTGTTAGATATGTTGTAACCATGTAACATTGTGGTCATTAATTAAAAGGTGAAAAAATGTACAGAGCTGGATAGTGGAGTCGGCTTCCTCATCACAGTGGGGAGCAGCAGTTAGGAGTCCCTGGAGCCACAGTTGCAGGGAGGGAAACCGCAAGTAACAACAGCGTTCTTAGTCTTCCAGATCATTCCTGGTAAGCGTCTGAAATAAAGATCTGCCGGTGGAGTGGCTTGCATGGGATGGAGGCAGCCTGCCTCAGCCAGCATGCAGGACAGCCTGGGCCTGATTCTCAGCCTGACTCAATCCTCCCTGCTAAGCTGATGCCCTCGCAGAGGTTCAGTGTCCTCGCCACTTGTATCACAGGTGAGGTGCCCCGTCGACTTTGGTCGGCTGCACAGCTGACTCTGCTTGATTTGAAGAGTGAGGGCAGAGAGACGGACTGGTGCCTTTCTGCCATTCCCTCATCCCGTCCTATTGCCCTTGGGGGTCTGCGTAGCCCCGAAGCTGTGCCTTCATGTACTGACGCGAAATGCTTTTGCGTATTTGCTTTTACAGGGAGACAGAGGTTCAGGGACTCCACACCTCTGAAATGCCAAAATCCTCACTGCTTTTAATGTGGGAATGGCAAAAAATGAAAGTGACATATTTTAATTATGAAGTGGGGTGGGAGTGGGGAGGAAGGAATAAAACGCGATCCAGCAAAGCCAAGATTTAGGGTGACATCACTTTCTATATAATTGCAATGCCAGCAGACACTCAATAAACATATCAGCATTGTTAAAATGATTTATGACTGGAATAGTTGAATATAAAATATTATCAATAGATGTGTCATCATTGATCTTTCCTGGGGCTAGCAGCTGAAGGATGGGAGAGGGAGATGATTTTAACAAACAATCCTTGACAGGAATCCAAAGGAAACAATGTGCAGGGACAGACAGCTGACAAATTCAGTATGGGGCCATTAAAACATGTGATGAATTTGCTGGGAAAGTATATATTTGTGGAAGAGGTGAGCTCATATCTACCATAAATTTGTCAGCCGTGACACACTGTTCTCAGGCCTGGCATGAATAATGCCTAGCTATTTACAGGCTTTGTCTGGCAAAAGCTCTATCAGTCACTCCAGGGTTATTTACAAAGAAAAGTGTCTATCAGTTACAAGGACATGACTTTGCCACTAAAAGATAACAAAAGAGGAAATCAGCCAGTGGCCTCTCGGTGCAAGATGCATCTTCTCCAGAGAAGCTCTGGACTGGAATGAATCGGATGGACTGCAGTAGGACCTCCTGGCAGAGTGCCTGGCATAGGCTGCAACAGTACATTTATCCACACTGATTAGATTAGAATTATTAATAGGGGTCTATGGAGTGGAGCAAAGGGTCATTTAGAGTTTAATTCTGTTCTCAGATAACTTCATTTCAGCTGATGGGATTGTTATTGTAGGGGTTTTATATGTTTATAGGAAACAATATACTCAATAATGAAGTCATGCATCCTTCTGCAAGATTAGGAGAGCTATTGTGTAGCTGGAGTGAAGTCTTCACAATTGTGTTAATTAAGTAATAGTGATTTGACTTTGTCTCCTCATGAAATGCATTTAAGAAGTGACTAAAAGCTGCTGAGAAAGTGTTCCCTCAATATAAATATATAGCAAAACAAGCAAGAAATGAAGGCAGCCTTGGATTGAGTAAACAGAATTGCTGACACGACGCGTTTACTTAAGACAGGCAACGACTTGGCCCGGAGTTTCATCTTCCTGCTACCTTAATATAAATGAGTATCAATTTAGCATTGCGTATAACGAGGCCTTTTTTCTTTGTCTTCAGTCTCGATAGAAGTTGAAGGAGAGATTATAGACTGTGGTATTTATGGCATGTTTACGTTTGTCAGTCATTTGTTTCAAGCTTCAGACCAGAAGTAGCAAACGGCTTTGAAGTTTGAGATCATGTTCAGCTTCTTCAAAGTGGGCACCCAAAGTTAGACGTTGGAATCTGCATTTAAGACAGGAGGTTGAAATGGCCTCATATGGAGAGATAGCAAGAAGGGCTGGTGGATATGTTCATGGCAGGATTTGCAAATGTGTGGTGACAATGAAGCTACTCTCTGAAGGAAATTGAGGAGTCAATCTCGTATCAAACGGTATGCGCTGAGCATGTTGACCCACATTCTTTTCTGAAATGTTGTTGTCCTGATTTCACACAGTGTGTCATGCCGTTCCTAATAACACAGTGATGGTTTTGTCACTAGGTGCATTATCTTCAAGGGCTTAGAGTGTGGTGATAAAATTTTTCTGAGAAGTTTAATTTTGCCTGATTTTCAGTGGCAGGGAGCCAGCTTCTTACATGGTGTAAATTGGACTCTTTCCATTCACTTCAGTGGAACTGTAGTAACATACACCATTTGAAATCAAATTAGGCAGTGAGCATGGAATGTGAATATGCAGCATATTAATGCTTCAGGATAGGATTTCAACTGCAAGTGAAGGAATTCTCTTGTTCATGACCCCAAGATGTGACCACAGAATAAATAATAAATCCTGACAACAGAAAACACTTCCTTATCCCTCTAAAGGTAGTGCTGTGTTATGAATCAAGGTCATCCCATCTTTGTTTCTCAGGCAGAATGGTACGGTTAGAGGTTCCTTAGGCAGATGTTTAACATGATGGGGATTGTGGTGGTGATGGTAGATAAAGGAAGATAGGGCATTTCCAAAATGGCCACCGAGCTTGTGCAGCAAAGGCTTTGTAGAAACAAATGTTTATCTTGCAGGCTTTGCAAGCATTTGTGACAACCCCAGTGATGTGATGAACTGTTAAGTGCTCCAAAGGAGCTATCATGGTCAGATGTGTCACCGATATGTTGGCTTACTATGATTTACTGTGCATGGTATATAGAATGACTGAAAGGAGTTGCTGTGGCCAATTGGTCAAATGTGTATGGAAAGGACCCCAGAAAAGCAGCTAGATCAAGAGCCAGTCTGGACCATCTGACCATCTTTGTTACCAGAAAGGTAAAACAGATAGCTGTGACTTGAAGCAGTTTATTTTCAGACTTGTAAGTGGCCATGAAATTTATTTGGAGATCACTCTACTACTTCTGCCCATTTTCTCTTGAAGTTTATTGTGTCACTGAGAAAGCCAAAGCAAATGTTAAAAGACGTTCAATAAAGTGCCAGCTCAGAAATGGTGATTGAAAACAAGGTGGGTACACCAGCCACGATCCTCCTTTTTTTTTTTTTTTCTTCTTCTTGTGTTTGGGCCACAGAAAAGTGTGCTGGCTCAGGAAAGAAAGATGCACTTCTTACAGTGTAACCATACTTGTTGTGCGTAGGTCTGGTGTTCATTTTTGGTGGGAGACGAATGCTCTAAGGGTTTGGGAACTTCTGTTGTGAGGACTTGCGCCATCCACTCTGGGAGCAAAAAGGCTGGAGATCTGGTTTTGGCTCTGTCCTGAGCCTGCTGGGAGTATTTTGACAACTCTGGCATCCATCTGAATTTTGTCCACTCTATGTGTGTGTACAAGGATTTATGCCTTTTCCTGGCTCTGTGTACGCTGACTTCAAGAATTCACCAGGCAGCGTGAAGATTATTTTAATGAAAATCTCTTTCAAAATTCAGTTTCCACTACAGGGGCCTTACCTCAAGCCCTGTCGGTTCCCATTGACTCTAGCAGGAGTCGAAGGAAATAGTACTTTGAAGAGACAGCTTTAACAGTCAATTCAAAGCCCATAAAGACAAGCAACAAATATCTTCCTTCAATAAACTCTACATCACATTTTCAGAAAGGTGTAATCCCACATATTGTCTTGGTAGGAAAATGTTCCTGTGTTGGCCTGGAAACTTCGCATATGCCTCCTTTTTATTAGAGGTATATCCAGCCAGCTGTTCCATCAAGCTTCTTATTTTCTTCTGAGGACCTCGTTGTCTGTGTTTCATTAGATTTTATCTAGGCCTGCACATTTACGAAGGTAATGGTAATACAGCGACAGACTTGAGAGCCTGTAGGTGGAATTTTAGGGTGGTTCATCTATGGAAATTTCCACGCTGGGCTGTAGATCTGCTGGTACTTCCGTGCAGCCCAGTGTCTTCAGTCCTGCGCTGCAGGTAGGGAACTGAACTGTGCAGGGCAAAACGCCTCGCTCGGGATGTGGGACAGCATCTCACCCCTCCGGCCTGTCCGTGGGTGTCCGTGGGAGTCTGGGCTGGCCAGGTTTGCTGGCCAGGACCTCGCAGGGAGCTCTCGGACCTCTGTGTGCAGCTCAGCCGGCAGGAGAGGGAGGCCAGGCTCAGCAGCGGGTGCTGTGGGTGACGGGCCTGGCTGTCCCTCTTGGCAGCTCACATGGCAGCCTTGCGTTTTGAAACCTGCTCGGTGTTGCGGTTTTCTGTTTTTCTGCCTAAATATAATTCGGCTACAAAAAAGCAAACCCTTAGAAGCTCCGAAGTGGCCAGAAGGATTCATTCCTCTGACAAGTAACTTTAAAAACATGTCTTCAATTGAGTCCATGTGTCTGCTTTCAGACAATTTCTACTGGAAGTGCATTCACAAGTAGAGGCATTGCTGTAAATAATCAGATTTCAAACACTACAACTCCTAGTCATTTTGAATATAGTCTTGGAGTAGGAATAACAAACATAAAACTGGCTGCCCTAATACAGAAAAAGGAACTGTAAAGCCATCAGCAAAATCCAAACCAGGAAATGCTGCCAACTTAAGGCAAAGTAAACTGAGAGCAATAAATCAAACTGAAACACATATTTTATTGTGGACTGAACAATACAGGGCTTGATGTTTCTACAGGCAAGGCACAAATATCCTTTTACTATCAAAAACAAAAGCTTTTAAAGCTTCAAAAGGAGCTGCAGGCAAAGGAGCAAATAATAAATGACAGGCAGAGCTGGTACGACGGGACTTTGCGGACTGTGTTATGTAGGTCTTGGAAGATTTGCAGATGTCAACTCGCCCTGCAAGCATCGCTGCTGACCGTGTCATCCCCAGCTGCTACCACTTGCAGCAGTTTGGGGCAGGTGAATTAAAACAGCTTAACAAGTCATCTCCCTTCAGCTGAGCTGCTGCGAGTGCCCATGTGTGTGCCCGTAGCCTGCCTCCATTGCAAGGAAAAATGTCTTTCTTTTGCTGAAAATGCTAAATCAACCTTCCAATAAAGATTTAAGCCAACAGATTTTGAGGTTGCAGCAGGGGCTGCTGGCAGGGAGAGCTCAGCTGAGGGGAGATGCCTCCTCGAGCTCCTGGCTTGGCCGCAGGTGATGGTGAGCTCATGCCCAGGCTGTCGCTGTGAGCCCTCCTTCTGCAGCCTCTATACCAGTAAGAGCGCCGCTGAACCCGCTGGGTGATGTTGGATTTTGCTTTTTAGCTTAATTTTACTTTGTAGTTTAGCGCGTTAATTGCTCTGAAACCGTACACACACAGCAAACACCCCCTTGGCTGCTGCAGAGCCTGAGTTTTCCCAGCCAAAGGCAGGCAGCTTTTCAGAAATCGGACAAAAAGGATCCTAGCTGCTGTCCTGTTCTGCATGGAAAAAAAGCAGAGAGGGCATTGGAGTGTGTTACACTCACACGTGAGCAGCCTGAACGCTTCATCGTCCTTTTAAAACACACTTTAGAGCTCTTTACCAGTTCCTTTGCCCCCGGTTTGTAAGGCCAGCGGCAACCTTCGCCATGCCTCCTGTCCCCAGTGCACAGGGGCTGCCGTGGGTGATGTAGGGCCCACACAGGAAGATAAGAATTAAGACTGAAAGGAACTTCCTAAGTCATCAAGTCCTGTCCCCTGCTGTTGAAGGCAACCACATCATATGATGCCTTTCAAACACTTATCTAGTTGCATCTTGAAACCATTTAGGTTTCTTGCCCTCACTACTCCTACTGAGAGGCTGTCTTTCTTCTGGTGGTTATAAACCTTCTTCTCATTTCCAGCCTGAATGTGTCCAGGGCAATTTATGCTGTGTTTAATAGATATTGAGAAAATAAATTAGTCACCAACTTGCTTTTATTTATGTATATCCAGCTTTTGAAACACATGTATAAGGCCCCTCTGCTGCCGTCTGTATTTTGTGCTCATGGGAATGATGCTGGGTGAGGGGGAAGGGGACGGGGACATCCCCACGGGGTGGCTGCTTTGGGGACAAGGGGGAGAGCCCTGGGCAGTTGGGGCAGAAGAGAGAGAGCTGAGGAGGAAGGTGAGGAATGGCAAAGGAGAAGATGCCTGTGCTGGGGCGAGGATCAGGAGCAAGGTGGTGGAGGAAACGGGGCCTGATAGTGGGCAGGGCAGAGGTTTTGAAGCAGAATATGGGGGGAAAGTCACTCACGGAAATGAAAATACCGATGCAGATAAGATGTAACCAGTGAAATAATATTTAGGCAGGGAGAAAAGCAGATGGGAAAGGATGTGAGGTAGAAGAGGAAGATTCAGAAAGAGTATAGAGCAAGGAAAAAAGAAACCAGTAACAAAACTGTTTGACACTGCTGCTTGTTGGGGCAGGCGCCCAGGCAGGCTGAGCTCTTGTCCCAGCTGCAGGTCCCAAGAAGGAGAAGTGCAGGCTTGGTCTTAAAGGAAAAAAGTCTGTAGAGAGGCAAAGCTGTGTTTTCTGAGACTCTTAATGATATTCCTATAGACACTGGGAGCTTGAAGAAGGAATGAAGGGTACGGAGTTGTTAGTTCCTGTGGGCTGGTACCCAGAACAAAGCTCCGTGCTGCGCTGGGTTGTGAGAAGTTGTCATCGTTAATATGGCAAATGTGAATGCTAAAGGAGCAGCCATCCCTCTTTGTCAAAACGTGCTCTAAGTAGAAAAAGACAAGTCTTAACAAAGCGGATAATTTTAGAAAATGATGGGGCTTTTCCCCACCGAGGGAAGGTTTCTGAGGCTGGTACCCTGTGCTACTGTTATGCGTAAAAAGATACGTAGATGAGGAAAGAGAAACGCGGGTAGACAGGCACACACACGGATGATGACACAGATCTTTGTACTGAGCTAGCTTTAAAAATTGTGCAAACAGCAGTATTTGCTCATAGTTCATGCCAAGCATTCATTATATTACAAGTTAGGAGAAAGCTGAAGCTGGCGGACGGGGGATGTAGCTGTAAGATAACACGCTTCAGTTTTGTTAAGCTGTGTTAATAGCCATTAAGGATCCTGTCATGTTCCAGTTGCTTTCTGCAGAGCGAACACTCGCACAGGTACCTGTAGCCTGTACAGGAGGACTGGAGGCAGCCCAAGAGGGTTGGCAGCAGCCACCTCTGAGCCTGGATGGGCTCTGCAGAGTCAAGACCTTTGTGCATGCTCGCTCTGTGCATGGCACTGCCATGACATTAAGTAGTGGGAATACAGCCAGGGATCAAAATGAGAATGGCTCTGGCCTCGCTGGTATTTATTATTAACAAGAAATGGAAATGGAATTTCAGGCGTCAGTTGGAGATGGGGCGGTGATAATGGTGGCTCTCCTGTGAGTTCTCCTTCTTGCCTTAAAAGCAAATTCAGAAGCTTCTTTTTCCTTACCTCATGCAGAAATTCAGAGAAACGGGACCTTTTCTGATACCAGTTCTTATACTTCCAAATCAGGTCTTGAAACACATTTCTTCTCAAATTCAGAGGAAGCAAAGCCTTTATGTCTTTTAGATGAGACTGGTGTTTGCAAGTCCAACCCCAATCTGCAAATTAGCCAGAATTTCAGGAACATTAATCTTGTATTACTGTGGGTTTTTTAGAGAACTGGAGGTTGTTGCTGTATTTTTTTTTCTCCCCAGATGCACACACATGAAATAGATGTTTTCTGTCCTTGTAGCAAGACAGCGAGTTTCTATCAAGCCAATTAATGAATGGGAGGCAGTGTTCACAATGTGTACCAGGGGCTGCCGTCTGAGCGGAGAGCTGGGGGCATTGCCTGGATCTTAGTACAAGCCATCAGGTGGCAAATTCACCAAGGAGTCTGCCAGCTGTTTGACTTCATTACAGTTTATCATTATGTCTGCCTCCTTTTTTATTTCTGCGTTTAATCACCTAATATCATTTTTATCGGCTTGTCAGGGCGTGGGAGAGAGCGGTGAGGAATTTGTTTCACTTCTTTATAGTACATGTCTATTTTGGTAAAATATTATGGCAACTTTATGTCTGTCCTACTTTGAAAAACAAGATTCAAGTGAACTAATTAAGCCTGTGACTTACCAAAACATCTAATTAGTATTAACTCTCGCCTGTAAAACCATAATAGGTGTCTTCCCTGCAAGATACATTTCTGTATTGTTTAAAATCCATAATGAACCGATAACTGGTAGCCAGGCAGCTGCTTAAAGACACTTTCACAGCTCAAAACATTCACTTGGTTTTGACTGAAGCGTGTTGCTGTCGGTATGACAAGACCTGTCACATGCTATCAGAGAGTCGATCACCAGATCCAAAGGTGTCTTCATCCGCAGCTTGATAGCAAATCAAGCCCAAGTGCTCCCGGTGCCTTACAGCTTGGTGACCAAAAAGGGGAACTTCTTCCCTGTGTACCATACGTGTATTCTGGATGAGGGAACGCACTGCAGTTTGGGTGGAGAGCTACCATCCTTGGTTAACTCTTACAAGATTTTAAGCAAGAAATTGATAGCAAAGGTTGGAAATTGAAATTCTAGCTGGGTAGAACTTGCCATATATCCCATACAGACCTTGTTTCACATGCTGTAGTCGCAGTGGAACTACATTCTTGCACGTACATCAATCTAGAAATAGCCATTGTTAAAAAAAAATAATCCTCTAGGCTTCCAAGGTATCCTTCTATCAAGATTCATCGTAACGCTACGGATTTATGCTGATGCCATGCATGCAGTGGTGTTTATCTTTTGATTCAGAAAACGGCCAGATGGGCACACATCAGCGTGAGACCAGTCATCACGCCTCCTTGTTCCAGAGGCTGTTTTGCAGCAGTGACCCAAGTTTCAGTGGAAACTAAAGTTTGCGACTAGATCATATAAATTACATTTTCACCATCTCCTCTGCCAGCTCTTCCATCCAGCGGCTGCATTTGGAAAATTACCTCTGTCCAAGAAGGTCAGCGTGAGTACTCCCAGAGGTGAGGTCCCCTTCTGCGGCATCTCCAAGCCATGTCCCCGAGGGCCTGGAGCTGTGCTGATGGTGCTGCAGACCGCCGCGGTTCCCTCGCAGGCGTTAGTGTCTCCAAACTGCTCTCTGCTCCTGACCTTCTCAGATCTCTCAGCTGGCAGTTGTCCACGATGCCATCAAGCTGGATGCTGTAACCTTTTAAAAAATGTTGTTAACGTAGGTTAAAATCGCAGATGCGTTTTAGGTTTGATTTTTCTGTTAGAAATTCCAAATTACGCCGCATATTGGAAAGGCCTGGTTTGGCTCGGAGCCATTCTGATAGATGTCATATTGCTAAACAAGATGGGCTTAGAAATATGCCTAGATGTTTCCTTTTTTATTTCAAACAAATACAAGCAGTAGATTAACATTTGGCTGACCCTGGCGGCAATCGCTAAATGTAATGTTTAGAGCAATCTAACACTCCGATACTCTGCGGCCCTCCACAATGGAACATTGTTTTCAAGCAGCTCTCCAAGTTGTACAGATCGGGGGCACTTCTACAACAGGAACCTGACCTGCTGACCAGTCGGTAAAGGGTCCCAAAGGGTAGATAAAGCGCAGCCAGCTGGCATTCAGGGGGTTCCTCGACCCCGCTGGGTGGGGAGCGGTGAGGTGTTCCTGGAGCTGCCCATTTGCTTGCGAGTTGCCGCTTAGAAGTAGTACTTTTGTATCATTTGTAAAGTTTGGGTGATATACAGCCCAGAAAAGCTTTCGATGAACGGGGAAGCCATTGCCAAAAAACGTGTAAGCAAGCAATAGAGGCAAATCATGTGAGAGAAAATTAAATTTTCATGTATCGTAAATGAAATATACATTAGGGACTCTCTCCAGCGACCTCCAGATTCTGTAATTTTTGGATTGGAGCTAAAGACCTAAATCATGTAGCCACGATGGCCTGTAACACATATACGGATGGTATTGCCTTGCTACAGGCCTGCAACAGTAAACAAATGGAACTAGTTTTGGAGAACTGCTATTGACAGTAAAATTCTAATTTTGCTCCAGCTCCCAGAACAGATGTACCTCGGAGTCCATAGACTGCAATACTTAACTGCAGCTACTCAGCTGTGACCTTCAGCCTCAGGCTCACTGCAATAAAATTTTCATGCAACCATATGGAAGAATATTTTAATAGAGATTTACTGTCAGTAACTGTCCCAAAGGAGCAAATAAGGAAGCTGTAACATATTGCGTACAGTAAATCAAGGGGACTTCAATGGAAAAACGAAACCTCCCTGAGGCAAGCATCTTTAAAATTACAGGCAACACTTTGTACAAATATGTGTACAAAGGACTAGATATGCACTCGGTTAAGCAACTCAAAATGGTTTTGATTTGAAGATATATTTATTAGAATTTATTTATTGTGTTTTGTAAGCGGTAATGGGGGAGGGGGTCATCTCGCCGGGCTCTCCAGCAACTGCTGTGCGAGTTTGGATTCATCATCCATGATGCAAAACAGGCAAAAGTGGAGCGAGGGGGGCGAGAGTGTAAGTGAGAGCACCGAGTCGATGAGTTCACGTGGCAAATTGCATCTCCCAACAAACGCAACTGCAGCAGTGCTCTCACCAACCACGCTGGAAGATTTTGGGGAGAGCAACTACCTTTGCAGGAAGCAGCCGGGCAATTGCAGCCTTGTGGAACTGGCAGGGAATGAAGGGTAAAATCCTGCTGGAGTGCGCAGTAGGGAGCAGGAAACAAAAATACCACATCGTTGGAGGCATGGCAGGGCTGTTGCCTGCCGGCAGTCCTCTGGGGATGTTCGTACAGGATCTGAGAAGCACAAATGGACAGAGATTCCTCCATTTGGAGGTGTTTAGAGACTTAAGAATTCCCCCGTTAGGGCTCCATTCTCGTACCTCTTCCTTTGATAATCCTCTTGCAGGAATCTGTGCAACTGGGTGAAGGCAAAGAGGAGTCTGAATTTCCCCTCTGTTCTCACACTGCACACGCACTTACTCATTTCATTCCTCTAATGAAGCTAATAACATGACAAGGCAATAAATCAGGAACAAATAGATTAAATGCTCACAGAGGTAAGACTGAGTTATCCTTTATAATACTCAGTACTGAGTGTCATGTAGAGAACAGCCTACCCGAAAACATACAGGTGTACATCGAACACACTGAATCACAAAGTATGTGATGGAAGAGAGGCAGAGCAAGACCCAGAAAAAACAACAAAAAAGGAGTAGCCAAGCAGCAGGATGCAAATATACCATTTGGAAAGAAAAGTGGAGTATTGCTTGAGTGCCACTGGGAAGCCACAACAAGACAAGTGTCAGATATGATGAATGCAGCACCGGGATTTCGCTCGGTAGGTGCAGCAGTGGGGGGTGCCGGGATGGCCAGGTAGCACCCATGCACATGTACGTACCTGTGGGGCTGTGCTGGGAGCCATCAAAATGCATCCTTTGTATGGTTCCTTAGCTCAAGCTCAGTGGTGAACTCTGGAGGCAATGGTAGCTGTCAAAGGCAGAAGTAGTGCAGGGTCCCCCTTGGCTCCTGGCTCCCCCGTGGCCATTTCTTGATGTCCAAAATCATGAAGAAAGGAGTCCTAGACAGGCAGCGGGTCTGTGCCTGTGCAGTTTTGGTGGCTAAGCGACCATGATTGAAGAGAATAAGGAAAAGCATGGAAGCAAAAATGGAGCTGTGTTTTCTTAAATGGAGTGCTCTGCAAGACCCCGCACTTTGACTAATTGCATGCACCAAGGTGGCCACTGAAGTGCAAAAAGCTCAGTAAAACAGTCAGTTAAGTCTGGACTCTGGAAACATTGCAGCTCTGTGCTTTGTGTGATGACTTCGGAGGCTGCTGTTCTATCAGCAACCTAGTTCCAAAAGAACTTTATGATTTGCGACACCTATTTCAAATGGAGAACAGGTTTAACCGTAAAACATTTCATGCCTACTCTGGATAGCAATTACAGATGTTAAAAAGGACATTTTTTCAAAAAAAAATAATTTTCAATTGCATTTTTCAGCCATTTCTTTTGTTGTACTTTGAAAATATTTTTTCCTTGTTCTTAAATAGGGTAGGAAGTCTCCTAGGAAGCAGCGCCGTGACCTCTCCTGTTCTCCTTTCGCACGGGTCTCTGGATCTGTAAGAAGTTCTTGCTCACCCTGAGCGTGAGCGCTGGCAATTCACTTAACTCTTGCTCTGCTGTGAAACATCTGCTCCCACAGCTAAACACATGTTGGAAAAATGGGGCAGAAAGTAACTTTTAATGAAGTACAAAGATCTCCCAGTATGTATTGGTTTTGTTTTGATTCTTTTTCTCTTATTTTTTGGTCTAGCTGTAGTTTCATGTTTGGACTACCTGAAGAAGTCCTTTAAGTTTTTTTCGCTTTTGTTTCAATGTCCCTGTTTCCATCTTGAGATGCTCTGCTCAAACAGTGCCCAACCAAGAGGATTAGGAAAGTTTTGTCTTGCTGATCTGCTGTTGACAGAGCCTTCTGAGGAGAGACAAATCCCTGACAGTCTCTGAGCATCACAGAGATTGTCTCTTCTTAGCTCAGTACCATTTAATCACCTGCAGGCATCCCAATTACCATAAGCAGAATTACTATCCCAATTAAGCAGCAGTCCCTGCCACTTGGTGTCATTAGGCTTAATTTGGTTCCTTGGGAAGTGTCCTGATTAAGTTGATTACCTGATTAAGTGGGTGTACTCTATATGATGGGCCTGATGCATCAGTGCTTTATGCCAGTTCTGCTTGTTGATTAAAGTGCTATTATGGCAGCAAGGAAACAGAGCAATGCCAAGGTGAATCTGGCCCGTTGCTTTAAGCAGTCGTTGTCCAAGCTTGCAAAACAGTTTGCATTTTGAGCAGAAGTCACTGGACGGAAATCACCCTTGGGATTAATTCTCCATTTTTGGAGGAGATGAAACTGGGGTGGAATTGGGCAGTTTTTATTCTAATACTAAAAAGCTGGAATTGGTTGTCAGGCAGATATAAGGAAAATGTACTTGATAAATGCGAAATAGAAACGTGTAGAACTGAAAAAATGTTTCTTTTAAACTTCTCTTTTATGAATAAAAAATATGGGTTGCTTCTTGGGCATTTGATGTGACCGTGACACATGATGGGATTCAAAATTTGCAGTTTCATCCTTGAGCGTTAATATCGTACCTAAATAACACCCGTGATAGGATTAATCTCACCTAGCTTTGGGCATGTTTGTTGAAGAAGTCTGCACGGGGATGTTGTGTCTAGCCTTCCTTCACAGGCAAGGAAGACAAACAGGAGCTCCTGGGGTTGATCCGACATGACACTGCCGTCTGCTTTAGGACTGTCCGCGTCGAGTGAGACTCTTGAAGTAGCTCAGAGGTTAATGCCTACGTTGTCAACACCCGCACCTAGCAAGGTGAACCAGCCCCTTCCTCTTTGCTGGGGTTGCGCTACCGAGCTGCAGACAGGCCCGTTGCTTTCAGCAGAACGTGTTGAGAAAAAAATCTGTCCATCTGGTGTGAGGTGGAGGGGTAATATCTCCGCTTACTTTTATCTCTTGTCCCTTTCATCCAGAACATATTGCTGCAACTGAAGTTAATACAGCTATTGGCAATGATATGAACGTATTCGATTTTTTTCCTCCCATTAGGTTTTCTTGGAGGACAGGAAGCAATTTTCCCTTCTGTCATGCCATTTATCTAAGGATAAAGGAGGAGGGATGCAAACCTGCATTAAACTATCTTTGCTAACAGAAATCAGTTGTCCGGCAATATCTGTTTGATCTGTCCAGCTGATGGAAGAGATACAGAGCTAACTAAGCTGATGCTATATTTTCCAGGCTGTTAGCCAGCTTTTATCCATCTTTTGGTGCAACAGGGGGTCTGTGCAGTCAAAGGGGGAGAGAGGGAGGCTTGTCCAAAGGGCTGATCAGAGTGGGAGCCTAGCGTAGGTGCTTTGAAAGCCTCAATGTGATGGATGTGGTAGCGGTGGATGCTCTCCATTTAAAGGATTCTTAAAATAGCACACAGCCATTGTAATACCTGTGTCTTCCCTTCTTACTCCCTCTAAAATAGTCCATTCCCTAAATAGTCCTGCACGAGGACTGTTTAGGGAATGGAGGGGTTCCTGTCTTCATTTAGCAGACGATTTCCAGGGAGCCTCCTCGTATCCAGCCTGGAGACTGACTTCTCAGGTTGATCCTGTTTGTGCTGGAAAGGGGCTGGATCCCACCAGAACCACATTTTCCTGGCCATTTTGTGTGGGTGCGCCTGTTTTATAGCTTCTTCTAAGCAAATAGTCTAGCCTAGACAACAAGAAGTGAAATTACTGGTTTGGACCACAGCATCCAAAAACACCTTTCAAGGTACCTGTGCGATAAAGGTGTGTATCGTCAGCAGCAACACACTTAAATCTTGTTTTGCTTCGGATAATTCAACCCCACATGGATAATTTAACCCCACACCCACTGTTCTTATCAGGATAGTAAATATTTTGGGCTGAGGAATTTATTCTGAACCTTATTTGTAAGCGTTAGTGGGTCAGATTGAAAACTTGGGATCCCCGTTATGGAGCTAGGCTGATCCACAACAGCTGGAGAATCTGGCCCTTTGTACTGAAATCCCGTAAGCATGTATGTTCAGCTGTTGTGACCTAAGCATGTGCAGCGCATTATTTCCTCTGTCTTCGCAATCTGGCAAGAAACTGTGGTGCCCTGAAAGGTTACAGATGTGGCTATAAAGTTTGCAGGGATATTTGCTCAGCTGCATGCGTCACAGCTACATGCGCCTGATGCCTCCTTGGAGTCGCGCGAAGGAGGGGCAGGACTTTGCATCAGTCAGTGCACCTTTAAACGAAAAGCATGAGCACCCACCTCAGTGCAGGAATCCCCCGGGTTAGCCAGAATCCGTGCTGGAGTTTTTGGGGCAGAGATGTGTAAGGGATCATTACCTGCTCGCACACCCAGCTGTCAGTGCTTGCTCAGCCTGCAAGCGCTGGCTCTTGGTTTTCAGTGCCGTCAGCATTCAGTGCAATCCACGAGGAGGCTCAGGCTCCTGCGCTTGCACCACAAGTGCCTCAGGTTGGCTTTTGCTAAATATTAGGCGTAAACCTAAGTTATTCTGCTGCTTTGTTCCCTGCTCCTGAAGGTGTGATCCTTGTCCTGCTGATGGCAGTGATGCTGCTGCTTTTTGCAGCAGGGGCTGGCAGAGTTACCCTGTGGCTCTTCGAGTGTCTCTGCTCCCTGAGCAGGAGCTGATCTGTTCCTTGGTCCCAGCAGACCAAGTTCAAGGGCTGTTGTTCGGCTTTGACTGGCCACATAGGCTACAAAGCATCACCACACTGTGACTGGATAAACACCGCGTTTGGGAGCAGGCGTCTAGTTGGGATATTGGTATCAAAAGAACTGAAAACACTTCCTAACAGTTCTCCCATGCTTCCTTAGGGGTCGGTCACTCTGAAACTTGTTCACTAGAACACTGACAGGAAGAAAACACAGAAAAAGTGAAAACATAATGCAATCCAATTGCTTTAAAACTGGAATGAATGAGTGAATGAATGAATGAATATTGCTGTAAAGTATTTGCAGTAACCTCCCAGATGTCTGTCTCATACTTTGGATGAACTTGGCTCAGAAGTACCTCTTCTTTTTTTTCAGATTTTGCTTTTTATTAAGTTTTTGAACAACATTTTATGACCAATAATAAAAAGGAATATTAAATCTGATACAATCTTTCATAGCTGATAAAGGAAAAAGTATGCTGTATCCTACTAATGCATCATTTTCTCCAGGAAAATGTTGGTGCCTTAGAACAGGAAATGGGCCGGAGCCCCGAAATCTAGCAATTCCCTGCATTTTGTGGGGTAGAAGGTTTGGAGATGTGTATTCCCACAGCTTTCAGTGAGATAATGAGAACCCTTGGTGCTCTGTCATGTATTTGTAACATGGCATAAAGTGTCAGGCTGTGTCTTAGGAGATTTCCACCATGACAGACCTCAGAAACCTCATGAGAGGAGCTCATCTCCCAGAGTTCTTGTCTCACTGAGGTCAAAATCATGTAAGAACACGGCTATTCTAAAGAATTAAATGTGAACCCGATGTTAGCACTGATTTAATCTTGCTCATAAACTTCCAACTCGAGCCAAAACCTCTCTACATGCGGATAGCAGAAATGACAGCTTGATGGATCTGAAACTCTAACAGTTGTGTACAGTTGGGATTGCTAAGCAGGATGAGAGACGTGTAGAACCTTGGATCGTCCTGTAAGGATATTTAAGCCCTTCACAGCCTTGTCAAATGAAGAGCAAATATGGATTTATGTGTTGGGATGAAAGAAACAGGAACCTTCCTACCAATGAAGGTTAGGGAGCCTCTTATAATTTTCTCCAGTGACGTGCACGCTTGCATAAGCCAAGGGGATTCAGAACTGATGTTCTGCAGGCCAGAAGAGAGAGCTGAAGTGGTTCTGGGAGACCTCTGGAAAGGAGTGAGACCCTCAGGTAATTATACATATTACTAGGGATTTTTTTGTTTGTTTGTTTTTACAATTAAAGGAAATTGAATCAAAGCCCTAGCTTGATTTCTCATCATAGATTAGTCTGTGCTAATTATTGCTATTAATAGAACTGTGAGCACTTGAGATCCTGAACATGCAAAGACTTGTACAGATATTTTACACGCCTATTGAATCCCAAACTGACAAATGACTGCCTGCAACGTTAAATGTACATGTCTTTGCAGGATTTGGGCATGAGAAGGGGTTTGGAATCACTGTTTTTCTAAGAGCCCAAGCAAAACAAGGGCCGGTGGCAAACAGAAAAGTAATTCTCTTCATTCAAACACAACTCCTGATCAATTGCTGTCATTGAGACTCTCTAGCTACGACTTGTACAGGAGAAAGCAGTAAGGAATCACAAGTGAATGACAAAATCAATCAAAGGCAGGAAAGAAAAACAGCCTCCTTGCTTATGATAAGTATCAGTTCTGTCTCCCCTGCACTGGCTTCCTCCAAAGCCTGCTATGATCAATAATAGCTTTCTCTTGACTTCAAAGCACTTTGGGTGAAAGCCTGCTGCAGCTGCAAGCGGCCAAGTGTCTCTGAGCAGGGCTGTATGATACGACAAGCAGCGGTGCAGCTGTCCTGCATCTCTTGCCGCGCTTGGTGTCCTGCAGGAATCCCAGCCCCAGCCTACACCCAGCGTGCTGCCAGAGCTGGCGAGCAATGCTTCTCACCCTCTGCATTTCAGAAACAGTTTTGGTGCTTCTGCCGTGTGCAGAACCATCTAATGCTGTTCCCCTCCGTACCACTTCTTGATCGAAGGAAAAATGTACAGTGAAAGGTGTCTCAGGAGGTGTCAATGCCAGCTTCTTACTAAGCCACAACCTAAGCGGAGTTACTGCAAAGAAGCGAGCTCACCTGCCTTACCATGTGGCCTTGGCCCTACAGTCTGGCTAAGCTGGTTGGGAAATTATTGTTTTTTTCTCTCTTCTTGTAAAAAAGCTCCCCATCGCCTGCCCCCCGCGCACAAGCAGTCATGAAAGGGTTTTGACCTTGCTGTGGAAGAGGCTAGGAGAAATGTGGTTGGTTTTGGTAGATGCCTCATTTCAGTTTCATATGGAAACGCTGCAGTTTTAAATTACTGAAAAAAAAAAGTCTCTTTTTAAAAGGGAAGGAGAGGTTAGGACATGAATAAAAATAGAAACATCATACAAAAAGAAATGTAAACCTTTTTTTTGGGGAAAATTCAACTTCATTTCCTTATTGTATCTCTTTGGAAGAGTAGGCGGGCAACTCTGAACAGTGGTTCATCCAGCTGGTTACCTATTGTGTAATCAGAGAAATGTGACTTAGAGGGAGCAAAAGGTACCTGTGGTATGTTACAGTATTGCGCAAAAGGAAAAGTTGAGGACACAATACAAGCTTTGCCCAAAAGGGCTGCAGGGAACCCTCAAAGCATGAATGAAGGGCAGCATGCTTCATGCTATTTTGGGGTCCAGTATGCGAGAGATTGGCTTTAAATACCAATGTTATGTTCAAGAGGCCCAGTTGTAGGCCCATCAAATTTGTCATCGGCTGGGACTGGGTGGAAAGCAAAGAAGGGGATTCTCAAAAGGGGCAGGGGACCTAACTCAGAGTTCTTAAATTCTTTCTCTAGAACCAAAAGAAACTCCAACAAAACTTTAAAAAATATTTTGTGATAAATTCAAATGCTGCTCAGGCATGGTTAATCTGCAAAGACAACTCTCATGCCACATTGTTATGTATGTGACACCGGGCCATCCCGATTAAGAGAGTTATAGGATTAAGAAAAGAACGGTGACTTGCAGAGAATAATGGGGCTGTGTCACGGAGCTGTTCTTCTGAAATATAACTTGGCATTAAAAATACAGCGCTTTCTTTGCAAGAAATCGTGGAGCGCTTTGGAAGGCTGATGGTGTTATTGATAGGTGATACTTTTTGCAAATGGGAAATGAGGAAGAGAAAACATAATTTCCTCTAAATTTGGCATAAATTCCATTACCTCTGTCATTGTCCTGCAGGCCAGTGGTACATCTTTCCTAAAGCATCTGTTTCCTAGCTTACATGGTACAGTTTGTTCTTTTGAAGTCCCTTATTGTTTCTATGGAGATCGGTGAAAACACTTGGCTCTTCATGCCTATATAGGGAATGTGACTGAAAAATTAAAAAAGGAATGTCAAGTTAGGCATCTGAACACATCCTGAGGTACCGGTAACTTGGACCCAGTGCCTGCAATTTATTTAGAGATAAGGCAAATTTGATCTTGATTCCTGCTTCCTATTTCCATCTAGTCAAGAGAAGTGTTGGAATGAATCACGGCCACATCTTCAGACATCAACTGAGGTGAGGATTTCGTAGTGCTGGGCCTTACTTACAGAGAAAAACTTCTCCTGTATTCCTGTACCAATGCTGTAAAAGGCTTGTTAGGGTTAGGAAGCGGTGGCATTCCCCCACAGCAGAGAGGAGATGGAGGTACAAATAGGTTGCGTGGCATTTCATCAGAAGCCTCTGTCAGAACCAGGAGGTGCACTCAGACCCTATTTTCTTCTCTTTGAACTCCAGAAGAGCTCCTTCTACCTTCGCCTCCCTCACTGACTTTATTAGTGTGCGGCTGGACCTTGGTGTCCAAGTCACTCCTGGTAATTATTCAGCAGCACCTTGCAGGACCTGGGTGCTGGAACTATGAGATCTATTGTACATAATTTATATAATTTACTCTTGAAAGTCAGAAGGGAAAAGGACCCCCTAAGTTTTGATTAGACACTAAATTCATTATTTCACATTAGAATTGCCTTCACTGGAGGACCAAGGATACTTATTTGATTCAGTAACGAGAGCTCCAAAGGGTACTAATTTAGTAAGACTATTGACTGTTCATTACTCTGATGTTGCTCAAATAGCTGAGAGCATGTGTGGTGTTTAATGTGATCTTAAACATTACTATCTACGGTAAATCAGAAACAGGGCACGAGTGCTATAGCTGCTGTTTAATGATGTATGAAAAAGCTGCCTGGTAAAGTGCACCATTAAGAAAAGCTAAAACCAGTGCTGAACAAAGACCTGGTGAAATATTGATACCTTTGCAGCCAATGCCAGTTCTTCTTACTCGGAAAGTGACTCAAGTCTGGCTTTCTGAAAAATCGCACTTAACTTGAGCAAAGCAATGCAATCAGTTTGATGGGAGCAAATGATGGGGGAAAAGAAAACAAGAAAAAGTAATACACTTAGTCTTTAATACAACAGTGTTTAGCTTATGGGCAGGAGACTTCGAGTTTTGCCGTCATCCCCTCTTCATTAAAATCATGAGCTTCCCCCCACCCTATCCCCAGCTCTTTCTTCCAGTTGGAGGAGGAATCCAGTTGCAAAAAATACTGACCTACCGACCAGGAAGACAACCTTTTTCAGACAAGCAAGTAAAGGATGCAAACTTCATCCCACTTCTCAGAAGTGTAAAACCACCCAGCCACCCGGTGCTCAGGGAAGCTCTTTCCAGCCAGATGCCACTGTAGGCTCTTGGGACGAGCATCGCTCCTTTGCAGCAGACTTTGCAGGAGGAGGCTCCCTTTCTCTGCACATGTGTGGACGAGAGCATGACTTCACTCAGTGCTGTCACTGACACTGTTAGCTAACTCCAGACCAGTCACTTGCATCCCCACTTCCAGCATTTCAACCCAGAGCTAGTTTGACTGCTTGCGGATCTGACTGCAATAAAAGTGGTTTCATTTCTTTTAAGCTAGGAAAGCACGTCTTCAACTGTTTGTGACCTGTGGCTCAAATCTCTGTGCAAATTAGGCTATTTTTATTTTAGTGATGGCTGTCTGCTCTCAACTTCTCTGTTTCGTTTTCCTCCTTCCACAAACCTTGCCCTTTTGTGTAACTGGGGCTGTGGCGGTTCTGCTCGGGTGCCCTCCTTAGCTGCCGAGAGGGTCTTGAACACAGAGATAGGATGGAGATTTTCACAAGTGATGGCTCTGTCGGAGCTGTGGGAGCTGGCAGGGATTGCAATACCAGTGCGTAATGGTTAGAGTGCCTCTCTCACATCAACACCTTCCGTCATTTTTGTCAGGGAAGACGTGATGTTTTCTCTGTTTGACTGCTGAGTGTGGGCTTTCCTGGTCCCATCCAGCCCTGTGGCTCTTTCAGCCTAGAAATAAAAAAATACAAAAAGTGAGAGGGCATCCAGAAATGGTCAAAGGAGTGAGGTTTTTTTTTTGTTTTGTTTTGTTTTTTTTAATACAAAAAAAGGAAGTGCTTTTTCACACAGGCATAATGAAATTGTGCTACTCATTGACACAGGATGTCGAGGAGACCAGAAGTATAAATCTGATTCGAAATAAACAAAATAATGGGATTAGGCAACTTTATTAGGAGAGCTCAATTGAATGGTCATTAATAAACTGAGTGGGATCTCCAGTTCAGAAAATCCTGGAGTCGTTGATTTTAGGAAGCAGGACAGCATACCAGGAAAGGATTGTGCTTCCCTGGCCCCATTTTTTCCTTAGGTTTCCATCACCGAGACCTGTTGGAGGCAGCTACCAGGGGTATGGACCTCGGTCTGAAACAGAGTAGCCCTCCTTGATGTGAATGGCCTGAACCGTGAGCCTGGTTGCGTCCAGCTGACTTCCCTTGGTCTGTGCTCTGACAGGGAGGTTCCCACCTGCACAAAGGACAAAAACCAGGTTGGATTTCAAGATTTGGCAGGGGGTTCCTATCATTCGGGGTGGGCTCCCTCCACTTTGTTGCACCGATTTATTTTGTCCTGGATGTGGTCCAAGGCACTAGAGAGTGGATCTAGGCCCTGTATAGATCTGCCCACTCCAGTACAGACGATAAATGTGCTTGCACACATGCCCATATATATGCTGACTCTGAGAAATGAGCAAAAAGGAAGAATCATGAGCTAAAGCTGTGCTCCAGCAGCGCATCAAGTTATCTGAGGGCTGTAGCCAAGCTTTCTTGCAAGTGGGTATTTTAAAACTAAGTAATAAAAGGGATTGCTGAGATAATTGATGTAGATCTGTGGCATTGTGCAAGAAAGTGCCCCGAAGAAAGACCCTGAGACAGGCAGCTCATTCAGCTTGTAATTAACTCACAAAGAGCAGGTGAGGGGAGGGACAAGCCTCCAGCCTTTTCACTCTTCTCCTTAAACAAAGAAGACCTTTACAAATATGTGTGTATTAGAGCCTTTGGTCTGCAAGTTTCTCTCTCACTCACACCATCATAAAAGATTCAGAGGGCTGTATCTTTTTGATTACTAATTTATGCTGTTTACAGACTGGGTTAGGGGAAAAGAAGAAAAGCACTGAAAACTCTTAAGAGCCATGCTTTGCTGGTAGGAGAAGCTGGCATTCAGCAAATGCTGTTGTTCAACGTGATAGGGGGTTTTGTGTAGCTGGAGAGGAAGGACCTGAAAGCAGGATGTTCTCCTTCATGGTAAGGGCCCAGTTCAGCAAAATGAGTTCTCAGGAAAGGAACTGGGAACAGGAATGGGAATGGGAATGATCCTAGCTGTGGGAATGTGCACTGAACAAAGTCTGGCTTGAGGAGGAGTCAAGCCCTGATTTTGATCAGTGAAAATCAGGGATGCGAGGGATGTAGGCCCAAGCCCTCCATGAGGTCCATGTGGGACCTCTGCAGCTTCAGTGTTCCCCTTCTTGCTCTTTTTCCTTTCTATTAGCCAAGCAGAAGTCTGACTTTCCTCCTCCACAGCAATGCAGTCAGTACATCAAAGGTCTACACATTATAATTCCTTCCATTCACATCTTTTTCCTGGATTTTTTAAACTCATTTCTTCATCTAAATATGTGGGCAAAGCCTTTCCTCCCCTTAACTCAAACCCTGAATGGATCCAGACACCCTTAAATTAAAATAAAAATGGCATTGGGATGCTGTCACTGTTTGAGAAAAGCCAGAGGAATCAAATTAAGGCCATCACCATCCGTAATTCACACATTTGTGGGAAGGAAAATTGAGAATTCAGCACCATGACTGAGAGACAGAGTCCCAGTTTGTCATGTTCTCATCTTAAAAAATACATCTTGGTGATTTGAGAGATCACAGAGATCCTTTCCTGTAAAACAAAGACATAGGAGATACTCTTGGTCTGGTGTAAAACGGGAGCCACAGCAAGCCACCCAGGGATGTGTCCTCCGCTGAGCACACAGAAAGCGGCCCAGGCAAAGCCTAAAGGGGAAGATGTGTCCCTGAGAACACGAAAGGAGGAGCAATATCAGAGACATCTGTTGGCTCTTGGTGCCCATGTGCCAACCATCATTTAGGGTGCAGGGTATAGATGCTGGTAGCATGTAAGTGGGCTCAGCTACTCATTGGGGCTGGAGTTTGGTTCACTAGTATGCACACAGTCTGCAGATGCTTTTCAAAGTATCCTCAGATCTGTTCTCTTTAACCTGCGAGGAGTTTGGTGGGATGACTACCAGAATTAACCAGCTTCATAAGCAATTCACTGCTCTTTTTAAAATTCAACAGAGCTCAGAGAAACGTTTTACTACACGCAAAGGCTGGCTTTGACATCTATAGAAGGAGGGGGGAAAGTAGCTGTCATAAGTAGATCTTTGCTTTTCTAAAAGTTGAACAGAGCTCAGCGGATAGGCCTGAAAATTTGCACCGCACTTCGCAAACGTGCTGATGCACGGACACACACGCACACATGCACACACAGAAATCCGCCCATAATGCCAACACATGCTTCCCTCATTCAGAATAACCTCCTTCCCTGAAGGGCCACGTGCATAAAGTGCCAGTACAGAACGGCTCATGTAACTGAATTTTAAACTCCTGAAAATAGCAGCTTAGATTGGAAGTGCTGACATAGGCTTAGTGACAGCAGTGCCAATTTAACAGTTGTATGCACTATGGAGTGTTCTTGCAACATTCCTCATCTGAAAGACAATCTGTGCGTGGTATAGACTAGTATGGTGGAAAAAAAAAAGAAATAGGAAAAAAAAAACCTGTGGTCTTGGCTGACAAACTCTGTCAACCAATGCAATCTGTGCTCCTGATGTTTACTGCTTGAAGCTAAATAGGATATTTAGCCAAATTTCAATTCCTGCTACAAATAAAGCTCAATTTGTGTGTGTGTGTATGCGTGTATGAGGGAGATGATTGCTCATTTAAATGACAACTTTATATATGATAATTACAGTCATTAATGAAGACACACTTACTTTACCATAGATTATGAGGATAAAAGAAGATCGCCCAAGAATCACGTTCTGCTATAGACTAGAGTAAATAAGAAAATTAGTCCAAATACTATCCGGAAAATTGTTCTTAAATACTGCCCTAAAGGTTAAAGGAACAATGGGTGTAAAGGCAAGGGAAGAAATTTCAAAAACACACTAGAGGTCACTGTTGCTACTTGAGCAAAAGCTTTTTCTGCTTCTTTTAGTTTAAGACACTAAAGAGCAAACATCTCAGGAGGAAAAAAAAAGTACTTCAGTTTCTATATATTTCAAAACATGTACAGTTTGACATCCTAAAAAAATAAGCAATATATTGATACGGAATGGATGGTCGTGTTACGATTGTGGAAACAGCATGTGCTGTATGTATGAAGAACTTGGAGTAGTAGTACAATGCAGCTCTATTTTGTGCAGCATCTTTCATACAAATGGCATCCCCAAACACTTTATAGCTTGTAGTATTAAATAATACAGCTTTAAATTACACAGATAAATAATCAGTGGGAGAGAAATTAAATGTTATGGGCAAGGGACAAAAGAAATGTTCTATATCTGAAAGCTGTGCAAAGGCATAAATTACAAATCAGAGCCAAAGATAAATGAAGGAGCCAAACAATTAAGTCTTGTAATGCAGGAGAAAATACCTCAGTCTTCCCAAATTATTCATGAGCTGGGTATAAAAAAGGAAGCAATCGTTTTATATCATAAATATAGTCCTATGCCTAAATGTATTTATAAATATATGTCTGTGTGTGTAATGTGCATGCCTCTCTCTATATATTTATATCTGCAGCAGAAATCCCTGTGAATGCCCAAGGGTGTAGACACTCACTATAAATGCAGGACTAGATGGTGGCATGTTGCATTTGTTACAGCCTTCAGCAATTAAAAGGGGCTGGTTTTAGAGGAACGCTTTTACTCCTTGATGTGGTAAATAAAAATGTATGCTTCGTGTAATGGGAGCATTACCATGGACTTGGAAAGCAGGTGAAATGTTCTTGCAGAATGCAGGTCGTCTTCTCTGAGATGCTGGACACCTCTTAAATGCCATCGCATTTCAGCAGGCAACCAGTTTCTCTAACAGCTGGAGGAATTATGCTACCAGTGTAAATAACAACAGTAATGAGTGGTGAAAATGAGAAGGCAGATGGATTGTCTGGTGTTGAAGGACATCCCTTTTTGTTCCATCTTTGAGCTCTAACTATCCCCTCATCTTTCAGAAATGGCGCTGGTATTGGATATGGGTTAAGGAGGTTGCCCAGTGGTAGTTGGTTTATCTGATGAGTCCCTTACCTGCTAATGTCATTGCGATCAGAACTTCCAGCTCCCTGAGAACAGTACAAGAGCTTGAGATATTTTTTCAGCTTTACCACAGGTAGTCTTTCTGAAACCCTGCAGATTTTACCTCCCTACCTCTGTTTTCCCTGCAATCAAAGAACTCAAGAATTACAATCTCAAATAATGCTGTCATTTTTAGTGATAAGGCATATCTTTTGCAGGCTGTCTGCTGTCTTCCTGCCCCTTTTGTCTGTATGTCTGGGATTTTCAGATACCTGGCAGCCCACTCGGCTGCTGTACTGACTAGCTGCAGGGTGCCTGGACAGTTGGCCCCAGACACGCAGATGGAAACCCTATCTCCTGTGCGTTGGTGTCCTGGCATCGCTCTGCTCCAGGGTCTTCAAACGTTGCCAGCTCAGGATTATCCCAAAAATACAACAGAGAATTAAAGAACTAACAAAGTAGCAGCAAGAATTTATATTCATGTATTTCTGTATATATACAATATCAAT
Organism: Anser brachyrhynchus; assembly: GCF_964034855.1. Classification (NCBI taxonomy): domain Eukaryota; kingdom Metazoa; phylum Chordata; class Aves; order Anseriformes; family Anatidae; genus Anser; species Anser brachyrhynchus. Next base: position 2,158,886 of record NC_137696.1, on the reverse strand, counting down.
TTATAGATTTACTACAAGTCAGGGCCATGTTAAAGCCTCAGGCTGTTCTGTCTTTCTTTTTTTTTTTTTTTTTCTGAGCCAGTTTCTTCTTAAAGCATTAGGTATGGCCACATCTTTTCATGTGACTCCACCCAGACCTGCAGTGCGTTATATTTAGACATCTAAAGCACTCCCTGGTTCCAAAGCAGCTTTATTATTACAAAGTGGAGGTTTCTTTGGGTGAGGATATATTGGCTGAGTGACACTGGGCCAACACGGTCAGTTTTCCACGACGGTATTTGTGTGGCTGTGATTTTTCCCTTGGACATCTTCGGACTGAGAAATGTTCTTCATTCCGTACAAAGCCATGCTAATGTGTGAAGCTTGTGGGGGGCGTGAAACTGGGCAATTCATCCAGAAATGGTACATAGGAATTTGGACATTCAGAGGTAGTCTTGGATGCCCAGTCGGAGGCACATTATAGGGATCTCACTGCCCAAACAGTGAAAGCATCTTATGGAAAACCTGTGGCTGTGAACTTAAACTGTCTGTGGCCTGGGAGCTAGGAGGGAAGGAGGGAATGAATAACTTCCAAAGGCTGGCAGAAAAGTTCAGTTCTCTGCTCTTGATTTGTCTATTCACACTGTTCTTCACTGACATTTTTGCATTGCTCTTTGACTCTGTAACACCTGGCCTGGAGTCGTTTTATTTGGCCTTCACCTGGATGCACCTCTTCTCATCAAAGCCAGTAGGGAAGAGGGTATCAGTAAGGGAGAAAAAACACACTGCAAGAGGAGCCCTTCCTGGTTTAGGACAAGAATGAGAGATTTTGCAGAGTAAGAAAGGCTCAGTGGATGGTCCTGCCCTTTTCTTGCTAAGAGAAAACACAGGCCAAAGGCTAAGATGTTTTGCCATTAGCTTTCATGCCCAGTTTATCTTCTCCAAGGTTAGCAGCAAAGCTGTGTCCTTCCCTCCTTTCAAGCCTTCCCTTCAAATTCCACTCAGCCTGCAGTGACTCTTACAGATGGAGAGAGAAAATCCTGTATCCTCTCTCCTATCTATCATTCATCTTCTTAGATGTCTGTATTTCAGCTGTGGGCGCCTTCTCCTCTTGTGTCTAAACCAAGACCAGGATACTGTGGTTGCCCATGAATTGCAGCTCGCTTTGGGAATCAGCTGGTGAACAACTGGTGAATTTCCAGCCCAGCCACCAAGCTGGGCAGGTAATTTCCTGATCCTGCGTTCTCTCCTATCCTCCTTTAGCGCTGTAAATTCCTTAGAACAGGGAATATCTGTTGCTCTGTGAACACACAGCACCTAGCGTAATGGCTGCTAGTCATTACTGCAGTGCATATTGTAAATAAGTGGAAGATGATTTGGCATTTTCAAGGACTAGAGCATTTATTTCCTTGCCAGCCTTTATTCCATGGCCTTTTCTCTTTGTCTATTCAGAGGTCACTTTCTCTGAGAGAAAGCAGAGTTGTACTTTCTCTTTGATGCACACAATGAGAATGTGAAAACTGGAGCTACTGCCTCTGTATTATTGAGAAACAATAAAAACGTGTCCTGTTATCTAGCAATCGCTGTATGTGAGAGACAGGGGCAGGAAAGAAGAGAACTGTGTTGCACGCTGTTCCTGAACAAATATTAGCTCTTCAGGGTACTGTATTATCACAAAGCACTTCAGAAATCCAAATTATTATAACAGTCTGTACCAAACTCACTCAGTTGCTTCCCTATCACACAGGCTCAGCTGCTAATGTTATTTTAATCAAAGATTTGATCAACAATATTAGGCAGATAGTTAGCAGAAGAAATTTAACACGTATGCATCTCGCTGGGGAGGAGATCATTATTTTTAAATCTGCATTTAGTTTACCCAGGGTGGTTTCTTTGGAGATGAGCACCTCAGCCAAAGCGCAACGTGCCTTATCGCCTGGTCAGCAGGAGCAGCAGTCCCTGCACCCAGAAGCTCGCCTCAGAGTCGAGGTTTGCCCGAGACCTCGGGCTTTTCAGGTTGAGGTTTTTGGAGGAAAACAGCTGCCGTCGGTTTTAACATTTGGAGGTGAAAGAGCTTGCAGCTTCGCAACTTCAGGTCTCGCTGCTGGACAAAGCCTATTTCTCTGGCAGTTGGATTCGTAGGGTACCTCTTCTTGTTAGGCTTTTCAGTAAGCCCAGGTAATGGAAAATTACGCTTTGGTGGTAAGAAACACGTGCTCGAACCTCCTCCTCCCAAGCAGGACAGCCCAGCCAAATAATCCTGCCTCCCAGGGACGTTAGGGGGGGCGAGAAGCTTGGGCAGGCCCCGGGGCAGCTGCGGAGGGGCGAGCCCAGGTACGGCAGGCAGCAGTTCTCCTGCCCTGCCCCTCAGTCCCCCTTTCCCTCTGGGAAGAGCTCCCACAGGCTGGTGCCGCGGGCTAGGCCAAGCCAGCGGGCTGTGGGCAGCCGGGGGAGAAGCTTGGGGTCAGCACAGTGCCCTCACGTCCAAGAGGCTGGTCCCGAATCCTCTTAACAGAGCCAGAACGTGATGGCCCAAGGCGTTTCACTGATGTCGAATGTAAATCCCTATTAAAAAGAAGCGTTCTCTGGTCTGCACCAGGCCATCCATTCTGCTACTTTCATTCCGTATTTCTTTTTATTGCTGAAAGAAGAAGTAGATTGATGGCAGGAGGAGTCCCAGCAGAAGGAGCAGACAGGGCTTTTAAGGCAGGGCTGGGGAAGGGATGGCGGAAGGGGTAGCACAGGCCGACGTTGTTGCCAGAGAAAGTTGTGTTTATCCCATTTCTGTGTGAAAATCCCTAACCCTAACCCAGGTCAGCATCGCTCAGCCAAATTAACTCCATTTGGACGAGTGGAGCCGAGGATTACCTGTCAGGCCTAGCATTTCGTAACCTCGTGCCACATTTTAAAAGCCTCTGGGCGACGGTGGTGGATCCGTGCAGATGAGGGGGTGGATGGGAGAGCTGCAGCCAGGGCTCCTCTTGCACTGAAGTGCCGGGATGGAAAGGTTTGAACAATGCCTGTTTGTTCAGAGCTCTCTCCCGGCTAGTCCGCCCCGGACTTGTTGTTGCCTTTTAGAGAAATACGGTCACGATTCTTTATGGTCTTGAATTAATATACAATCTTGCTAGACAAGTGAATGTTCGCTATTTGCACCGCTGTCAACACATGATGTTTAGTGAGATTCCTGTGATGATTTCTAAAGCCTCAGGCACTGGAGTCACATGAATATGGACTCATCCCTAGCTTCTTGTAAAGAAAAAAATCACACGAAAAAAACAGAAAAACTAAAAAAAAACAAAACAACAAAAAACCATAAACAAAAGCTTTGATCTACATGAGTGCAGAAGACAAGGACAAAAGTGCGGTGCCAATTGGCCTGTTAAAAACAATACATGAGAAACGAAAATAAACAATTTATTTATAAAAACCTCAGTCTTTAAACTTGTCTCATGCCAGAGAGAGGAGGCTGACGTGGTCGCATGGAGAGGATCAAAGCACAGTGAAGGCACGGCTGTTGGGAAGGCTTGGGTTATCTAAGTTTCTTCTGGGCAGTCACTTGTGGGTATTTGAGCTCTGGTTAACGTGTAGGACTGAGGCTGTCCACACAACCTGTGCAGGCGGGTACACATCACAGAATTGGGTGCAACCTCAAAAGCTCCTATTTTAAGTAAAGAATTCCTTAGCTGCTGGACTCCTGGTGGCCGCAAGAAACCAATGAGAGAGACTGGGAATGGACCACGTCCTCCGAAGGTATGCAGAAGCCTAGTGTTTAAGGCATTCCCAAGTCAGTACGTGTTTAAGGTTGATAAAGAAAGAGGGGCTTAAAATGTGGGGTATGCGTATGCAGAGTATCACATAGGGTGTGGACAGGAAGGAGAAGGTCATATCCTTGTCCTTTCTTGTACACAGCTTATTTTTTTCTGTTAACTTTTGAAAATGGAGATGTTACATTACATTTTGAGTCAGATGAAACTTTCTATTACCCTTCTAGGAAAGTGTTTTGGATTTGGAGGGAGGAGGAGGAGGAAGGAAGAATGTTTTGGATCAACTTAAGCAGATTTTATTTTTCCATTTCAGCCACTGAACCGAAAAAAAAAAATAAAAATCAATGATTAGTACTGCCCTAATCTGGAGATGTATGTTTTAGGGATCACATTATGCTGAATATGTGCATTACATACGCAAAGTAAAAATCCATGCCATTATTGTGCCTGTTCAGTAGCCACTTTTCAAATTGAAATATCTCAGCCATTTTAAATGACGTTTTTATTTTTGCAAAGATGCTAAAAGCAATTAGAGGGCAATATTGACTGTTCACTTGCCAAATTCTACTGTTCCAATGAAAGCTGCTTTTGAGTTACTGTACACAAGTGCAAAAAGCATCCCAAATCATTTTACATACATTACAAGCGAAAACAAAAAGAAATCACCATTTAAAAGAGAAGAAAAAGCCATTTATAAAAGAAATGCTGGCTCCCAAGTTGAAACCATGTGTCAGCCTAGAGCAATCTGTTAAACTTGAGTTATGAACCCCTGGAAAAAAACAGTTGTTTGCAGTGCAGATGCCGAGACTCACAATTAAAGCAGAGGCATTGTGAGGAGAGGTTGCATGGTGATGTTCTGCATAGGGAAAGTTCTCAAAATACCAAAATACCTTAGGTGGGAGAGGCGATACATTTGTATCTCCTCTGTCAGTAGCATTTGTTATTTTAGCTGTCTTTGTCTTAACAAAAGAGAGAAGATATGAAAGTCTTGCCTGTGACCGTGTGCAAATGACCAGGATGGATTGTAATTTTTAAGAATCCTGATAAACCCATCTTTCCAGAATTGAAGGCTACCTCCAGTTCACCTGGAGGGCTATTAACTTGTGCCCAGCATGAATTTATGCCACAGGATCCTTCTTAGAGAGTTGAGTAAAGGCATAGATAAATCATCTACAAACTTTTCTGAGGAGCTGAAGCACAAGGTGTTGTTCACATCCAGAGAAAAGTGTTGGCATCCCATTGCAAGGAGGCTTTCGACTTGAGTGATAGGTAGTTATGCGGGCTGACCTGGCAGGAGATTGCAGCAGATGCCACCATCCCTTGGGTTTTGTTCCCTACTCCTGCCTTGTCCATGTGGTGTAAAGGGCTGCTGCCTTTGGAGTCCAGTTCTCTGGCTATAAGCTGTTCTACAATCAGTTGAGTTACGTGGTTGCGTTGAGTCGTAGGCTCTACTCAGCTATCTGCCATTAATTTATCTTTGGGCTGTGAGCCAACATCTGTCTTCCCTGCCTCAAGGCTTGATTCTCATTAATACTGAGGCCTCTTTACACCTTCTTGGCAGTGGAGAACGGCCTTGCAGCAGAATTTTATTTACACCCGTTTGGTGGCCCCTTTTCACTTCTGACACACTTTTCCTCCTTCCCAATGTGTGCCCTGAAGAACTTGCGAGAGTTTTGCTCTTGGATCTGTGTTCTCAATACTGTGTTGTCTGCCTTCACGCATGGAAAACAGGGACCTTATCTGCCAGAAATGAATGAGTTTTTATCATAATGGTCCAAGCAAATGTCGTGATTCAGAGTGTAAGAGGATCAGCA